>NW_027555847.1:215934751-216472251 GCF_003287225.1 Phascolarctos cinereus
CCAAACCTGCACCCCAGTGGCAGCCTCTAGTTCTTGATTCTAAGACCCAGTTCAAGTTGGTTAAAAAACTAATGACTTCTCCATCATGCCTGGGAACATTTTGTCTTGCGAGATCACATTAGTACTGAAACTTATACCTCATTAGTACTATCAGCGTTCTTCCTCAAGATCCCATTAGCCCTCCCAGAACCTCCATTTAAGGAGGGAATCCAGTTCAGCCATATCTTCATTTCCACTTATTAGATACCTCTAGACTTCTCTGCCATGCCTCCACACCATATACCTTCTTCCCCTATTATCCCCCTCCCTATTTTTCTATTTTCCCTTTTATGTACACCTCCAATTAGATTGTAAGTTCCTTGAGGGCAGGACTGTCTTTTGCTTTCTCTGTATTCTCAGAACTTAGCGTGATGTCTAGCATGTGGTAGGTGGTAAATAAATGTGTATTGACTGTCTGATGGGTGAAAGCTGAGAATATACTGGAGCCAAGGGGTGCTGATCAAATGCATAGATTCCCCACCCCTATCCTAGGTAACTACATGCTCACACATTCTGGTGCCTCCCCAGAACCAAATAGAGAACTGGTTCTAGTGAAATTGAAGGAATAAGTTTGTCTTGGCAGCATCCCTTGTTGTCTGTGTTCTGTTTATTCTTTCCCAGTTTCCCTAACTGCCTACCTCTCATTCCCAAGGTGTCTCTTTTGGCTCCACTTTCCTGACCCAGATTTCTGATAAGTACATTATATGAATGTATTTGCCACATTAAATTACTCTTCCTGAAGGTATTTATAGTAATAACAATATATAGTTAGCATTTTTTTGTCTTCTGATATCATGACAACTAAAACAGCTCTCTTTACAGTTACCAATGAACTCTTAATTGATAAATCTAGTGGCCTTTTCTCAGTCCTCATATTTGAACCTCTCTGCAGCCTTTGCCACTGTTGATTACTTTCTTTTCCTTCACATTCTCTTAGCTTTAGATTTTCATGACATCGCTCTCTCCTGGCTCTCCTCCCACTTGTCTGACCACTCCTTCTCAGTCTCCCTTGCTGGATCTTCATCCAGGCCATGTCTGGGAACCGCAGATGGCCCCCAAGGCTCTGTCCTGAGCCTTTTTCTATTTTCTCTCTATACTGTTTTGCCTGGCGATTTCATCAATCCTATGAATTCAATTATCATCTATATGCAGATGATTTTCAGATATATTTATCCAGCCCTAACCTTGGTCCTGACCTCTAGTCTTGCATCTCCAACTGCTACTGGATATCTCAAACTGGTTATCCTGTAGACATCCTAAACTAACGTGTCCAAAGCTGAACATATTCTCTTTCCTCTCAAACCTTTCCCTTTCCCTAACTTCCCTACCACAGTCAAAGATACTACCATCCCCCAATCAACCAGGCTCACAATCTAGGTGTCATCCTCAACTCCACAATCTCCCTCACCTCCTATAAAAAGCCAGTTACCAAGTCTTATTGATTCTAGATTCTACTTCTCTATCTCTTGCACATGCTCCCTTCTCTCTCTTGATTGTCACAACCTGGTGCAGGCCTCCATCATCTTGCTTCTGAACTTTTGTAATAGCCTACTGTCTGGTCTTCCTGTTCCAAGTCCCTCCTCACTCCAGCCCATCTTGTACTCAGCTGTCAGATTGATCTTCCTTAAGTGAAGGTCTGACCACATTCTCCCCTATTCAATAAACTCCAATGACTCTCTGTTACCTCCAGCATCAAATAAAATCCTCTCTTTGGTTTTTAAAATCTAGAATGGAGCAGGAGGAGGGAAAAAAATAGGGAAAAAACAAGAAAGTTACATTATAACTTTATTATGTAATTAAAAAGAATAGCAAGTTGTACATAGCAGATTTGCAGTTTCATGTGTAATCTTTTTCTTTTCTTTTCTACTATGTTATAGAAATGCTTGTTTTAAGGTCAGAATGAAGTAAAATAAGTTGAAAAATAAAATAAGATCCTTCATAACCTGGCCCCTTCCTACCTTTCCAATCTTTTATTATATCATACCTGCCTCCATATATTCTATGATTCTGTGATCCGATAACAGTGGCTTCCCTATTCCTCTCATGTCCCCTCAGGTCCTGAAGCCAGGCATTTTCATTGTTTGTCCCCCATGCCTAGAATTCTTTCCTTCCTCATCTCTATCTCCTGACTTCCCTGCCTTCCTTCACACATTAGCTCAAGTCTCACCTTCTGCAGGAAGCCCTTCCCAGTCCTTTTCAATCTTAAGGTGCCTTTTCAGACCATCTCCAGTTCATCCAGTCTATATTTAGTGGGAACATAGTGGTTTGCATATCGTTTCCTCCAGCAGACCCTGAGCTTCTTAAGAGACAGTGACTGCTGTTTTGTGTCTCTTTATAGCCCCAACATTTAGCACAGTGTAGATACTTAATCAATACTTCTTGACTTGACCCTACTAACATATGTTATCCCATTCGATCCTTGTGACAACTTTGTGAGGAAGGTCCTATCGTTATTCCCATTTTACAGATGAGGAAATTGAGGATGAAAGAGGTTAAGTGACTTGCACAGGGTTTCACAGCTAGTAAATGTCCAAGGCAGGATTCAAATTCAGGTTTTTTCTGATTCCAAGTCTAACACTCTATCTATTGTGCCACTTAGCTGCCTCTGTTTGTAAAACTGCTACTCATGTTGGCCATAGTCGTTTCCAATTTTCTGGAGACTGTGGTGTTTTATGACCACACTATAGAACTGAAAATCTGTGCTTTTATTTCAGGGTGAATTTTGTGGGGTCATTAAAATTACTCTATAAATTTCTAAAGGCAAGTCAAATCAGTCTCCCATTCAATTCTGGACCATTTTTGGTCCCTTTATAACGTCTAAGTAGTACCAGGATCACACAGTGTCTAAGGCTGGATTTGAACTCCAGATTTGAATTTCCTGACTTCAGGCCTGGCACTCTATGCACTATGCCTCCTATCTGCCTGTTTATTTTGTTAGGAATCCTTCACAGTGACCTGTATTAGGCACTGCAGAAGAGTAAGACTGAGTCAGGTACTAAAAATATCTCAGGCGAAGTCTGCGGTACAAGAGAGAAAGGGGCCGAATCATGAGGGCAGCCATGAATCCCTCCTAATTATACTTGCCCAACTTCCCATACTGTGAGTCTTAAGGAAAAATGATGCTGAGTCACAGATTACCAGCATGTTATAGAGAAGAGAACTCTGTACTTGGAAGCAGAAGAGCTTGCCTCAAAGGGAGGCTACATGGTTCAGTGGTAAAACAACATTGAATCTCAGGTCAGGACCTGAGTTTGGCTTTTCCCATTACTACCTGTGTGACCTTGGCCAAGTCACATCATCTCTTTTGGCCTCAGCTGCTTCAGCTATAAAATCAGAGAATTGGAGTCGTTGACTTTTAATATTCTTTCCCAGAGCTAAGTCTATGATTCCATGATCCGAAGTCCTGGCTCTCCTCCTAATCTTTAATAAGCGACTTCTTTCGGCCTCAGTTTTTTCATACTGTAAGCTGAGGGGTATGGACTCAGATGCTCTATAGGGTCTCTCCCAGTCTTACAAGCCTATGAGCTGGGAAAGGAAGGATGAACCACGAGCAGACAAGCCAGATGGCTTGGTTTCCAACCCAAAATTCCTTAGGTCTGAAGAGCCTTCAATTTATGGTTTTAAAGTTCTCACTCTCTCCCCAAGCAGGGCATGCTTGCCTCCAAAGAGTCCGAAATGTGAAGTACACGGACCTAAACACAGAGAGTTTATCTTGAATCGGAGCACCCTGGAATCTTTCAGGATAAACATTCTAAATTAGGAATCAAAACAAACCCTGTTTCTCACCAAAAGTATGAAACTGAAATAAATACTTACAGGGTCTTATGGGGAATTTAATAGGATTGAGGACTTTAGAGTTCTCTTGAAGCTCATTTGGTTCCCATCTATCACTAGAAACAAAATTCAGCTCACATTCTCAGCTCTCATTCTCTTCTTCCTTGTACTCAAAGAGACCATAAAAGATCATGAATGTAAAGTTGAAAGGGGCTGTAGAGACCATTTAGTACACTCCCTCTATTTTGCAGGTGGGAAAACTGAGGCACAGTGACTTCATCAGGATCGCACAACTAGTGAGTGTCTAAGTCAAGAAATATCTTTATCAGGATGATCATTCACATTTCTATTGTGCTTTTTGTATTCTGGAATACTTTTCTCACAACAACCTGGCAGGATGGTGAGTTTGAATTAGTATCATTTTACAGAAAGGAACACTGAGTCTCAGAGACTCTAAGTGACTAATCCAGTCACGTAAAAAGCAAATGATAGAGCTGCAATTTAACTCTAAGTCAAAGGCAAAATTCATCTTTAGTGACTAACCCTCCTCCTCCTATTTCCAGTTAGACATCTGTCAAGGTTGTGCTTTCTGACTAGTTTATCTTATAAACCAATCTGTAACAATATATAGCAATGGATCTGCCCTGATAGTGACACACCGAACAATTGAAAAGGAAGACAATACTTTAACCCATCAGAATGAGATCAATATTAGGGATTTTAGGCATCTTGGCAGACTAGTTAGGGAGATATTTGAAGGACATGGAAGTGTTTATACAACCTTCAAAATGAACCCTGTAGGTAGCTGCTTCTTCTGGTTTTGTATAGGATGATCCCAGCAAAGAGGCAGCAACATGGCACAAAAGAATCAAGCATAGGACAGGTAGGTGGGGTAGTAGATAGGGCACCAGGCCTGGGTTCAGGAAGACCTGATTCAAATTCGACCTCAGACACTGACTAGCTGTATGACCCTGGGTAAATTACTTAACCCTGGTGGCCTCAGTTCCTCATCTATAAAATGAGCTGGAGAAGGAAATGGCAAACCTCTCCAGTATCTTTGCCAAGAAAGCCCCAAGTGGGGTCATGCAGAGTCGGACATGACTGAAACAACTCAAAAACATCAACAACACAATAATGGAATGAGCTCTGGATCTGGAGTCAGAAGATTTGGGTTCAAATGCCAGTTCTGCTACTTAAAGACCATTTTGACCCTGGGCAAGTCACTGAATCTCTGGGGTCCTCAGCCGCCAGTGCTGTCCTCCCATCTCTGTTACCTTGTCTTTGTTTTGTGTATGTGTATTGTATATGTATAAAGATATGAATGACTTTACATACGTAACACACACATATGTTTATATGTGTGTATAAATATGTGTATAAATATGTGTATATATATATGTAAACATCTGTATATTGTCTAAAATAATAGGATGTTAGCCACTTAAGTGCAAAGATTGCTTTATTTTGTTTTTTTTTTGTCTTCGTAAATTCAGCACCTGGCAAGGAGCCTGATATATAGCTTGCACTTAAAAAATAACTATTGGTTAACTTAGTTTTCTCACCTGTTGAAAAAAAAAGAGGCAGCTAGGAAGTGCAGTGGAAATAGCGTCAAGCCTGGTGTCAGGTAATTAATTCAAAATTCATTCAGATTATTTCATTTAATTAATTAATTAATCAATTCATGTTCATTCAAATCCTGCCACAGACACTAGCTGTGTGACCCTAAGCAAGTCACTTTGCTTCAATTTCAATCACAAATTGAGATAATAAGAACGTCCCAGGGTTGTTGCGAGAATAAAATGAGATGATATTTATGAAGTGCTTAGCACAGTACCTGGCTGGGTAGTAGGTACTTAGTAAATGCTTGTTTCCTTCCTTTCGGAAAAAAACAGCGATCACTGACACTTATATGTTGCCTCAAAGTTTGCAAAGTCGCTAGATGTGCCTTTCTGGATACAAGCTTGAAACAAGAGGGGAAGGGAACAAGCATTTTTTTTTTGGCTAGGCAATGGGGTTAAGTGACTTGCCCAGGGTCACACAGCTAGTAAGTGTTATGTGTCTGAGGCCGAATTTGAACTGAGGTCCTCCTGAATACAGGGCCACTGCTCTATCTACTGCGCCACTTAGCTGCCCCTGGAACAAGCATTTTTTATAGCACTTACTATGTGCCAGGCACTGTGCTAAACACTTTATAATCATTATCTCATTTGATTCTCACAACAAACCTGGGAACTAGGTACTATGATTATCTTGATTTTACAGTTGAGGACATTGAGGCAGACAGAGTTTAAGTGATTTGCCATGAGTCACAAAGCTAGTAAGTGCCTGAAACCAGATTTGAACTTAGATCTTCCTGACTTGAGGACTAACTCGCTGTCCATTGAACCACAACTCACTCCTGACTCTGGCCCCCACTTTTGGAATGTGGTTGTTGGTGTCTGGATCCTGCACAATTTACACTATTTTATCTCCCATTGAGCAATTCCTATTCCCTAGTCACTGTCCTACTGAGAGCTTTCTCTCTACATGACTGGGGGCAAGGAAGGAAAAGTCCATGAGAACATGCATCTCAACAATCCACTCATCTTTGTCCTAGACAGAAAAAAATGGTGCTTTGATTCATATTAAGCCCAAGGCAAAGGAAGGAAAACCCTGGATTTAATTTACTTCTTCCTTTTGGGAAGTTTATTTTAAAAATTGCTAATAAAGCAAAACAATAGGATTCTTTCTTTCAATTTGGCTCAGCCTCCAGCCAGTTTATATGCTCCTCCTTTTTGTATCTCTGTATACCAATACCCAAACATTATTCCCTTTTGCTGTAAATCAAGTAAAGGTAACAAGCATTTATTAGGTAGCTACTAAGATTTTTGAGAGTCCCTTGGACAGCAAGGAGATCAAAATAGCCAATACTTAAAGAAATTAATTCAAGCTATTTACTGGAAGGTCAAATACTGAAGCTGAATCTTAAATCCTTTGCCCTCATAATGAGAAGATGGGACTCATTGGAAAAACCTCTGATGTTGGGAAAGATTGAAGGCAAAAGAAAAAGGGCATGACAGAGGATGAGTTGGACAGATACTGTCATGGAAACAATGAACATGAACTCAGAAGACTTTGAGAGATAGTGGAGGATTGAAGGGTTTGATGTGCTATGGTCCAATGGGTCATGGAAAGTCAGACATGACTGAACAACTGAATAATAAATGTACCCATTCTGGGGATAGAAAGAAAATCTATAGATGGTCCCTGCTTTAAAGCAGCTTATAATCTAACCTATAGGATAACACAAAAACCAACAGCCACTAGATTGATTATATTTAGCTAATTGGGCAAAGGAATTCAAAGTAAACTGAAATTAGAAAAGTAACCTTAAAAACAGGAAAATCTTCGGCAAAGCTTTTGCCCTTTGGGCAGAGAAGAGGGGGAAATAAGGGAAGAACATGCTTCACAGTCTCATACTTATTCCCGTAAGTGGAAAACCAGCAACCACCCTTTCATTCTAGCAGTTAAAAGCAGAGGCAGCTTTAGTTATCAGTGTGCTGGCAAAGATTTAACAACCAGCTCTACAAGAACAAAAATGTACCCATTGATATACTTCTAAGTTTAATCTTCAATACTGACATTTTCTCCACCACTTTCTTAAGTCCAGACCAGGGGTGAGCAAGATACGGTTGGGTTTTGTATAAACCATTCTCAACATTTCACATTGTATAAAAACAGATGATTGCTGGATTTGGCCCTTGTGCCATAGATCCCCTCCCCCCACTCCCAATCAACAGCAAATAAATAAGACTAGATTTACAGCATTTGCTGATTTCCAAAGTGTAAATCCTCACATAAAATTTAACAATCAGATCTCTAGATCCTGTAGGAGCTGGCTCCAGTACACTCCTGGTTGTAGCACCTGGCCTCTATCAGCAGCACCAGGGTACTGCAAACAAGACACAAGTAGTGATCTCATAGACTTTTGAAACTAGGATTCAGGTAGTGACCTCACAGGCCATAGTGCCTCACACCTCAGCGCCCTATTCTCATGTTCTTCTTGGGTGCCATGCTGTGCTCTCGCTGGAAGTAAGCAGCCATAACTGTTGCTGCTACTGTGCTGCTACTCTACTGAATCACTACCACAGCTAACCTTGCTTCAGTTCAGTAGTTTAACTACCATATGGCTAGAAGCAGCCTGGTTCTGAATATTTTGGATGGACCCCTGGGGGTCAGTCTTAAACAACTCTCCTACATACAGCCTATCATTTTAACCTCACATCATCTCTGAGAGGTATTATTATCTCCTTGTTACATATGAGGAAACTAAGGTAACAGAAATTAAATTGCTTGTCCATGGTCACATTAGTTTTAGAGGGTGGATTTGAACCAGGGCCTTCCCACCTGTAAGTCCAACACTCTATCCACTATACACCACTGCCATTTAAGGAACATTTCTATCACTGAATCCTATGACCTTGGGCAAGTCACTTAAGACTCCACTGGTCTTATTGGGGTGGTTAGGCGCCAGGCCAGGAATCGGGAAGAGTCGCCTTCCTGAGTTCAAGACACTAGCTGTGTGACCCTAGGTAAGTCACTAAACCCTGTTTGCCTCAGTTTCCTCATCTGTAAAATGAACTGGAGAAGAAAATGGCAAACCACTCCAGTATCTTTGCTAAGAAAGCCCAAATGGGGTCACAAAGAGTCATACATGACTAAAAAGCAACAACCAACAACAAGGTCTTATTAACAGCAACAACAATAATAATAACAGGCATTTACATACTGTAATGCTTTAAAGTTTACAAACTGCTTTATAAATAGTATCTCATTTTATCCTCAGAACAATCCTGGGAGGTAGGGGCTATGATTACCCCCATTTTATAAATGAGGAAACTGAGGCTGAGATAAGTTAAATGACTTGCCCAGGGTTACACAGCTAGTAAGTATCTGAGGTTGGATTTGAACTCTTTCTTTTTCTGATTCCAAGCTGAGCACTCTATCTACTGTTTCACCTAGCCACCTCTAAAATCAGATGAAATTCCTTTTTAGAAGTGAGACGGTTCACTAGATGGTTTCTGTGATCCCTTCCAGCTCCAGACTTAAGACCCTATGACCTTATGACTTAAGACCCCTATTACCTAAATTACCTAAATCACCAAACAGAAGTAGAGTTATACAGTTCTGAACTGTGGACCATTCAAGATTTGCAGGATAGTTGTGCAATCCTCCCCCTATTTCTATCTGTGCAGCCCCAGAGCACAGTGAGCCAGTCTCTTACATTAAGCAAGGCCCAGAAAAATCACACTGGACAATGGGAAGCCTTCCGGAAAGCTTTGGCAATGTCATCTGCATCCCCTTAACATTTTCATCCCCTTTAAGTGTGAAATTCAAAACATTTCCATCTCGAAGATCAAAAGAAAAACAAAAGCGGTGCAATATCATTGGCAACCAAGCAGCAAGCTTTTTTAACTGGCTGGTTAGCATGGTGGCAAGGGCTGTCTTTAGTCACAGATGTCTGTCTAGGCATCTCCTTTCTGTGAACTCTTCTTATAGCATCCAGCATCCTAACACACTCATTCTAGCGCTTGATTAATCAGAGTTTTGAATTATTGTCTAACCATCTCTGGCGTATTAGTCTTGTCTTCTCACTAATTGAGGGTGAGGATTAAGTCTGCTTCTCTGTATCCTACTGTGCTAGCACTGGGCTGGGCACACAGTAAGCATTCAATAAATAAATATTAAATTGATTTAATTTTAGCAATTCCTACCTGCCCGCTGGCCTTCTTTCCTCTCTTGTTTCTTTCTTTCCTTTCTCCTGCATAGCATTGTGGATTGAGAGTTGAAAGGAACCTTGGAAGCCTAGTGTTAGTTGTTTTTGTTTTTTTGATTTATCAAATGCTTACATTATATTTTGTAAAGGACAACAGTCAATAAATTCACTAATGGTGTAAAGAGATTACATTCTCCCACACTGACATATAAGCACACACATACATTCTCTAAACATAAACATAGCTTAAATTCACAAATACCTCTTTTGCTTCAAGATGAAAGTTCTATTAAAAATCACACAGTGGTAATTTAGTTATTTGATGCAACCACTAATCTAGCATTTTTCCAACAAAACCCAAGTATTTATACCACAAAACCCAGGTTATAGTCAGTGGACATGCATTAATATACAACTGAACATTTCACCAAAAAGGTACCAAATACAAAATTTCTCTTAATTTTGGTGGCTCTCAATTTCATGGCACATTACCCCCCAAAATTGTAAAAACAGGTTTTAAATATTAGAAAGAAATGGTAAAAAAAAGAAATTATTTAATAAAACTATTGAGTTTTCATGTAGGGCTGAAGCACTTAAAACCAACCCTAACCGTCAAAACAGACGGCTAAATATTTACAAGTATTAGGCTTTAATTACAAGGGAAGTAGAGGATTCCTTTTTTCCTCTCAAAACCTTACAGGGTTTGGTTTGTCAATGTTAATAATTTTCTGCAAATACTGTAACACTAACACTAGGTTAGGAATCTAACTACCTCATTTTACAGATGTGGAAGTTGAGTCATAGAGAGATTGAGTAACTTACTCATTGTTACACAATACAAGTAAGTCAGTGGCAGAGATAAGGTGTGAGCCCAGGGTCTATGACTCAAAATCCAATCCTCTTCCCACCTCTCTCTCCTTTCCTTCATTCTTTCCTTCTTCCCTCCCTTTCTCTCTCTGTCTCTGTCTCTTTCTCCTTCTTTCCTTCCCCTCTCTTTTTCCTTCCTCTCCTTCTCTTCTTCTTTCTTTCCTCCCTCCCTCCCTCTCTCCCTCACTTCCTTCCTCCTTCCACCATTTCTCCTTCTTTCCTCTCCTTCCCTTCTCCTTTCCTCCCTCCCTCCCTCTTTCCTTCCTTCCTTCCTTTCTTCTTTCCTTCTTCTTTCCTTCTTCCTCCCATAGGTGTCTCTTCATACCTATGTGACTTTTTATTCCTGGAGGGGAAATACCTTAAATTCATTAACTGTCAGTCAACAAATATTTTTTCAATTAATTTATTTTGAATTATCAACAATCACTTCCATAAGCTTTTGAGTTTTAAATTTTTCTCCCCCTCCCTTCCCACCTCCCTCCTCAAGATGGCATGCGATCTGATATAGGCTATACATATACACTCCTATTAAACATATTTTCACATTAGTGATGTTGTAAGTAAGAATTAGAACCAATAGGAGGAACCACCAGAAAGAGGAAACAAAACACAACAGAAGAAAAAAAAATAGCAAGTAGTATGCTTCGATCTGCATTCAAACTTCATAGTTCTTTCTTTGGATGTGAATAGCATTTTCTATCATGAGGCCTTTGGCGATGTCTTAGATCCTTGCATCGCTGGGAAGGGTTGAGTTTATCAATATTAGTCATTGCATAACGCAGTCAACAAATATTTATTAAGCTTTCATTGTGTGCCAGATACTGTGCTAAGCACTGAGTATATAAAGAAAGTAAAGGCAAACAAACAAAAAAGCCCCTGCCCCCAAGGAGTACACATTTTAATGGGAGAGCCAATATGTAGATAACTAGGTTCACATAAGATAAATACGGAGTAGGTAAAGGTAATCTGAAAGGGGAAGGCATTGGCAAATGGAAGGCCCAGGCTTATTACAGAAGGTGGGATTTGAGTTGAGTCTTAAAGGAAGGTGGAGGTGAGAGGGCAGAGCATTCCAATCCTGGGGGACAGCCTATGCAAAAGGCATAAAGAAGGGAGATCCAGGATGGTGTTTAAAGAACCACAAGTAAGGCAGAGCAGCTGGATTGCAGAGTGTGTGGAACATGTATAGAGTGAAGTCTAGGAAGACTAGAGAGGTTATGAAGAGCCAGAGTGATTTCTGGCAGATTGGAGTGGGAAGTGAATTGAAGCACAGAGATCCATTAGAAGGCTAAAGCAATAGTCCAGACAAAGGTGATGAGAGTCTGAGCTAGGCTTGTCCATGTATGAGTGGAGAGGAGTGGATAAAAATGAGAGATGTTCTAAAGAGCAGAAATTCCAAGATTTGGCAAATTTGGTTGGCTGTGGAGGGTGAGTGGAATGAAGAGTCAAGAATGACTCCAACACTGAGGATCTGGATGACTGGGAAGCTGCAAATACCCTTATGAGGTACAGATTTAGTCTCAGGTAAAATTGTAAAGTCGCCATTGTCTTTGATTATTCCTCAGTCTTAACCATTGCCCTCAGTTTCTTTTTTGAACCTAGCCACATTCAGCACCCCATCATTGCCTAGGCTTCCTCACTCTGGATGCCACCTGGACTGAAAGAAGCCCTGTTGCTCTGGGTTTGTCTCTCTTTGGTCCCTCCATCAAGAGTTGGCCTTTCATGTCCAATGGCCAGTGGGGTCTTCATTCTTTTAGGTGACCTGGTGGTAAGTTAATATGATACCTCATCCACATAATAACGTCCCACCTCACACTATATTCCTGAAAGGGTTGATCATTATACACTGGTCAATCTCTCAGTCCTCTCTGGTTAAGCTCCAAGCCAGTAGGTACCTCTGTGCTTTCTTCTCTATGACTCTTGAAGAATCTTAATTTTTAAAGAAGTGCAACTGAAAGCTTCCCCTATCGTGAATTTAAAACCATAGCAATAATCTTATTTATGTTCAAACCCCTAATGGTAAATTCTTGGAGATTAGAAATCTTGACTAACTTAATTTTTTCACAGCATTTATTATCTCTTCCACTCCTTCATTCAATGAATAATTACAGAAAAAAATCTGCATAATAATAATGCATAATCCAGCAAAACAAATTTGCACCTTGGCAATATCAAAAATATATGTGTCTCATTTTGCATTTTAAGTCTATCACTTCTCTGGGAGGAGAGGAGTAGTGTCTTCATCCTGTGGATTCATAGTTTATCATTGCATTGATCAGAGCTCTAAACTGTTCCATAGGTATTTTTCTTTATAATAGTATTGTCATATAATTGTTATCCTGATTCTACACGATTTACTGGGCATCAGTTCATAGAGATCTTCCTAGTTTTCTCTGAAGATTTCCATGTTATTTTTTATGTCACAATAATTTTACTTTGGTAGTTGATAGCTTAGATTTCTTCCTTTGAAAAATAGCTGTTCATATCCTTTGACCATTTATCTCTTATTTTCATAAATTTGAATCAGTTCTTCATATATCTTGGATATGAGATCTTTATCAGAGAAACTTGTTGCAAAGATTTTTTCCCCAGTAACCTGTTCTTTTCTGATTTTTAAACTGCATTAATTTTAATTGCACAAAATCTTTAAAAAAGTTATGTAACCAAAATTATTTGTTTTATCTTTTGTGATCTTCTCTATCCACTTATTTGGCCATGAACTTTCCCTCTATCTATAGATGTGAAAGAGAATTTCTTCCTTGCTCTTTTAATTTCTGAATAATGTCATCTTTATTTCAAGTCATGCATCCAGTTAGAGTTTATCTTACTGCATGATGTGGGATTCTGGTCTATATTTAATTTCTGCTAAACTGATTCCTACCTTTCTAAGCATTTTTGTCAAATAGTGAGGTATTATTTCAGAAACTGTTTTCTTTGGATTTATCAAACATTAGACTACTGGGTTCATTTGGTTCTGCATGTTCTGTATCTAATCTGTTCCATAATCAACCTACCTATTTTTAAACTAGTGCTAGTTTTAGTGACTACTGTTTTGTAGTGTCGTTTATCATCAGGAACAGATAGGCCCCTTTCCTTTCTGCTTTTTCACATATTATCCTTGAGATTCTTAACCTGTTGTTCATACAGATAAATTTTCTTATGATTTTTTAGCTCTATAAAATAATCCTCTGGTAGTATGATTGGTATGACAATAAGTAAATCAGTTTAGGTAGTATTGTGATTTTTACTGTAGATGCTCAACCTATCCATGACTAGTTTATATTTTTCCAGTTATTTATGTCTGTCTTTGTTTCTGAAAAAAGTATTACATGGTTGGATTCATATAGTTTTGGGGTGAATCTCGGTAGATAAAATCTCAAGTAATTTAAATGGAATTTCTTTTTCTAATGCTTCCTCTTGGAATTTCTTGGTAATATTCAGGAATACTGGTGGTTCACATGGTGGTTTATTTTATATCAACAATTTATTCTATTTCAACAAAAGTGGTAGCCTTAAGGCAAAATGACTACCAAAAGAATTAATCTCAACAAATTAGAGTGCTTCTCTGAGCAGGGACTTGGAGGTAAAATTGAGCCTACACACAGTTGGCAACACTGAAGCAGAAGAAGAGTGGGCACCTTCCAGAGATTTGGTGTACAGCACTGCATTTGCTCAGCTGGATCAGAACACTTGCAAACATCAAGACTGTTTTGATGAAAATGAGGGGGAAATTCAGAAGCTGCTAAAAGAAAAATGAGAAATCCACAGAGTTTACCAGCAAGATAGTTCATCCATCTCTAAAAAGGCAGAATTTAAATCCATCAAAAGTAACGTATAAAATTTATAAGAATGCAAATCATTCCCTAATTGATAAATGGCCAAAGAATATGAACAGGCAATTTTCAAAGGAAGAAACTAAAGTCATATGAAAAAATGTTCTAAATCACCATTGATTAGAGAAACACAAATCAAAACGACTCTGAGGTACCACATCATACCTATCAGATTGCTAACATGACAAAACAGGACAATGATAAATGTTGGAGAAGATGTGGGAAAATTGGAACACTAATGCATTTTTGGTGGACTTGTGAAATGATCCAACCATTTTGGAGAGCAATTTGGAACTATGCCCAAAGGGCTATAAAATTGTACATACCCTTTGACCCATCAGTACCACTTCTAGGTCTGTATTCCAAAGAGATCATAAAATGGGAAAAGGACAAAAATATTTATAGCAGCTCTTCCTGTGGTGGCCAAGAATTGGAAATTGAGGGGATGCCTATCAATTGGGGAATGGCCGAACAAGTTGTGGTATATGGGTGTAATGTGTGCTATCAGAAATGATGAGCAGGTAGACTTCAAAAAACCCTGGAAAGACTTACATGAACTGATCCAGAGTGAAATGAGCAGAATCAGGAAAATATTATACTCAGTAACAGCCACATTGTGCGATGACTGACTTTGATAGACTTGGCTCTTCGCAGCAATGCAAGAATCTAAGACTCACAATGGAAATTGCTATCCACATCCAGAGAAGGAACTATGGAGTCTGAATGCAGATGGAGGCATACTATTTGCTCTCCTTTTCCTTTGTTGTTTTGTTTTATTGCTTCATTCTCGTGGTTCCTCCCACTGGTTATAATTGTTCTTTACATCATGACTAATGGGAAAATATGCCTAATATGAATGTATAAGTAGAGGTTATATCAGATTGCATGCCATCTTGGTGGGGGAGAGTTGCTGGATGGGGAGAAAATTTAAAACTCAAAGTCTTATGGAAGTGAATGTTGAAAACTAAAAATAAATGAATTTAGTATATTAAAAAAATAATGTACAATCAAAGTTTAGAGAGATGCAGGATTCTTGGCTAAGTAAGAAGGCAGATGAAATTCAGTTTCATGCTGATAGTAACAATCCAAAGTGCTTTTATGATGGCCTGAAGGTTATTTATGGGCCAAAGACCTATCATGCATCTCAACTACTCAGTACTGACGGAGCTACATTGATTAGTGATAAGAACATTATCCTAGAGAGATAGGCTGAACGTGTCCATAGTGTTCTCAACAGACTGTCATCAATCAATGCTGAAGCCACTGATCTTTTACCTCAGGTTAAAGTCAATCCCTTCCTAGCTGAACTTCCAAATGAAGAAGATGTTTTGAATGCCATTAGGCTCCTTTTGTGTGGCAAAGCACCTGGTGCTGATTCTATCACAGCTGAGATTTACAAGGTGGAGGTATGTTGATCATACAAAAGCTGACTGAAATTTTCTGGGTTATATGGCAAGAGGTTATCCCCCAGGAGTTCAAGGATGTCTCTATCTGTACAGAGGTAAAGGAAATAGATTGTCATCTGTGACAATCATGGGGATAGGGAGTCCTCTCTCTTAGTCGTTGATAGCAAGATTCTTGCCAGAGTCCCCCTTAATAGACGAATCCTTCACCTAGAAGATGGTTATATACCTGAGAATCAGTGTGGCTTCAGAAAGGGCTGAGGAATGGTCAATATGGTGTTTTCCTCCTGAAAGCTTTAGGAGAAATGCCAGGAGCAGAACAGAGGTCTGTAGACAATATTTGTAGATCTAACCAAAGCCTTTGATAATGTCAGTCTTGAGGGCTTATGGAAAATTATGTCAAAAATTGATTGCCTAGAGAAATATACCAATATTGTATGACAATTTCATGATGGCAAGCTTGCCTGGGTTCTGAATAATGGATGATGCTCTTGCACTTCCCCAGTCACCAACGGAGTGACGGCTGGGTGCTTGCTCCCACACTTTTTAGCGTGATGTTTTTAGTGATGTTGTCAAATGCTTTCATTTAGGACGAACACTGCATCAAGGTCAGCTACCGCATTGATGGTAAATTCTTCAACTTGAAAAGGCTACAAGCCAAGACCAAAGTGGAGGGAGTGCTGGTGCATGATTTTCTGTTTGCAGATGATTGTGCACTCCATGCAGCCTCTGAAGCTGAGATGCAACAAAGTGTAGATCAATTCTCTGCTGCTTGTGCTAATTTTGGCCTAACAGTTAACACCAAGAAACACAGGTGCTCCATCAGCCAGCATCACACCATTCATACATGGCACTGTCAGTTACAGTAAATGGCAAAGTTTTAAATGCTGTGGATAAGTTTACTTACCTTGGTAGTGTACTTTCCAGGGATATATACATTGATAATTAAGTTGACACACACATTGACAGAGCAAGCTCAGTGTTTGGAAAGCTCTGAAGTATGGGGGAGAAGGGGTATTAGACTGACTACCAAACTGAATGTTTACAGAGCCATTGTGCTGACCTTGTTGTATGCTGGCGAAACCTGAACAGCAGACCAGCACCGTGAAACTGAATTGCTTCCATTAGAATTGTCTTAGGAAGATTCTGAAGATCATCTGGCAGGATGAGACACCTAACACTGAGATCTTTTTGTGAACTAAACTGCCAAGCATTCAAACTCTATTACAGAGAGTGCATCTCTGATGGGTTGGCCATGTTGTTAGAATGCCAAACATGTACTCCCTAAAAATACTATTTTATGAAGAAGTCACACAGGACAAGCACTCACCTGGTGGTCAGAAAAATTGATACAAAGAGACCCTCAAGGTCTCTGAACTTCAGAATTGATTGTATGATGTGGGAGACACTGTCATAGGACCACCCAGCATGGCTTGCCCTCATCAGAGAAGGTGACCAAATGAGCAAAGCAGAATTGAAGTAGCTCAAAAGAAACATGATATGTGCAGATTTAGAGAATCCACCCCAAATGTTCACAAGGACTATTTGTGCCTGACCTGTGGTAGAGCATTCTGTGCTCATATTGATCTCATCAGCCACAACTGGACATACTGAAACTTGATTCTAACATAGTGATGTCATTTTGGTCCTCTTTGAGAATGGACAACAACAAACTATTTTATATCCTACAATTTTGCTGAATTTATTGCTTCAATTAATTATTTTATTGACTATGGTTTTCTAAGTAAAACCATCATATTATCTGAAGAAAATGATAATTTTACTTTGTCTTTGCTGATGATCATTCCCTTGATTTTTCTTTCTTGTCTTATTGCTATAGCTAGCATTTCTAGTACTATGTTAGATAATAGCAATGATAATAAGCATCTGTGCTTTACTCTGATCTTAGTGGAAAGGCCTTTAGCTTTTTTCCATTACATATCATCTTTGGTAAACGTTATTTATTATATTAAGGAAAAATCCATTTTATTTCTATTCTGATTTTTAAAACAGAAACGGGTGTTGGATTTTGTCAAAAGCCTTTTCAGTATCTATTGATAAAACCATGTGGTTTATTTATTATGAATATGATTTAATGAATTATTAATTAATGTGGTTTATTGTTTTAATACGTTTATATTCATATATTGATCTAACTCTGCACTTCCAGTATAATCCAATCTGGTCATAGCATATAATCTTTCTAATATATTGTTGTGGTGAATTTCCTCATATTTATTTAAAACTTTTGAGTCTGTGATCATTAAGGATGTTGAGTGTTGCTTTGTCTCTCCTGATTAAGGTATGAAGATCATATTTGTATCAGATTAGAAGGGTCTCTTACCTTCTTATTATTGCAAATAATTTATGAATTGTTGGAATTATGTTTTGTAAGTTTGACAGAATTCACTTGTAAATACAGTTGGCCCTGGGTTCCCTCTCTCCCTGCTTTGGCAGCTCGTTTATGCTTGTTCAATTTCTTTTTCTGATATTGGGTTATTTAAGCAATCTATTTTTTCTTTTGTTAATCTCAATGCTTTATATTTTTGCAAGTATCCATTTCTTATAATCAGTTTTGCCAGCATGTAATTAGGCAAAATAGTATCAGATAATTTCCTTTATTTTCTTTTTGATTGTTGTGAGTTCTTCATTTTCATTTTTGATGTAAACAATTTGGTTTTCTTCTTTCTCTTTTAAAAATCAGATTAGCCATTGTTATTTATTTCATTCATTTTTCTACAAAACAACTAGTTTTATTTTTAATATCAGTGTTTCTTTTTGCTTTCAATTGCATTAATCTCTTTAAAGTTTCTGAATTTCTATTTTGTTTTTTAGATGAGAGTTTTTTATTTGATATTCAGGGTTTTTTTTAACTGCATGCCCAATTCATTGACTTGCTCTTTCTTTCTTTTATTGATGAAAACATTTATAGATATAAAATTTCCCCTAAGAAATTTCCTTTCTGAGTTTGCAGAGGCACCTAGGTGGTACAGTGAATAAAGTGCTGAGTCTGGACTGAGGAATGATCTGAATTCAAATTTGGCCTTAGATGTTTATTACATATGTGACCCTGGGCAGTCATTTAACCTCCAAATGTCTCTGTTTCCTCAACTGTAAAATGGGATAATAGCCCCTACCTCCTAGGGTTATTGTGAAGATCAAATGAAATAACATTTGCAAAGTCCTTGGCACAGTGCTTGGCACATAGTAGGAGACTGATAAATGTTTGTTTTCTTCTTTCCTTTAATTGCATCCCATGCATACAATCTCATCATTGTCATTTTCTTTGTGACATTTCTATTGTTTCTGTAATTTGCTCTTTCATCCATCAGTTCTTTAGCATTATGTTATTTAGTCTTCAAATTCATTTTAATTCTTTCTTTAAAGCCCCTTTGTTGAATCTAATTTTTATTGTCTGGTGATCAGTAAATCCTTCCTTACCTCTTCTAGAATGACTGCTTACCTATAGGGCTATTTTCCCTGGCAGAATTTAATCCTCTGAGTCTGTCCTTAAAACCTTCTCTCCACCAAAACTTACCTGCAAGATAACTCTGATCTTTGTTACATAATCTGATAAGCCAATTAATTCATGATGTTATCTACTTCAATGGAACCATTATATCATTAGTATGGACACCATACCATTCTCTTGCTCATGCTATAGGTTTCAACCAATCCATTCCTTGTTCTGTGTGATTCTTGCTCAGATTTTTCCATAAGTCCTCCATAGAAGATCGGTGGAAGCTTTTAGTGTTTTCACATTCTATGGGTACTAATGCAGCATTCAGGTGGACCATCTGTTATTGCTTACTCTTACTACATGACCAGTCCACCTCTTTTGTTGCGCATATATTTAATGGATGATATTGTATGCAAGTTAGGACTTCTTAAACTTTTTCCACTCATGACCCCTTTGTTGGGGTTGCATGGCCTGAAGGCATATGTAGGGTAAAGTGCCCATTCTTGTGTTCAGAACCCAGGCTACAGTGAAGTTGCATGATGTAACACAGGCAAGTGCTGCCAGAAACACCTCGGACTCATTACACGTTTGATTTTTAATTAATTTTTAGTCATTGTGCTTTCAGAAATGTTTTACTGTTGCCAACTTTTTCATGACCCCATATGGGGTCGCACACAACCCCACAGTTTAAGAAGCGCCGGTTTACATCACTTCCTGTTTGCAAGTCATCGTTGAAAATAACCCAGGGCCCAGCAAACTGATCCACAGGTCAAATCCAGTACAACACCTCCTTTTTTTCTTACTACCTATTAGCTAAGAATAAGTAAAAATCATTCTTAACTCATTGGCTGTACAATATGAGATAAAGGGCCACGTAGTTTGTCAACTCCTTCTGAAGCCTACTGAGACCCATTATAAGTCTATCACCCTGAAGTATGACTATGATTTTGATTCTTCAAATATTGTGATGATCCATGGTTCACAGCCTTATTAGCTTTTCTGAACGAATGCTGGTATTTTTGAAGATGTGGGGTTTTTTCTTGTTTGATTCTTTGGGACAGGGAACATTGCAGTCTCTGAAAATCACAGTATTTATTGATTGGTTTTGAGGATCTTAAAATTATTCACAGAATTCCTCTACCTTTTCATTCTCTGCAATAGAAGACATCACCTTAACTGAAATTACCTCTGTGGGGGTATTTTTACTTAGGCTCATTGAAAACATTGTAAGGTGAGAGATACTTAAGTGTTCTGTTAAACGTTGCTTCCTCTTGAGTTTGGGTGCACCATAAAACTAACTCTACCTACTCCTTTATTTGCCTCACCAAGGAAAACCTGTGAACCATCCTTCCATTTAGCTGCAACTTCATTTTTTCTGGCTTCATTTATCTTGAGAATATGGATATTGGTGTAATTCTTAGCACCCTCTGCCCCCTGTTCTGTCATGTGGCAACTATTTCTATAGAAACAGACCACATAAGATAAGACTAAGAGCTATTTAATTTTTTTTTTATTTGTTTCATGGTTGCTATGGGCAAATAATTCATCATCTAGCTGCCAATTTACTGGTAATGATTCTCTGTGTACTTAACTAGGCTGATCCTAGGACAGCAGACTCAATTTGTTGCCTGGACCATACCTTGTAATTATAGTTTAATATGGTAACACCCTCCCCCTCCCCCACCAAAGAACGTATTTGTAATTTTAACAGATCAACTTACTTCATCTCATTGAGTCTATTTTCTCATCTGTAAAGTGAGGGGTTAGGACAAGATGATCAATCTCTGAGGCCCTTTTCTAGCTCTAAGATTTTAGAGCTCTATGAACCTATGTAAGTCTTTCCACAGCATATTATGAAACATTATAAAACTGGGGACATGATTGCATTTGTAGGATGGACCACAAGCTAATTATGTCATAAGAAGGTGCTTCATAACTGGGACACTGACTCTATGATTATTAAATTGGTCTCAATTGTCAGCTCAATTTCAGTAATATATATATATATATATATATATATATATATATTTCCATTCCCGCCTCCTTTTCCCAAACATTAAAAGTGATCAGTCTGGATTGCAATTCAGCTCAGTAATTACTGTGTTTGACCCAAGTATTTTCAAGAGGAGTCTCTGAAAAGGAAAAGTGGATATACAGTCTATTACCTTTAATTTGATTTTGCTATTCAACAAAATTAACAATACACAAACATTTGCAAAATTACATGTTTTCCCTCCACTACAAATACCAAATGCATTTCCCGTAAATTATGGCTCAGCCGTGCATTTTGTTCTTCTAAAGCCATTGCTTCCTCAGAACCAAATGAAAAGCTTGTCGGGCAATGATATTACAGATTACAAATTAACAGTCTTCATATGCTTTTGTTGCAATTACATTTTGACCAGCTTTAGGCGACTTTAGACCTCAGTTCCAAATAAAATGCAAGCTCGCTGAACTGAAACTTACAGTATTAGATTTATAATAAACAAAGGTAGGTCACAGAACCATGTCATTTTTCAAAGGGGAAAGGAAATCGAGTGGCTGTGTTTAAACTTTATTCAACTTCTTCCTTGTACTGGGCTCAATCAGGCCTTGTAGGGAGACTTGCAGAGAATCCAGTGTGGGGAATAATAAAGAAGAGCTCATTGGAGAGGCTCCGGAGACCCTAGAAGCTCCCCTACTTGGTCTCTGGACACTCATTATCATTTCCTTTCTTTGTCAGTGTGGGATTGATTTCACAGCCCAATTTGATTTCCACAGTCCACTAGGAGGGCTAATTTTCCATCCTGAACTTTTCAACTGCACGCACAATTCTTAAAACAATGTCTACACTTGTTAAATGTTGTATGTCTCTGAAGTTTAACCCCCTTCTCAGTGGCTCTTTGGAGTTCTCGCCCCAGGGAAAACCATCTTTTGGTTTTGGTTGTCTGCAGCCAAGCTGGTGCAGAACTAAGAGAAGCAGCCCACAAGTGATTGAGGGTGGGGGTGGGGGGGGTGGGGGGGTAAGGGTGGGCTGTGATCTCACAGAGGCCTATGCTCTAATCCCAACCCCAATATAATTCTTCAGGACGTATGTAAGTACGTAAGTATGACTTTGGGAAAATCACAACCACTCCAACCCTTGGTTTCATCAACTATAAAATGAAACAAAAATGTTTGCCCTTCCTACCTCCTAAGAATCTTGTAAGGTAGAGCTGAGTCGAGGGGTAGGCAAGAGGAGAGATACCAAGAGGGTAGCATGCAAATAGGACGCAACAGACACCACTCCTTAATGTTGCTTTTTATAGATACATATATAGGGTGTTGGAAAAGTTATAGTGTTGCTTTAAGCCATTAAATCTACTATGCTTTTTGGAACAAAAAATTTTTCATGGTAGAAAATCCTATTCCCCATTAGGCAAATATATGAGTCAAATTGCATGTGTAAAAGTGAAGGATCAGATCTTCTTGTAGATGATAATAATAAGTATTTTGTATAGTACTTTAAGGTTTGCAAAGTGCCTTACATATATTATCTCAGTGGGGTACAATTTTCTAACATTGCTTAGGATGAATGCATGCCATGTTCTGGCTCTGGTGTGAGGATAAAATTAAATAATACAGCAAACTTTCATTTATTCAGATTTGTCCAGGAATGAGTTACAAGTGGACTATTGGCATCATTAAGATTTCAGGAAAGAGTAAGGAAAGCCTCCAGCAAGTTAGGTAGACCCCCATCCACCCACCCATGTAGCAAAATTAGGAGAAGGCATGTATCAGTCTCACAGGATGGACAGGCACAGCTGGATGGTAGCCTGCATCATTAGAGGTCACAGCCACATTAATGAGATTTGGGATCCTTTGGAGTACTTTGAGAATCTAAGAATGAGCTATCCTTATGAATATTACCCATAACTGGGAATTACTTACTGTATATGCCATCCAGGCACTACAATGTTTAAAATGCATGAAGAGTCAATTTAAAAATTAATTTCTTCAGCAGCATAGGCATTCATTGAGTTCTCTGGGTGCTTTATGCACATCTATGTTCAATAAGCAATTATTACATGTAAGGTACTGTGCCAGGGGCTGGGAAAAAAAAGATAAAATGGAAAATAATCCCTGTCTTCCAGGAGCTTACATTCTACTAGTGCAACAGTTGTGCAGATAAGTAAATACCAGATAGTTTGAGAAAGGAGAGAGTTCTAAAAATTGGGGAGAGGCAGAGGGTCTGGAAAGACTTCCCCATAGGAGTCTGGAGAGACAGGCTGGGGCAAGACTGAGAAGGGCTTTATATGTCAAATTGAGAAGTTTATATTTCATCATGAAGGCAATCAGGAGCTGATGAAGGTTTTTTGAAATAGACTATATAGAAACAATTTGATTTTTCTTTGATTCAACTCAATTAAACAAACATTTGTAAGCAATCCTGCTGTGGTTCAGAGCACTTACCTAGGCAGTGAAGGAATATTTAACACTTAGATGCCTACCCTCTTGGTGTTAGTTTTTCTTTTTTATGTTGTGTCCAAAGCAACATAACCCAGTTCCTTGCACACAGATGAGTGATAGATTGTTGTAGGTAAGGAAGAACTAGAAAGGTTCTTACCATGGGCCATGTTGTAAAGAATTTTAAATGCCAAATGGATAAGTTTATATTTGAACCTGGAGAGGATAGGGTGTGTGTGTGTGTGTGTGTGTGTGTGTGTGTGTGTGTGTGTGTGTGTGTGTGTGTGTGTGTAGGGGTGACACAGTCAGACTTTCACTTTAGGAAAATCTCGGGTGGATGTGTGAAAATTGGTTTGGAATGGGCCACTAAAGATTGATGAGAAGAAGAGTAGAATGACTAATTGTAGCCTAGACTAAGTTGTAACCATGTTGGAGATGGAGGGGACGACCTCTTTCTTCTTCCTCTCTTAGTGGAAGTGTGACTTTCTTTCAGTTCCTTCTTCCCTTGGGAAGTTTCTGTCTTTCCTTATAAGCCCAGCCTGCCAACATGGCTAATCCTAGGGAAGAAGAAGGTCCTGCCTTTGCCCCTATGAGCCTGGGTGATTGCCTACCAGTTCACGTCTCAGAAAGACAAATGATGGCCCCAAATAATATTCTTTTTCTCTCTTTAATATCCTGTACTTTCAATTAAATATGTAGCTTTAATGCCCAATCAGTTTACACTGATAAATCCAAATTTGGGTTTATAAAACTTTTATACTTTAAATTTCTTTCCCTTTTAAGTTTTTGTCTCTCTTGGCTCCTCTTCTCACTGTTAGCATTCAAGTAAACTGAACTGGCAGAGAATGGGATGGTCATCTAGATTTTAATACATTGTTGCACACATATGGAAAAATGCTTTAAGATACACAATTTATAGAAATTGCAGTTTTAAAAGCAGACATACTCTGCTACTGCAAGAGGATGGAGAGGAATGAAAAAGCAACATAGCTCTCCTCCCCCTCCAATCAGTTCTTCATTATGGAATGGGTAAAGGGAGTGGGGGGGGGAGTATTAAGTAGCAGGGGAGTAGATCTCAGTCCCCCTCCCATCCCCACCATGGGGAATTCTCCAAAGCAGTTTCACCAGCATTCCCATTCTTGCTTCTCAGATAATCCATGGCTAACTCTAGGGTTCTGTGCCTAGTTCCCCAAGGCTTGCCTTTTTCACTGGGGAGTTCTCATGCCTTATAGCTCTCAGCTCAACAGATGATGGCAGAGTTCAGCATTTAGATTCTGGTTAAGATGCTGATCTAGTTCCAGCCTCCACTATTCTCAAATACCCCAGCAAGGTCCACCAAGGTAAAAAAAAAAAATCTGCATTCTTTTCAATCATATTTGCTTGGTTTAGGTCTTACTCATAAGTTCCCTTCAAAGTCAGAGCCCCTACTCAATGTCAGGGTACAAAGTACTCTAACTGTGTAGTTTTCCCTCAGGTAAAGTCAGAAATCCCCTCAGAGTTTAGAGAATACTAGGACAGGTGACTTCTCACCAGCAGAAAGCTCTGCCCCCATCTCCCTTCACTTCATACCCAAGCCATTTGGACAGAGCTCTAAAAGCATCCACATGTGTAAGGAATACTCATCTGATGATGTTATGAAGGATAGACTAGAGGGAAGGGACAGTGAGAAAAACAAAGCAGTTTGTCTCTGGTGCAGGAAGACAGAAGCTATTAGGAGGGCACCAAGAATTTCTCTCCCTCTGAATCTGCTTATAGCCACTTTATCCAGAGGTGGGGAACCTGAGGCCTTAAGGCCACATGTGGCCTTTTTTTTTTTAAATTCAGATTCAGTCAAAAGGCTGCACTTAAGGACCTAGAAGGCCACAGATTCCTCACTCTGGTTAGCTATTCCGCCTCTCTAGGCTAGTATTCCTACATTAGTCCTTATATTTCAGGTTTGACCATTTTGAGAAAGGTAGAGTAAGTTATTTTTATGGAAGAATAAATTCAGCTCTGATGAATCTATTTACCTGTGTGGCTTACTGTGTATCTTTATTTTTGTTCCTCTGGGCCCTTTGTGTCCCTGGGGAGGGCATCATGTAGTACAGTTGCTGGAATTCCCAAGGCACAGCACATGCCAGAGGTCTAGGCTAAATGATGACTTTTTATCACATGATATATCCTTGACCACACCTTCCAACCCTTTTGTCTTCTCTCAGGTATGCTCATGCCAGAGATCTAGGCACCAAGTATTTAAAGGGCCATTGTAAGGAAAATAGATTAGGTAAGGTTCTTCTGGGCCCTAAAAGTCACAACAATGAATATAAGTTGCAGAAGAAGAAACAAACTAAAGAGGAAAGAGATTAAGTGACTTGCCCAGAGCCATTCAGATGATCAGTTTCTGAGGCAGAATTCAAACTCAGCTATTCCTGACTCCAAGTCCTGACTCTGTCCACCTGATTCTGCTTTCTCTGTACCCCATCACCTGGAACTATCAGGAGGATTTGTACTTTAGGTCCAGGCTGGGTCAACCCAAGGGTCTCCTCCAACTTCCAACTGATGCAGAGTGGGCATGATCTCTGGAAGAGTCCTCACTGATGACCAGAGATCAAGAACCATCCCTCAAGTGGCTTCAGAAACCATTACAGGACAAGATTGAGGATTATAGGGAGTCCCTCACACTAGGTTTTAATTTTGCTGAAGATCTGCTGGTTGATTCAGTATAACCAAACATTTTTTTTGGAACTCTTTTTAAAAATTTTTTTAGTTAATTAATTAATTTCTAGTTTTCAACATTCATTTCCATATGATTTTGAGTTCCAAATGTTCTCCCCCTCCCCCCGCCACCCCTTACCCTAAGATGGCATGCAATCTGATATAGGCTTTACATATATATTTATATTAAACATATTTTCACATTATTCATGTTGTAAAGAAGAATTAGAACCAATGGGAGAAACCACAAGAAAGAAGAAACAAAAAGAAAAAGAGAGAAAGAGAGAGAAAGAGAGAAGAGAGAGAGAGAGAGAGAGAGAGAGAGAGAGAGAGAGAGAGAGTGCAAATAGCATGCTTGGATCTGCATTTAGATGCCATAGTTCTTTTTCTGGATGTGGATAGCATTTTCCATCATGAATCTTTTGGAGTTGTCTTAGATCCTTGCATTTCTAAGAAGAGGTAAGACTATCATAGTTAGTCATCACACAATGTTGTTGTTACTGTGTATAACGTTCTCTTGGTTCTGCTCACTTCACTTAGTATCAATTCACGTAAGTCTTTCTAGGTTTTTCTGAAGGCCACCTGCTAATCATCTCTTATGGAACAATAGTATACCATTACATTCATATACCACAACTTTTTCAGTCATTCCTCAATTGATGGGCACCCCCTCAATTTCCAATTCTTGGCCACCAGCAAAAGAGCTGCTATAAATATTTTTGTACATGGGGGTCCTTTTCCTAATTTTATGATCTCTTTGGGATACAGACCTAGAAGTGTTATTGCTGGGTCAAAGGGTATGCACAGTTTTATAGCCCTTTGGACATAGTTCCAACTTGCTCTCCAGAATGGTTGGATCAGGGGCAGGTAGGTGGCACAGTGGATAGAGCAATGGCCCTGGAGTCAGGAGGACTGGAGTTCAAATCTTGTCTCAGAACAGATACTTGACACTTACTAGTTGTGTGACTCTGGGCAAGTCACTTAACCCCAATTGCCTCACCAAAAACAAAACAAAAACAGAATGGTTGGATCAGCTTACAACTACAGCAACAATGCATTAGTGTTCCAATTTTCCCACATCTTCTCCAGCATTTATAATTTTCCTGTTTTTCATGTTAACCAATCTGATGGATGTGATGAGGTATCTCAGAGTTGTTTTGAGGTACATTTCTCTAATCAATAGTGATTTAAAGCATATTTTCATGTGACTATAGATAGCTTTAATTTCTTCATCTGAAAACTGCATGTTTATATCCTTTGACCATTATCAATTGGGGAATGACTTGTATACTTATAAATTTGACTTATTTCTCAATATATTTTAAAAATGAGGCCCTTGTCAGAGACACTGTTTGTAAAAATTGTTTCCTAGCTTTCTGCTTCCCTTCTGATCTTCGTTGCATTGGCTTTGTTTGTGAAAACCTTTTTAATTTAATGTAATCAAAATTATCCATTACTATATTATACCCATATGTGTTATTCTTGTGATAAGTTTCTATAATCTCTTTATTAATATTTTATTTAAATTTTTTTGCATCAATATTCATTAGGGAAATTGGTCTATAATTTTCTTTCTTTGTTTTGATTCTTCCCAATTTAGGTGTCAGCACCATATTTATATCATAAAAATAATTCAGTAGGACTCCACCAATTTTCCCAAATAGTTTTTACTGTATTGGAATTAAATGTTCTTTAAATGTTTGATTGAATTTACTTGTAAATCTGTCTGGCCCTGGAGAGTTTTTCTTAGAGAGTCCATTGATGGCTTGTTCAATTTCTTTTTCTGAAATGGGATTATTTAAGCATTTTATTTCCTCTTCTGTTAATCTGGGCAATTTATATTTTTGTAGGTATTTATCCATTTCACTAATATTGTCAAATTTATTGACATATAGTTGGGCAAAATAGTTGCTAATTATTGTTTCAATTTCCTCTACATTGGTGGTGAATTCACCCTTTTCATTTTAGATACTGATAATTTGGGTTTCTGCTTTCTTTTTTTAAATCAAATTAACCAAAGGTTTATCCATTTTATTAATTTTTAGTTTTATTTATTAGTTCAATAGTTTTCTTAATTTCAATTTTATTAATCTCTCCTTTGGTTTTCAGAATTCCTAATTTGGTATTTTATTACGGATTTTCAATTTGTTCTTTTTCTAGTTTTTTTTAGTTGTATGCACAATTCATTGATCTTCTCTTTCTCTATTTTATTCTTATAAGCATTGAGAGATACAAAACTTCCCCTAAGAACTGCTTTGGTTGCATCCAATAAGTTTCAGTATGTTGTTTCATTACTGTCATTCTCTTGGATGAAGTTATTGATTGTTTCTATGATTTATTGTTTCACCCACTCATTCTTTAGGATTAGATTATTTGGTTTCCAATTAATTTTTAGTCTATCTTTCCATGGCCCTTTACTACATGTAATTTTTATTGCATCATGATCTGAAAAGGATGCATTTAATATTTCTGCCTTTCTGCATTGGATTGTGAAGTTTTTATGCCCTAATACATGGTCAATTTTTGTGTAGGTGCCATGAACCTCTGAGAAAAGGTATATCCCTTTCTATCCCCATTCAATTTTCTCTAGATGTCTACCATATCTATATTTTCTAAAATTAGATTCACCTCCTTCTTTCTTGCTCATTTTGTGGTTAGATTTATTTAGTTTTGAGAGGGGGAAGTTGAGGTCTCCCACTAGTATAGTTTTGCTGTCTATGTTGTTCCCTCTGAGCTAAATCTGATGATGGTATGATTTAAACAATGCTTATCTCCCTGTCTTCTTTCCCTCTATTGTAATAGGTCTTTGTGCCTCTTCATGTGATGTTATTTATCTTCTTCTGCTTCTTCCTTTCCTCTTCTCCCAGTGCAATCCTTTTTCACCACTTTATCAGATTTTTTTTATCATTATATCAAAGTCAACTTATACCCACACCCTCTGTCTATGTATACCCCTTCTACATATCATAATAAAGGTACAATTCTGAAGAGTTACAAGTATCATCTTCCCATGTAGGGATGTAAGCAGTTTGCCCTTATTGAATAAACATATTTTTTTTCCTGTTTACTTTTTTATGCCTCTCTTGAGTCTTGTATTTGAAGATCAAATTTTCTGTTGAGTTCTGGTCTTTCCATCAGAATGGTTTGTAAGTCCCCCTATTTCACTGAATGCTCATCTCTTCCCCTGAAAGACTATGCTCAGTTTTTCTGGGTAGTTGATTCTTTGTTGTAATCCAAACTCCTTTGCCTTTCAGAATGTCATATTCCAAGCCCTTTTATCCTTTAATGTTGAAGTTGTTAAATCCTGTGTAATCTCGACTCTGGTTCCTTGATATTTGAATTATTTCTTTCTGGCTGCTTGCAGCATTTTCTCCCTGACCTGATAATTCTGGAATTTGGCTACCATATTCTTTGATGTTTTAGAAATCTCTTTCAGGAGGTGATAGGTGGATTCTTTCAATTAATATTTTACTCATTGGTTCTAGGAGATTGGGCAGTTTTCCTTGATAATTTTCCTTGATAATTTCCAGACTTTTTTTCTTTATCATGGCTTTCAGGTAGTCTAATAATTCTTAAATTACCTCATAGAGTCTTAAATTGTCTCATAGAGTCATTAGCTTCCACTTGCCCAATTCTAATTTTTAAGGAATTATTTTCTTCAGTTAGTTTTTGTACCTCCTTTTCCATTTCACCAGTTCTACTTTTAAAGGAGTTGAGTTGTTTTCTTCAGTGGATTTTTTTTCCAATTAGGCCAGGACTGCCCAACATATGGCCCATGAAAAATGTAGGGCTGCCTCTGTACACTCTCCTGTTTGTCACGTGACCCACAGCAACCAACTGTCATCAGTCTGTCTCTAGTCTAATCTATCTGTAGCCCAAAGAAATTTAGACTATTTTAATTTTGACCCTATTTATTGCCAAGTTATGCAGGTCAATATTAAGCCAATTTTGTTTTTTAAGGAGTTGTTTTCTTCAGTCAATTTTTGTGCTTCTTTTTCCAAGCTGTTGACTCTTTTTTTTCATAATTCTCCTTCATAAGTCTCATTTATTTTCTCAGTTTTTCTTCTGCCTCTCTTACTTAATTTTTAAATCCTTTTTGAGCTCTTCCAAGAGGATTTTTTGGGCTTGAGACCAATTCGTATTTCTCTTTGTGGCTTCACATGTAGGCATTTTGACATTATTTTCCTCTTCTGAGTTTGTGTTTTGATCCTCCCTGTGACCATAGTAGCTTTCTATAGTCAGGGCCCCTTTTGTTTTGTTTTGGGGTTTTTCGCTAATTTTTAAAAGTTGAGCTCTGCCCCTGGGGCACACGGAGCACTGTCCCAAGCTTCTTGTACTCGGGGCCCAGGACCTGGCCACTGGATTTCCACGTCAGAGTTCTGAGGTTGGCAGTTTGCTTTCTGCGCTGGGGCTGGATGCCTCACAACTGGCCTGCTGTGCCACGAGCTTGCTGAGCCAGGACTGAGGCTGAAAAGCTCCCATTGGTTTGCCCAGACACCATCTATGCTGGGCTGTGCTCCCCTTTTACCCAAGTAAGACAGAGCTTTCTTGAAGTCCTTCTAAGTTATCTTAAGCTAGAAAACGATTTCACTCACCTTTTTGTAGGTTCTGTCACTCCAGAATCCATTTAGAGGCTTAATGTAACATTGTTTCCCAAGGAATCTGGGAAGAACTCAAGCAACTTCCTGGCTTCTTTCCACCCTCTTGGCTCTGCCTCTGCCTCCGCAATGTAGTTTTACCAGTATTTCATGAACTTATTTTTTAGGATCCAGTGGTTTGAGAACTTGGGATACAAGTGCACCTTCTTGAGTTTTCTTATCTACCATCCTCAAACACTGGTAACAGAAAATCTATTACTGAAACTGAAGAAATTCCAATTGTGATTCAGCTTTCTAGGCTATATGATAAATTGGGCAGAATAGATTCACAAATGATTGTGTGAAAGATTGAGCTATATTGCAGTGGAGAATCCTCTATGCTCTGGGGTTCATGGGCTACATGAATTACTTTATCCCATATTTTGTTCACATTTACATGTATATGCCTATGTATATATATACATATGTATATGTGTATGTATGCATATATACATGTATCTTTTCTATAAATCAATCAACAAACATTTATTACATGCCTACAATGTACCAGGCAATGTGTTAGGTGCTAAAGATACAAATACAAAAGTGAGAAGTTCCTACTTTCAGGGATCTTATGTATAATTTTGGTTCTGCCATTTACTACTTCTATGACTTTGGGCAAATCACTTAACTTATCTGAACCTCAGTTTCTCCATCTGTAAAATGAAAAGGTTAGACTGAATAAACTTTAAGTGAGTAGAAAAAATGGATGGATGCAAGACATGTTGAGCAGATAGACACATCAGGACGTGGCAACTAGATGGATAGGGGATGGTTACTAAGTGAGAATGAAGAGTTGGGGATGACTCTAGGCTGTAAACTTGGGTAGCTAGAACAATGGTAGTAAGGAAATAAGGATGGGTAGATGTAGGGCCAAAATTGTATTGTACCTAAGCAACTGAAAAAATCTTTACAGAATTAAAAATACATTTCAACATTGCCCTGGTCCTCACTTATCCAGGCCCCAAAAAGCATTTGTTGTGGAAACAGATTCCTTCTAACATGGCAGTAAGGACTATCCTATCATAAGTCAGAATCTGGCCTCAGGCATGCTTTTCACGGAAGCTATCAGCAGCTGAAAAGAGCCATACAATCTGAGGAAAAAATAGCTGCCAGCAGTGAAGGCGGCATTCGAGGCTTGGCACTGTCAATTGGAAGGGACCCAACATTACACAGTAGTCCAGTCAGATCATAAAAACTCAGAGCATTTCCAAGAAGACAGAAAACTAAAGCAGTAACAGATAAGATGGGCACTTTTCTTCAGCCAATTAAACTTCCACATAGTATGTCTTCCAGGCCCCTATCATCCATGAGCAGATGCCTTGTCATGGAGGTTGGAATATATCCTACCCATCTCCCACTCACTCATGTATGTTGTATTGTAGCCAGAGGAATGCTCAATATCTCTACCTCTTTCTAGCTATCTCCAACTTGATCCAACACCCCTGGGCATAGGATCTGTGCCCTCATGCCTAGTTGTGTACCAATCTAGCAAGAAAAAGCATCATAGGAGAGGCAGTATCAGGTGGGCATCTCATTCTATCAAAGAGCACACATATGTAGGGGCAAGGTTCAATTGACAATCTGTCTCTAATCTATTTTTCCAGCCTTATTATACATTATTCTCTTTCACCCATTCTATGGTCCAGCCATACCAGCCTTCTTTTCTTCATACATTATACACCATTTTCCATTTCTGTGCCATGATAATGTCTCCCTCAATTCCTAAAAAAAACACTTATCTCTTACCTTGCCCTTTAGAATAGTTGACAAAGCCACAGCATTGAAAGGATAATTGGCAAGGATATAGCATTGGTTCAATTGGGCTCAGTTTCCCTGCTTCTGTATTGGCCATGCTGGTCTACCGGTCAGAGGTGTGAGTTAAGTTTCCTGATTCCTTGAGCAATGGCTTTTGTACTTCGGCCTCCAAGAAGGGTCAAATTAAGTCTCAACAATGGTTTTAATTCTTTTTAAGGAAAAATTAGTCTTTGTGGGGTAGGGCCCAAAGAAACATTAACCCAACTTACATGGTAGAGTCCTGGGAGATATTGCTCCTACTATTAAGCTTTTCCTGACCCTGTCTTCCTCATATTCTCACCATATTACCTGGTATTTGTATTACATGTATTTATATATGCTTATATGCACACATATCATCTTAGATAGTATATAAAATACTGGAGGAAAGGGACTGTTATTATTTTCTGTGTATATCCAACTGTAGTGACTGACACATAGTAAATTCTTACCAAATGTTTATTGATTGATTGATTCTGTAGTCATGCTACAGTAGCCCAGTGGTGGATTACACAGGTCTATTCAAGATCTTTACGCTCATCCCACAAACATTTAATGACTCAATCTTTGGCTGGATGCCAGCTTCTATATTCAGTCCTTTGATAGGTATGTCCTCTTCAATTGATAAATAATCAACAGATATGAACAGGCAGTTCTCAAGGGAAGAAATTCAAGCTACAAATATCCATATGAAAAGATACTCCAAATCACTAGTGATTATAGAAATATAACTTACAACAACTTTCAAGTTTCCTTCCATATTTATCAAATGGGCTGAGTTGACAAAAAAAAAAGTAAGTGGGAAGAAATGACAAATGTTGGAGGAGCTGTAGGAAAACAGGCACATTTGTGCACTGTTGGAGCTGAGAATTAGTCTAGCCATTCTGGAAAGCAATTTGAAACAATGCCTAGAACGCTGCTAAATTGTAGGTGCCCAGTGATACTACTACTTGGCCTTTACCCTCAAAAAGATCAAAGAAAGAGGAAAAGGACCCACATGCACAAAAATATTAATAGCAGCTCTTTTTGTGAAGGCAAAGTACTATAAATTAAAGAGTGGTGCCCATTAGCTGGGGAATGGCTGAATAATTATGGTATATAAATGTAATAAAATATTCTTGCATTGTAACAAATTATAAATGGAATGGTTTCAGATAATCCTGAGAAGACTTATATGAATTGATACAGAATGAAGTGAGAAGAACCAGGATAACAATTTATACAATAACAACATTGTTAAAACAAATAACTTTGAAAGACTTAGGAGTTCTTGCAAACTCAATGACCAATCATGATTCAAGAGACAATGAAGCTACCCACTTCCTGATAGAGATGATGCACTCAAGAAGCAGGCTGAAATAGACTTTTTGGACATGGCCAGTGTAAGAATTTGGTTTTGCTTGACTGTGTATATTTCTTGAAAGAGGTTTTTTGGGATTTTTTTTTTATTTTGGAGGGTGGGGGAGGGAGAGATGGAAAGGAAAGAAATACTTGTTAGTTGAAAAATACTAATTTTAAAGAAATGTATGCCCAAACAAAGGACTCAATAGAGGTACCACCCAGGCTATTATGACCACTGCCAATCTTACAGTGACCATAAGCACTTCAGTCCAGAGCTAATGCTTTCCCCAGGGCATGCTGCTATGCTAGTAGCAGTAGATGCTCTCATGAAAATGACTCATTACATCTCTGATACCAGATCTCCCACAGTGTCTGACATGGGCCCCATTATTCCTTTTTGCTTACAAGGCCTTCCAATTTGTCCCAAGGTTTAGGGCTACTTTTATTCATAGATTTAGATCTGGAAGGGACTTTAGAAATCATCTCTAAGGAAGCCATACTCAAAGAGCACTAGATTCACAGTCAGACAATATGAGTTCTAATTTTGGCATTACCAAAGTGTGACCTTGGCCCTTGGCCTTCATTTTTTTCAACTGTAAAAATGAAGAGGTTGGACTTGATAACCATTAAGGTCACTTCTACCTCTCAATGTATAATACAAAGGAAAATTATAAATGTTGGAGAGGATGTGGGAAAACTGGTACACTAATGAACAGTTAGTGGAATTGTGAACCAATCCAACTATCCTGAAGAGCAATCTAGAACTATGCCCAAAAACCCTTTGACCTAGCAATAGGTCTGTATCCAAAAGAGATTTAAAAAATGGGAGAAGAACATATTTGTACAAAAACATTTATGGCAGCTTTTTGTGGTGGCTAAGAACTAGAAATCAAAGAGATACTCATCAATCGGGAAATAGCTGAACAAGGTTTAGTATATGATTGATTGTAATGGTATACTATTGTGCTATAAGAAATGATGAGCAGACTGATTTTAGAGAAAAAAACTGGACTTGCATGAACTGATGCAGAGTGAAGCGATCAGAACCAGGAGAACATTGTACACAGTAAGAGCAACATTGTATGATGATCAATTGTGAATGACTTAGCTATTCTCATCAGTGCAATGATCCAAGATAATTCCAAAGGACTCATGATGAAAAATGCTATCCACCTCCAGAGAAAGAATTGATGGAGTCTGAATGTGATCAAAGCATGTTATTTTTCATTTTATTTTTTGTGTGTGGTTTTTTCCCTTTGTGTCTTTTTCACATGACTAATAGGGTCATATGTTTTGCATGATTGCACATGTATAAACTATATCAAATTACCTACTATCTCAGGGAGAAGGTAAGCAAGGATGGGAAGGAGAAAATTTGGAACTAAAACTTTTTTTAAATGAATGTTAAAAGTTGTCTTTACATATAATTGGGGGAAAATAAACTGTCATACATATATAACACATATGTATGTACATAGGTGTGTGTATATCTATGTGTATATGTGTGTATGTGTGTGTGTGTGTACATATACATATACATATACATATAGTTATCCCTTCCACATCATGGGGGTTAGGGGAATGGTGCCCCCCATGATCTGGAAAATCCATATAAAATTTTTTGGCCCTCCCTTTGTACCAGAGAAGAAGTTTGATTTTTTTTTAAATTTTTCTTTTGTGGGGTATATATAATACCTTACTGTAAAATTTGGGTTATGTATTTGGTCATAGGCTATATGTTAATGTTAAATAAAAATACTGTGCTTCTGCAAAATTCTCCCAAAATCCTCATTTATAGTAATTTCTTATGCTGACTCACAATATATTGAAACAGTGATGGGGAAAGTCACAATGTGGAAGAGACATGTGTAATCCTTTCATCTAAGGCAAATGCCCTGATTTCTATACATGAGGAGAATGAGTCTCAGAAAAGTGAAATGACATTGTCACTCAGCTATTAAGTGAAAAAGAAAGAATTTTAACCCAAATCTTGACTCTAGATTTAGTGGTCTTTCCTGCATACCACACTACCTCTCACTTTATTTGACCCCAGCTTTGTTCACTACCCTCAAGATGATGATCATCTCCCCACTCTTTCCTTTCCTCAATTACACAACAAATCAGAGAGAACCAATAGGACATTGGAATAATGGTTCCTATATCTATCTATCTATCTATCTATCTATCTATCTATCTATCTATCTATCTATCTGTCTGTCTGTCTGTCTGTCTGTCTGTCTATCTATCTATCTATCTATCTATCCATCTATCTTTTCCATATATTCCATTAGAATACACACACACACACACACACACACACACACACACACATATATATATATGTATGTATGTATGTATGTATCCTTTCACCAGGTCCATCCTTTACATGCCTCACAGAACCCTGTTCTAATCAAGGATATGCTTCTAAATGTTTAATAAGTAGAATCTCTGGGGTAAAATAATTTTCTTCCACCACTTTAATAAATTTTGACAATCAATGAAACAATAAATCAAGCCCTGATTTGTAACGTTTGCAGATTTCTAAGATGTAAGTGCTTCACTGAAAATTTAACATGTCTTGGGAGCCAGCTTTGAGTTGGCTTTAGCACACCCCTACTTATTAGTATTCCCACAGTCTAGCCCACATGACTACTTGGAGTACTGAGTACTTTAATGATTCATCCAATGTTACAGTATGGGTCAGAGGTAATACTTGAACTCACGCCTTCTTGGCTCCAAGATCAACTTTTTATCCACTACTCCATGCTGCCTCTCAGGATATATATATGTGTGTGTGTGTGTGTGTGTGTGTGTGTGTGTGTGTGTGTGTGTATGTATATAAATTCATGAGCAGCTAGGTGGCATGGTAGAGAAAGTGCCAGGCCTGGAGTCAGGAAGATTTGAGTTCAAATCCAGCCTCAGACACTAGCTGTGTGACTCTGGGCAAGTCACTTAACCCTGTTTGCCTCAGTTTCCTCATCTGTAAAATGAGCTGGAGGCTGGAGAAAGGAAATGCCAAACCACTCCAGTATCTTTGCCAAGAAAACCCTAAATGGGGTCAGGAAGAGTCGCATATGACTGAAGAACAACAGTATAATTCATAAATAAGTAAATATACATATATTGGGTATATATATAAAAACTGATGTAGTGCTTAATTAAAAAAAAAAGACTACCGACCTAGATCATTCCCTTCCCCCATTAAATAAGACAGGATCAAAACTCACAGTATTTGTGATATATTTCTCTCTACCTAGCACCTGTTACTAGGCACAATGGAAAAATAAATGGATGTGGAATCTGATGACCTAAGCTCAAATTACAGCTGTCTTTTTTTTTTTTGGCAATTGTGACTTGCCCAGGGTCACACAGCTAGTAAGTGTCAAATGTTTGCTCTGAGGCTGCATTTGAACTCGTCCTCCTGACTTCAGAGCCTGTGCTCTATCCACTGTACCACCTAGCTGCCCCTACAGCTTTGTCTTTTAATACCCGTGTGACCTCAGGCAAGTCACTCCTCTCTAACCCTTGGGTTTTTCATGAGTAAAATCAGGGGTTTGGCCTAAGGGTCTTGTAGCTCTAAATTTATGAAATAATTTGATATTATCTAAAAGTTCCCAGTGGAACTTTGATATGGGACTTCACCATGCCTCAGAAACATTTTCATCCTGGAAGATCACTTCAGTCCTGGAATTCAGTCCTCATAAGTACCCTCAGTCCCTAGAACCTCTCCCTCTAATTGGATGGCTCCTTCCAGAACCTCCATTTAAAGAGGATGCCTAGGGTAGTTGTCTATTCACTTCTTATCAGCCTACAATGTTGACTTTACCATCATTTCCCTGGGCTGAGTCCCTTCCTCTCCTCCCTCATCACTCTTCTTCAGCTTCCTTTCATATATTCAGTCTTCCCCCATTAGAATGTATTTCTTTGCTGACATTTGCATTGCCAGCACTTAACACAATTCCTGGCATATAGTAAGCCCTTAATAAATGCTTATTGACTGACTGATAAACAAACATAGGAATTATATAAGGAATAAAGAGAAAATGAAAATTTATAATTTTCCTTTATTTATATGATTTATTTAACACATTGGCCTTTCTTATAATTGAGCATTTGCATTATTTCAGAATGCAACAAAATCTAAGAGTAACCTCTAACATAGAAATGAAATAAATATAAATCACCATGTATTCTAACATAGTTTTAATTAAATTAACTCTCTAGATAATAACAACATATTGTAATTTGTATAGCATGTTGTTATTGTTGAGTTGCATCTGATTCTTTGTGACCCCATTTGGTGTTTTCTTGGAGAAGATACTAGGGTGGTTTGCTATTTCTTTTCTCCAGCTCATTTTACAGAACAGAAAACTGAGGCAATGAGGGCTAAGTGCCTTGCCTAAGGTCACATAACTAGTAAGTGTCTGAGACAGAATTTGAGCTCAGGTCCTCCAGACTCCAGGTCCAGCACTCTATCCACTGTACCAACCTAGCTGCCCATATAACATGTTACAGTTTTCAAATTACTTTCACATACAATGTCCTACTTAATCTTTATAACAATCTTAGGAATTAGGTGGGGCAGGAATTCTCACAAGTTTGACTTTTATGTTCTCAGTGGACTCAACATTATTTCACTTCCTTCCTTGTACAAAATCACTTAGAATAATAATAGCAATAACAACAATAATAATACTACCTCTCAAAGTCTAACTCATTATCCATGCTGGAGGCAGGGCAAAGAGGAGCAGCAGACAGAAAAGTAAAGAAATGCCAACTAAAGCAAAGCACAATGGGGACTTTGTGTGCTCTGAGACTATTATTGTTGTTATGAAGACCTGGCATGAATACTGGAATGCTGGCAATATTACTGATTGGGTTAGCAGCCTGGTGGGTGTGATATAATTGATTCTAATAATAATAACTAATTAATCATACTAATGATATTAATTAATAATATTAACAATGATAATTAACTAATGATAATAATGGCTAACATTTATATAGTATTTTAAGGTTTGCAAAGCACTTTACAAAAAGTATCTCATTTGGTCCTCACAGCTCTGGGAAATAGGTGTCATTATTTCCATTTTATAGAAGGTAACTGAGGCAAACAGAGGTTAAGTGATACATCCAAGGTTATAGAGCTAGTAAGTGTCTCACGCAGAATTTGAACTCAGATCTTCTTGACTCTAGTTCCAGTATCCCATTCAAAAGGTGCAGTGGATAAAGTGCTAAGTTTGTAGTCAAGAAGATCTGATTTCAAATCCATCCTCAGATCTTTCCTAGCTGTATGTTCCTTCCTTTCCCTTTGTCCACGTAGGGTATCATACCCTTATTGGTGGGTGCTCTACCCCCCAAAAAATGTAAAATTTTGATGTCTGAAACCTAGCAAGATGTATTGGAGTTCACAGGTTAAATTTGTTTCTTAAAGATCATGCCTTAAATCCAATTCATTCTAACTCTCATTGATTGGCCAACAATAGGTCCCAGTCTAAGCCTCACTTGTTGTTTGGGCCCTGATGGCTCACAGTGAATGAAATAGTAATTGTTTCTGTTTTGACCAGAAACTCTTAGGGTCTTCCCCTCCCAGACTGATTTTTTTTTGATTAGGTAAAAGGAGCCATTCCTTGCCTCATTTCTTACCTAACCTTAATCACTGAGTGGGTGTTGCTTCAGACAAGCTGAGACCTCTTTACTGAAATCAAATTCACTTGCAAGTCATGACATCACCTTCCTGGTGTCATGGTTCTCTTCAAGAATGAAGGACAAGCAACAACCTAGCTGTGTGACCTTGGGCAAGTCACTTAACCTCTGTTTGCCATAGCTGCTTCAACTATAATGTAGGGATAATCATGGAACTTACCTTCCAGGGTTGCTCTGAGGATCAATTGAGGTAATAACTAAAGCACTTAGCAGAGTCTCTGGCATACAGTAGGTGCAATATAAATGCTAGCTCTTATTATTATCATTTTTATGAAAATTATCACACAGGCCAGTTTTGACCAAGGCATAGTGGAATGAGTGATGCTTCTTTATGTTTTGGCAGCACAAGAAGGCACAATATAATGACATAAATAAGAAACACCAAAGTTACACCTGCTGGAAATGCTTTATTGAAGATGGCACTGATTGATAAAGCAGGCAAAACATGAGTAAACATGAAACAGACTGAAGAAATTATCCTTCCATTACATGCTACTACTATATCATACTTGCAAATAGAGCACTGGGCTTGGAGTCAGAAAGACTCATCTTCATGAGTTCAAATCTAGGCTCAGACACTTAACTAGCTGTGTGACGGGAAAGTCCCTTAAGCCAGTTTGCCTCTGTTTGCTCATCTGTAAACTGAGCTGGAGGAAAAAATGGCAAACCACTCCAGTACCTTTGCTAAGAAAACCTCAAATGATGTCAAAAAGAGTCAGATACAATTGAAATGACTGGACAGCAGTAGCAGCAAATGTATCACAACACAGTTGGAAACAAATTTCACCAGTTGTAGTAAGAGATTCACGTTGCTTTTTTTTCAGTGGTACCCTCAGCTCCAAATCACATAACAATATTCTTCTAACCAGTGCAGGATAATCATGAGGAATAATTTCATCCCTTAGCCTAGATAGATTATGTGAAAGGGAAAAGCGAGGAACTATTAAATTTGAAGAGGGAAAAGTTCAAGAATCTGAGATCATTGAAAATTTGCACTTAATACAGACTCCAAAGATTATATCTAACAATATAATGAATAACAAAAATACTGATTTCTCAAATAATTTTCAAAAGGAGATGGACACACTTAGACTGGAATATGAAAATTCCATTTGTATTTAATGACATGAATTCAACTAGGAAACCAATTACACTAAAACAGAAAAATTAACAATAAAACAATTGGTATCTGCCATAACTACCATGAATGAATATATCCCCCCACAGTATTTGAAAGGACATGTAAACAGCAGTATGTGCAAAAGCCATTGCCACAATTAGAACCATAGAAGCAAACATAGGGCTAGCAAGGTCTACTCCTAAGGATAGGTGTCAACCACCACTATGGCAGAAGCAATGCAAAAGAGCTATTAAAGATTTTCAGAAAGGCATTTGAAGATTATATCACTATCTAGCTGTTATGCATGGTATAAAGCCTGAACACAACATTGCCCAATTAATGTAAAAAAAAAAGGTAATAAATCTAGAAAGCAAAAATATATCAGAAATTCTAGATTCTCTTAATTAGGAACTAAAAGCAAAAGTCAAAAGGTTAAGTTAACATAAAGAGTGCAAGTAGCACAAAGAACAAAATACGAAATTCAACATCAATCAAAACCATTATTATGGAGACTACAGAAGTAAAGAAATCAGAGACTCATGAAAATATGCACAGAAAGAGGAGGTGGAAAATTTCTAGTCATCTGTGTGGCCACCAAAAGTCCGGCACGATGAAAATTCAAGTTGGATTTAATGAGAAACAGAAAGCTTTGTGCATGGTTAATATAATAAACAACAGAATAGTTGCGACAAGGGAGGTGACTGAAACTAGCTGCTTGGCAAAACTGGAAAGCAGTGGGACCAGACAGGGTACAGAATTACTGGCTCCAACATTTCACAGTGGTATAGTAATGTGTAGCAACACATTTCACCAGTTTTCTTTTGGAAGCCAACTTGATTCCATATTTCTTTTTTTTTTAAATTTCTTTAATTTTAGTTTTCAACATTCACTTCTGTAACGCTTTTAGCTTTTAATTTTCTCCCCTACCCACTTTCCCACCCCTCCAAGATGGTATACAATCTGATATAGGCTCTACATATACATTTATATTAAACATATTTTCCCATTAGTCATGATGTAAAGAAAAATGAGAACTAATGGGAGGAACCACGAGAATGAAGCAACAAAGGAAAAGGAGAGCAAATAGTATGCTTCCATCTGCATCCAGACTCCATATTTCTTTCTCTGGGTGTGGATAGCAATTTCTATCATGACTCTTTTGGAGTTGTCTTAGATTCTTGCAATGCTGTGAAGAGCCAAGTCTATCAAAGTCAGTCATCCCACAATGTGGCTGTTACTGTGTACAATGTTCTCCTAGTTCTGCTCATTTTACTCTGAATCTGTTCATGTAAGTTTTTCCAGGTTTTTTTGAAGTCTACCTGCTCATCATTTCTAGTATTCCGTTACATCCATATACCACAACCTGTTCAGTCATTCCCCAATTGATGGACATCCCCTCAATTTCCAACTCTTGGCCACCACAAAAAGAGCTGCTATAAATATTTTTGTACATGTGGGTCCTTTTCCCTTTTTTATGATCTCTTTGGGATTCAGACCTAGAAGTGATATTGCTGGGTCAAACAGTATGCACAATTTTATAGCTCTTTGGGCATGGTTCCAAATTGCTCTCCAAAATGGTTGGATCATTTCACAAGTCCACCAACAATGTGTTAGTGTTTCAATTTTCCCACATCTTCTCCAACATTTATCATTGTCCCGTTTTCTCAAGTTAGCTAATCTGATAGGTGTGATGTGGTACCTCAGAGTCATTTTGATTTGCATTTTTTTAATCAATAGTGATTTAGAACATTTTTTCATATGACTCCAGATAACTTTAGTTTGTTCCTCAGAAAACTGCCTATTCATATCCTTTGATCATTTATCAGTTGGGGAATGACTTGTATTCTTATAAATTTGCCTCAGTTCTCTATATATTTTAGAAATGAGGCCTTTATCAGAGATACTGGTTGTAAAAATCCTTTCCCAGTTTTTTGCTTCTTGGATACATTGGCTTTATTTGTGGAAAAACTTTTCAATTTAATGCAATCAAAATCATCCATTTTGCGTTTCATAATGTTCTCTATCTCTTATTTGGTCATAAATTCTTCCGTTCCCTGTAGATCTGAGAGGAAAACTATTCCTTGCTCTTTTAGTTTGCTTGTAGTAGCAGTCTTTATATCCAAATAGTGTACCCATTTTGACTTTATCTTGGTATAGGGTGTAAGATGTTGGTCTATGTCCAGTTTCTGCCACACATTTTTCCAGTTTTCACAGCAGTTTTTGCTAAATAGTGATTTCTTATCTCAGAAACTGGAGTCTTTGGATTTACCAAATATTGGATTAGTATAGTCATTGACTGTTGTGTCTTACATACCTAACCTATTCCACTGATCTAGATGGATGACTCTAAATAGATGAAACTGGAGTCTTTGGATTTACCAAATATTAGATTAGTATAGTCATTGACTGTTGTGTCTTACATACCTAACCTATTCCACTGATCTAGATGGATGACTCTAAATAGATGACACTATTTCTTAGCCAGTACCAAGTAGTTTTGGTGACTGCTGCTTTATAATACAATTTAAGATCTGGTACACCTAGGCCACCTTCCCTTGCATTTGTTTTCCTAAGTTCCATTGCTATTCTGGACTTTTTGTTCTTCCAGATGAATTTTGTTATTATTTTTTCTAGCTCTACAAAATAATTTTTGGTAGTTTGATTGGCACTGCACTGAATAAGTAAATTAATTTAGGTAGAATTGTCATTTTTATTATATTAGCTCAGCCTAACCATGAGCAACTGATATTTTCCCAGTTATTGAGATCTGACTTTATTTGTGTGAAAAGTGTTTTGTAATTGTATTAATATAATTCTTGGTTTTGTTTTGGCAGGTAGGCTCCCAAATATTTTTTAATGTATATTTTATAATGTCTACAGTGATCTTAAATGGAATTTCTCTTTCTATCTCTTGCTGTTGGGCTTTGTTAGTAATATATAGAAATGATGATGATTTGTATGAGTTTATTTTATATCCTGCAACTGTGCTAAATTTGTTTGTTATGGCAAGTAATTTTTACTTGATTATCTAGGATTCTCTAAATATACCATCATATCATCTGCAAAGAGTGATAGCTTTGTTTCTTCTTTGCCTATTCTAATTCTTTCAATTTCTTTTTCTTCTCTAATTGCTGCAGCTAACATTTCTAGTACCATACTGAACAATAGTGGTGATAATGGACATCCTTGTTTCACCCCCAATCTTACTGAAAATGCTTCTAGTTTATCCCCATTACATATAATACTTTCTGATGGTTTCTGATAGATGCTATCTATCATTTTAAGGAAGACTCCACATATTTTTATGCTCTCTAGTGTTTTTTTTAATAAGAATGAGTGTTGTATTTTGTCAAATGCTTTTTGTGCATCTATTGAGGTAATCATGATTTGTTAGTTTTGTTGTTGATATGGTCAATTATGCTGACAGTTTTCCTAATATTGAGCCAGCCCTACATTCCTGGCATAAATTCTACCTGGTCATAGTGTATCATCCTTGAGATAAGTTGCTATAATCTCTTTGCTAATATTTTATTTAAAATTTTTGAATCTATATTCATTAGGGAAATTAGTCTATAATTTTCTTTCTCTGTTTTGGCTATTCCTGGTTTTGGGATCAACACCAAATTTGTATCATAGAAAGAATTTGGTAGGACTCCTTCACCTATTTTCCCAAATAGTTTACATTGTATTAGAATTAGTTGTTCTTTAAATGATTGATAGAATTCACTTGTAAATCCTTCTGACCCTGGAGATTTTTTCTTAGGGAGTTCATTGATGGCTTGTTCAATTTCTTTTTCTGAAATGGGGTTGTTTAAGTATTTTATCTCCTTTCCATTGATCTGGGCAATTTATATTTTTGTAAATTTTAATCTATTTCATTAAGATTGTCAAATTTATTGACATATAGTTGGGCAAAATAGCTCCTAATTATTGTTTTGATTTCCTCTTCATTGGTGGTGAATTCACCCTTTTAATTTTTGATAACGGTAATTTGGTTTTCTTTTCTCTTTTTTAATCAAGTTAACCAAAGGTTTATCTATTTTATTGTTTTTTTTCATAAAACCAGCTCTTAGTTTTATTTATTAGTTTAATAGTTTTCTTAATTTCAATTTTCTTAATTTTTTCTTTGGTTTTCAGAATTTCTGATTCGATATTTAATTGAGGATTTTCAATTTGTTCTTTTTCTAGCTTTTTTAGTTGCATGCCCAATTCATTATCTCTTCTTTCTTTATTTTATTACTGTAAGCATTTAGAGTTATAACACTTCCCCTAAGGACCACTTTTGCTGTATCCCATAAGTTTTGGTATGTTGTCTCATTATTGTCATTCTCTTGGATGATGTTATTGTTTATGATTTGTTTTTTGACCCACTCATTCTTTAGGATTAGATTATTGTTTCTAATTAATTTTCTTTTTTTTTTTTTGGCTAGGCAATGGGGTTAAGTGACTTGCCCTGGGTCACACGGCTAGCAAGCGTCAAGTGTCAGAGGCCAGATTTGAACTCAGGTCCTCCTGATTCCAGGGCTGGTACTTTATCCACTGTGCCTCCTAGCTGCCCTTTCTAATTAATTTTCAGGCTATCTTTCCATGGCCCTTTATTACATGTAATTTTTGTTGCATCATGATCTGAAAAGGATTCATTTAATATTTCTGCCTTTCTGCATTGGATTGTGAAGTTTTTATGCCCTAGTACATGATCAATTTTTGTGTAAGCACCATATATCACCAAGAAAAAGGTATATTCCTTTCTGTCCCCATTCAGTTTTCTCCAGAGGTCGACCATATTTAACTTTTCTGAAATTCTATTGATCTCCTTAAGTTCTTTCTTGTTTATTTTGTGGTTAGATTTACCTAGTTCTGAGAGGGGGAGGTTGAGGTTTCCCACTAGTATAGTTTTGGTGTCTGTTTCTTCTTTTATCTCCCTTAACTTCTCCTTTAAGAATTTGGTTGCTATAGCACCACTTGGTGCATATATGTTTAGTGATGATATTACTTCATTGTCTATGGTACCCTTTTACCAGGATGTAGTCTCCTTCCTTATCTCTTTTAATTAGATCTATTTTTGCTTCTGCTTTGTCTGAGATCAGAATTGCTACCCCTGTTTTTTTTTAACTTCAGCTGAAGCATAACATATTTTGCTCCAGCGTTTTACATTTACTCTGTGCATATCCGTCTGCTTCAAATGTGTTTCTTATGAACAACATATTGTAGGGTTATGGTTCTTGATTCCCACCTTTCTTAAAAGATGGCATACTAAGTGTTTACCAGAGATAAGGACACCAGTGACCCTTAGAGATACAGAAAATTGCCTGCTTATGTACTTTATACAAAACATTCACAGCCTGTATTATTTTAAAAGTCTATACACACTTATAGGAAAATAATACATTTTCTGATAAGTACAAACAAAATGCCAAAAATTGCCAGGAGTATAAAGAGAAAATTCAATTTGCTTTGGTAATTACTGAACAATCTGCCAGATAGCGCAGAAACATTTATACTGTTTTTCTTAATTGCTGATTATTATAAAACCTTTGATTCAGTTCTGCACTCATGAGTTATTCATATACTGCAAATATATAAAATAGATCCAAATATGTTGAGAATGGTATGAGAATATTCAAGAAAACTATCCTTTATCCTCTATCAAACTATTATACTTAAAATATCTCAATAACGTCCAGGATGATTGATATAAAATATCTTTTTTTTCCCCAGGGAGACAGTTTAAACCTACTATGGAGACTACAGAAGGAGGAAAAGAAACATAATGTTCTTCCTATACTTAAATCCAATATTATCTTTCCTAAATAGAACTAAGTGTGGCTTCCAAACTAAAGAAGTCAAACCAAATTTACTTAGATGACACCAAAAACAAAACAAAACAAAACTCTAAGCAACACTATCATTTTGTAAAATCTTTCTCCAATGATATCACCATATCATTTGAACTTGATAAGTGTTAAATTCTTAACATATGCCAGGGAAAGATAGACACTGAAGGTTCTGATCTGGAATCTGAAGATCACATTAAATCTATGGATGGATATGGTACTTACAAAGCAAGACACATTAAGTATAAATATAACAAGCAGAAAGCTGTGGCTAAATATGTTCAGACCTGGCATTCTGCAATCAAAGGTGAATGAGAAGCAAACACAATTAATATTGATGCAATATCAGTCTTAATACATCTTTCAAGATGTAAAATGAACCATAATAGATTTGGACCAAATGCTAATAAAAACTCACATGATATCAGCAAAACACAGGGCTCATTGCCCAAAGTTATTTATATAAAGATAAACAATTTTCATCAAAGATAAGCAAGAAGATTGGTAAATATTCTCAGAGCAAATGGTAAGCAGATTAAAAATTTACAGAAATACTTTCGGAACAAACTCTCACAAAGTTTTACTTCATTAATAAAGCTGATAACAGGTATATTTCACTGAATTTTTTGAGAGTAACCAAAATAATTTATCTATTTGTCTCTTGGTAGAGTCTGTGAAGTGGCTAAGATTCTCTTTTTCCCCCTCTATCTTTCTCCCTGTCTGTCTCTGTCTCTTTCTCTCACACACAGACATATGTAAGTTATGCTCTACTAAGAAGATCTGAAATAATATGATATGAACTTTTCCAGCTTCCCCCACTCCTTGAAACTTATGTTTCCATATTTGTTGTAACACCCAGAAAGGAATATATCATTCTAAGTATGTATTCGTCACAATATGGGATCAATAATCATGGATCCAGTTATAAGAATATAGAGTTTGGACCCATATTTAGTTTAGTTGAATATCTAAAACTATCCATTTTCCACCTAGATCACTTATCACCCTCCAATTCCCCATAAGAGCTAGAATAATCTTGCTGTCTTCTATATGGCATCAGTATGAATTATATCATGAGCTCACATCCTCCTGGATCCTCCTGCATCATTTCACATGACCAATCTCCCTTCTTTTTGTTCTTATTTCTCAGTCACTATAGAATCCTGATTTTACTTCCTACCTCTCTGAGTAGTCTGGCTTACCTTCCTCCTAACTCCTAAATGCAGACTTCCCTGACATTTTGTCTTCAGCCCCTTTCTTTTCTCTTTCTACCCTCTCTCAACCATTCCCATTATTTCAGAGTATCACCTCTATTCAAATCACTCTCAGATCAATACCTCCAACCCTGATCTCTAGAACTACAACTCCAAATGCCTGCTATATATCCATGTCTGGACCGGTGACCCATTGACACCTCAATGTGCCCCAAAATGAACGCATCCTGCCCTTTACACAAAAAAGGGAAAAAATAAACAAATCTGAAAGAAAGTTCTACCTCCTTACTTGTGTTTGTAAATAGAACCCTTTCCTGATTTGTCTAGAGTGTAAGTCACCTTTGTTTCCTTCTCCTCCCTCTCCTTTCAAACACAGTCAGCTGAGGAATCCCATCCATGCCCCTTCCACATCTTTTGCATCTGTCCTCTTATTTCCCTTCCCATCATGTGAGACCAGGCCCTCATTACATCTTTACTTCAGTGTGGTATTTGAATATCTAATATGCCAGTTGATCCTCAGAACAATAGCATTGCTTTCCATGGAATAAACCTTAGAGAATAATGAGTACAGCCCCATAAATTTATCTAGAAGGAAATTTGGGTCTAGAGAATTAAAGTATCTCAACCAGGGTCATACAAATACCTGACCAAGATTAAAAATCATGTCCTAAGACTTAGGAGCCAAAGTGAACTATCTCCTATTCCTTATGTATGCCTTTCCCTTTTCTGTTTTGTTTATTCTCCAACAACAACAACAACAACAAACATTTATATAATATTTTACTGTTTACAAATTATTTCCCTCACATTAGCCTTGGCAAGACTGGTGATACAAATGTAATTATCCCTTTTTTAAGGTTAGGAAACCAGAATGGGTAGCTAGATGGTGCAGTGGATAGAACACCAGCCCTAGAGGCAGGAAGACCTGAGTTCAAGTCTGACTTCAGACATTTACTAGCTCTGTGACTCTGAGCAAGTCACTTAATGCCAATTGTCCTTTCCTCCTCTTACCCCACTCCCCAGTGGAAAAGAAAAAAGATTAGAAGATCAGAGAAGTTGGATAAGTTCCTTAAGGTCACATAGCTAGGAAACAACAAAGCTGGAATTTGAACCCAGATATTCTGATCTTACTACAAGATTTTTTCAATTACACCTAGACACCTCATTTAGTTCAGATGCACCAGCTCAAGATGCCATGTCTGATTTAATTTTATTATTTTTTTTTAGGCAATTGGGGTTAAATGACTTGCCCAGCATCACACAGCTAGTAAGTGTCAAGTGTTTGGTCTGAGGCCGGATTTGAACTCAGGTCCTCCTGACTTTAGGGCTGGTGCTCTATCCACTGCGCCACCTAGCTGCCCCAAGAAGCCTTGTCTGATTAATCTCATCAAGAATTTCTTCCTCCTTTGAATCCCCAAAGCACTTTGATTATACCTCTCTTGTGGAATTTATCACATACAGCACTGTCTTAGATTATAATTATTCTTGCACATCTCTCAATGTCTTGACTAGCCCCCACCCTCCTTGAGGCAGAGAGTGTCTTGCCTTTGAGGGTCAGCAGGATGTAGTGGAAAGGACACTTGACTTGATGTCAGGAAAACTTTGGACTCAAATTCTTTCTCTAACATTTACTTTAAGGCTTTTGTCAAAGAAGGATAAAACCTTCAGTGCTTAACTTACTAAAATGTTTGTAAGATTCAGAGGAGAGAAGCTTTGCAAATGTTTCTGTCATATAGAAATGTCAGCTACCATTTAACTCTGTGTTCTAGCAGAGGCCCCAGTACATCTTAGCTGTTCATGAAATATTTGTTGAATGAATGAGGTCATTGGAAGGAAGGAAAGAAAGAAGGAAGGAAGATAGGAAGTAAATAGGAATGAGGAAAGAAGGAAAGAAGATAGGAAGGAGGAAGGAAAGAAAAAAGACAGGAAGGAAAGAAGGAGAGAATAGAGGAGGAGAAGAAGGGAGGAAGGGGACAGCCTTTCTCTGCCTGCTGTCATTTCCAGAAAAGTACACTTCTGTGTTCTGAAATTGGTTATCAGGTTTGCTGTTTCTTGGTCGTGAGTCAGTGATACTGACATGCTGTACAAAGAAATTGAGATCTGAAATACTAGAAGCAACAGCTGGAGGCAGTTATGAGAAGGGTGTCCCCATTACTGGCTCTCTTGCAGTGTGCTTAATCTTGTACTGTATTACCAATTTGTAACAGGGGATCATAGAGCACTTAGGTTTCTAACCAACATTGCAAATCAGTGTTTGGGTAAACTCGTGGGAAGAAAAGAGGAAGTTGACAGAATTTTCTATTTGCCATTTCATAAGGTCTGAACTTCCTTAATTTTACCTCATAAAATAATAAAATTATATATGACATGTTTTGTTATTGTTATTCAGTGATGCCTTCCTTGAACATAGAGGGAGACAGATTATCATTACTAATTATTCAACAAAGGAGTTTAATTAGTTGAGAGTAACATTTGAATCAGCCATGAGGTGGTGCTCTTCTTGAATTTTCAGCCTGGGCCTTTTCAGTTATTTTGACACATGATTAAAGGACTAGCCACTTTGTAGTAGGCTATAGTAAGTGTCCTGGCTACAGATGGTTCTCAAGCCTGCAAAAATTGAGATTGTTCCTTGCCCCTCAACATGGCAATCTGTGCCTTAGATGCTTAATTCAGTAGTTTCTGCATAAAGCCCTTATTGACTGAGCTCTAGAAAATAAAATGGAATATTGCAAAAGAAAATTGAAAAATGAAATGTTACCGATAACTGACTCAGAGCCCCCACTCCATAAGGTTCTTCCTTCTTCTCAGATAACTCTCCATTGCATTTGTAGATTCAAACATTTAAGCATATCATGATCATATAGTTTTTAACAACAGGAAATTAAATTCAAAGAAATTCTCATTGTGCCTGCACTCTTCCCAAAGTCATCTATCTCTTCAGACAGGAAAGCCCACAGTTCATGCACACCCATGGTTTGTAAAAACGGAGTCTTTCACTCCCCCCATCTCAGGTTCATGGATTAAGGAAAGAGGGAAGGAAGAAATCCCCATGGTGCACCTGTCATAGGAATTCTAATAGCTAGTCTAAGGTATGACATCTGCTCTTCTCTTAAAAATGCCTCCCGATTGCTCTGGTATCCCCTAATTGTCTCCTTGTTCATGGAGCTGCTGCTTTTATCTCTGCCTCTGTTGCCATCATCTCAAAGGAAGTCCTAGGAAGAGAAATGAAGGGTACAAAGTACAAAAAGAATGCTTTTATCTTAATGCATGTCTTCTGCTTCTGTCACAAAAAAGGAAAGGATCAATCAGTCAATCAACAAGCATTGATTAAGTATCTACTATGTGTCAGATGTTGTGCTAAGCAACGAGGACACAAATAGAAAAAAGACAGTCCTTGTCTTTTAGGAAATTATAGTCTGCTAGGTGTGTACAATTTGTTTTGGGGAACGGTGGGCAAGGAAAAGAGCTTTGATCTAGGCAATCACAGAGGTGTTGAGTTGAACTCCAGGGCAACAGATTTTCAGTTGCAATGATAATATTGATCAATATTTAATCCTGATTTTGATTCTTCCCTGAGCAAGAGGTGGAAAGAGTGACTGTGGCAGGGGAGGGAGAGAAATGCATCCATACTGGCAAAGCAGATAGTAAAATGACCACATTGACTAGATCCTGGTGTCCCTGAAGGTGGCTGGATAGGATGAAGTAGAGTCTGGGGTCAGCTATATGTGGAGAAATGATTTGAATATTGACTCACCCTCTATTTTTCAAGGCTGCTTCATCCCAGTCAAGTCCCAAAGCTGAGCAGATTAAATCCTTCACTTGGAGGACCAGGGTTTCCGGAGGTCTGGGTCAGGAGTGTTGTTGCTTCTGGTTGGGGTGGTGTTGGATATGTCAGATTGGATATGGCAGAGGATATGACAGGATTCCCACATTAGGATCACTAGATGAGATAAAGCGTGGTCTGGGGATGAGTAGTTACAAAGGACTGAAGTGAAGATTGACTCATTTACTCTATAATCTACATCATTGTAATTACCAGAGAGGCAGCTAGGTGGCACAGTGGAGAGAACACCAGGTCTGGAGTCAGGAAGACCTGAGTTAAAGCCGGTCTCAGACACCAGCTGTGTGACTCTGGGCAAGTCACTTAACCCTGTTTGCCTCAGTTTCCTCATCTGTAAAATGAGCTGGAGAAGGAAATGGCAAACCACTCCGGCATCTTTGCCAAAGAGAAGCGGATGTGACTAAAAATGACTGAACAGTAACAGCCTTGATTCATTGATCTGTTGAACACAGTGCAGAAGAACGGACTGTCCATCACCAGCCCCAGTCAGAGCTGTTGGATGTTCTGTGAAGCATGATATCTAGTATTCCGCTCTGGTGAGGGGGTATAGTCAATCTCCACGCAGAGAAGGCCAGCCCTCGGCTCCCCGGGAATGCTCCTAGCACACTCTATGGTACTGGTGAATGAGCAAAGCTCCCCAAAGGGCAGGGCATAAATGGAAAGTGAGCAGAGCTAGCCAAAGGACCTTCTCTTCTATACCTTTGAACTTTTCATTTTTTTTTCTTTTAAAGAAAACCTTGAAGAAACCAGCTCAAATAGAACCAAACTTCTAATCAGATTCAGCCTTAAGTCCCTTCTGTCAACTGAGAGGAAAAAAGCACATGGTCTCAGTTAAAGAGAAGCATAAATTTCACATCCACACACAGTTTTCTTTGGAATGAATTCAGTTCCTTTATTTGGAAGATTATAAATGCGCACACACATATGCACACACAAGGAGAGAGCCAGAATGATAGGGATAGGGAGAAAGACTAAAAAATGAAGGAAAAGACGGAGAGAGACAGAGACATACAGAGATGGTGAGATGGAGAAATACAGAGACACAAGAGAGCAAGAGACAGAGAGAAAGACAGAGACAGAGCTAGACACACACAGAGAGATTTATGGGACAGAGAGACAAAAATACGGAAATATCAGTATGCAAATATTCATCTTACTCCTAGGGAAGGAATAATTGTTTCAGATAAGAGGATGGAATGAAAATACGATGAGACATTTGTTTGGTGTTTCAGAAAAGTTGGAATCACTTTTTTCCATTGTTTTTAACATCTCTGTTTGCATTTCCTGATCTCTTCCAGGTGTAGGTGTGCCAAATATTGCAATGAATACTTGTGTTCATTTCAGCCAAATTCTAATGGGAATGTACAAGCAGATATAAGAATCTCTTACAGTAAGGATCTCCCAGCAGAGATGCCAGGAAAATCAATACATCTGGAAAATCTAAACAAGCACACAGACTTTTTTGGGGGAAAATCAGAATCTTCTTAGGCGTTGAGTCCCTTGACTGAGAGCAGCCCATGGTACAGTCAAGGTCTCGAAATGTAATTTTGTCCAAGTTTCTCTAAGCATTGTCAAATCAGACAGGATAAAATGTTTGATCTAGGTGGCTTGTGATGATTTATGGGGACTCTCTGAGAGACAGGGAATCAAAAACACTACTGCTACTGCTTTAGCTTTTTCAAAAGCCAAGGGAGCATCATAAGAACTTTTCTTCTCTAGTGGATTAAGGCAAACAGAGGTTAAGTGACTTACCCAAGGTCACACAGGTAGTAAGTGTCTGAGGTTGGATTTGAACTCAGGTCTTCCTGATTCCAGGCCCAGCACTCTATCTTGATTCCCTATTCCTCATTTATCACTTGGTATTAGGCAATTCATATCCTTATTTTAATGGGTGAGATTGTCCCATTTCCTTGACTCAATGAAGTTGGTGCCTGTTGGTGCCAAGTCAGTTCATTATTTAAAAACTCTATATAATTTTGAGCCCTGAGTGGCTCTAAACCTTCTATCAGAAAGTGTATCCCATTGTACTAACCCTACAGCTATATACTACCATGGAATTCAGGGCAGTGGAGGCTGATCACCTATATTGATCCCCATTGGCATCTGTTCTCATCCTTTTGAATAGGGATAAAGTTTTATTAACTGCTTTTCCTGAGTGGTGCTGTCTCTCTTGATTCAAAGCACTCCCTTCCCTTTCGTACTTGCAGACTTTGAACCCAGGTCCTCGTGACTCTGGGGCCGGTTCTATGTCCATGCTGCTTCTTACTGTGCACCATTTTGTATTCTAGCATGTGTCTGCATCATAGATCCTTATGAAATCCTGAGGGCTTATGTGGGCTGCTACAGAGACTGGGGGATTTTCTACCTAAACCATATACTTCCCACAGCAGGTGGTGCAGTGTTCTTTATCAGCAGACATTTAATAAGCAGTTATAGAATTAATTTATTATTCTTAGCAGCATCAGACATCAGGAAAACTGAAGCAAATTATTAAGGCCATTCATAAATACTTATACATTGATGTGCATACATGTATGATAATTTAAACTTACACATACAAGTGTATCCATGCATGACCATATGTGCAAGTACACAAAGCATTTATATCTGCAATGCAGCTTGTATGTATACATGAGTATGTGTATATATGTATAAATGTGTATATATGTGTGTATATATATATTGTGTGTGTATATATACACATACACATACACATACACATACATATACACATACACATACACATACACATGCACATGCACATACACATGCACATACACATACACATACACATACACATACACATACACATACACACACACATACACACACACATACACACACACATACACACACACATATACATATACATATACATATACATATACATATACATATACATATACATATACATATACATATACATATACATATACATATACATATACATATACATATATAAATACATACACACACACATATGCACGCATACATATCCAGGACAGGAAAGTAAGGTTTTGACATGGACATAGTCAAATTTAGAGTGTGCTAAATTGGCCACAGGCATGAGAGGACCCACTGAGGTTCATTTGATAGGAGAGAGATAAGACTACTGATATTCTGACCTCCACCTTTCCACATCAAAGCCTGAGCTAAATATATTTTCCCTTAGGCCAGCAGAACACTAATGCTTTGAATAGTTCTCTTTTTAAAATGGAATAAAAAAGCATTTCCATAACATAGTACAATAAAAAAGATGATCATATATGAAATTGCAAATCTACTATGGACAATTTGCTATTCCTTTAAAATCTACAACAAAATTATCATGTAAATTTCTTTTTTTCTTCTTCCCTCCTCTCCCATCCTAGAGTTGGCCACCATTAGACACAGATAGGTGTATATATGTAAAATGATTGTATACACACTTCTATTTATCAGTTCTTTCTCTAGATGCAGATAGCATCTTTCTTCATATGTCCTTTATATTTAATCCGACATTTGTAATAGTCAAAATGACTTATTTGCTCAAAATTGCTTCTAAAAGAATATTGCTCTTACTGTATACAATGTTCCCTTGGTTCTGCTCACTTTCCTCTTCATTATTTCATTCAAGTCTTTCCATGTTTTTCTAAAATCATTGAGTTCATCACTTCTTATAGCACAATAGTATTCCAATCATATATCACAACTTTTCCAACTGTTCTACAATTGATGGGCATCCCTGCAATTCCAGTTCTTTGCAACCACAAAGAGAGCTGCTATAAAAATTTTAGAACATATAGGTTCTTTTCCTTTTTCCCTAATCATCTTTGTAAATAGACCAAATTGTGGTATTGCTGGAAATACTTCTTATACAAGCTGAGGATGAGAGGGAAAGTAGAGATAAGAAAGGTCGGCAGCTCCCCATCTTTAAGTGTCCCCACTGGGATTGAGCTGGGTACCAGGGTGAGGATGATGGGGGAACATGGGTTTATCCTACCTCCAAACCTAGGTCTCTCATAGGACCTTAGCTTTGATTCTTCATCAACTCTACCTCCCATCTTCTAAGGCTTGATTGGGCTAGGGGGCCAAGACCAGAGGACCCCCAGAACTGCAGGGTATAGTGCATGGTGGGTGTTTGGGACATGCAAAACAATGCACACCTTGGTAGAAGGCCTAGAACCACTCATGTTTCAAACTTATATAGAGTTTTCAAAGAAAGAGCTTATTTAGCACCAATAGAAGACTGCCTCAGTGAGGTAAGGGAGTGGGGTGGTCTGGCCCACTGAAATGAGAATATATGGAATAAATGTGTACTCTAGTACTCGAGCCCAGAGGGATAGGTTGGGGAAAGTGGGAGTATCCTATCAGCATCAGGTATATAAACTCCCGGGCCCTCCCATTTCACAGGTTCAGTCTCCTGGCTGCTCTGTGACCCCAGCTTGTCCGCCAGCCAAAAATAGGAAAATGTGATGGGTGCAGGGGCGAATACAAATACAGCAAGGATTGTGAAAGGTCCATGAGTATGAGTGCCTTTTTCACATTCTTCCTAACCCCATCCCCACAATGGGCATCAGACTACTCAGGTTCTGTCTTCTTTGCCTGGATTGAATCAGTGTACCAGTTCCTATGAAGCCACCTTCCTGCCTTTGCAGAGGGTCCAAGTCTTTGCTCCCTTCTATCTGAGACCTGGATTCTCTCATCATCAGCATGGAAAGAGAGAGCTAGTCAACTCTACTTAGCCTAGGGTAGACCTAACATGGTGGTGAAAGAAGGAGATATAAGCGCTTAGAGATGATTTGGTACAATATACTTCCTAATTCTCTCTCTCAATCTGGGGCTGGCCATATAGTAATATTATAATAATAACAGCAACAGCAGCAGTAAATACAATATAGTAATATACAATAATTGCTAATGCAGTAATATGTGATAGAATGTAGTAATATATAATCATAGGAAATGTAGTAATATATATAAGATGAGATGATACAACATGACATATAGCAATATAATAATGTATAATGATAGTTAATATGGTAACATATTACTAATAGAGGATATAGTAATATGAGATTTGATATAACATAATACAATTTCATGTAATATGACAATAAGATATGATATAATAAAACGTAATAATATAATAATGTAGCAACATACAATATGTTGTTGAATCATTTCAATTGTGTCTGACTGTTCATGACCCCATTTGGGGTTTTCTTGGCAAAGACACTGGAGTGGTTTGCCATTTCCTTCTCCAGCTCATTTTGCACATGAGGAAAATGAGCACATAGGATTAAAATACTTGCCCAGGGTCATACAGCTAAGAAGTATCTGAGGTTAGATTTGAACTCAGGGTCTTCCTGACTCTAAGCCCAGCTCTCTGTTTGCTATGCTACCTAGTTGCCCTAATATATAATAAAATAATAGTTAATATTATATTAACTTACATATTATAGTAATATGTAATAATAGCTAATATAGTAATATGTAACAGCTAACATTTTATGCCACTTTAAGTTTGCAAAACACTTGATATATGTTATCTAATTAGGTCCTCACAATAACTCTGTGAAGTTAGATGCTATTATTATCCTAATTTTACAAATCAGGAAACTGCAGATAGGAGTTAAGTGATTTGCCCAGGTCTCACCATGGCTGTCTAGGGCAAGATTTGAAGTCAGGTCTTCCTGACTCCAAGTCAGACACTTTATCCACTGTGCCTCCTAGATGTTAACAAGTACCTGGTTAATAAGAATAATTATTTAAAATAGGAAATTATCTTCTTAGATCTCTTCTCCCTTTCACAGGTCTGGATTCAAGGCCTAACTGATATATACTGGGTAACTGACCTGGGCAAATCACTGACTGTCTTAGTGCCCTAGGGAACTCTCTAGATCTCTTTGTTGCAGTATGTTAATGCTATTAAAGTTGCCTATGTTAATGTTGTTTATGCTTGGTTTCTAAGACAATCAGTGATATCTCTGGTGATATCTTGGCTTGCCTGAATCATATTTAAGTGAGACAGAGCTGTGCAAAGTCATCAGCCGCACCTTCTCTTCCAGAGTCATCAAAGTCCAGTAGGAGGACAGAAGTCAGGATGACTGAAGATGGCCATACAGCAGATGACTTTAATGTCTTTAATGTCTGAACAAGCTCTAGTGCTCCACAACACCTGCTTCAGCCCTTCATGGCTGTTGAAACAAATTATTCTCATCTGCCAATCCTGCCAGGGAATTTTCTTTCTGGGAGTTCTCCACACTAATGAAATCACAGGGCTGGACTCCCAGAAATATTGGTTACTTTGTGGATTATTCCTCCCAGAGGTATTTGTATCTTAAAAGAGGACTAGACTGTAGGACTGGAGGGCATCAGTAACTGGTCAGTGAGGGAAATATTTGGAGGTAGGTGTATTTGAGCCCAATATAGGTACCTACTCTACCTAAATATATGGGCATCTAGGTGGTCCAGTGGACTGATGGCTGGACTCCTAAGATTGAGTCTTGCCTTAGATGCTTTCTATCTGTATAACCCTGTACAAATAACCTATATGCCTTAGTTTCCTCATCTGTAAAAATGGAAATAATACTACTAACACCTATTTCCCAGGGCTGTTGTGAGACTAAAATGGGACAATATATTTAAAGGGCTTTGGAAACCTAAATGTGCCATATTAACATTAGTTATCATCATCATCATCATTAATTTTCAGGCCAATCCTGCTTCCAGGTCTGTTTAATTGATATCGTAGAAATCGAGCTTTAACCTTTCCAAGATGCAGAAGTGAAGCAAGGACCACCAGTGTTGTAAAGACTTCCATTAGTGAGAAATAATTTGTGAAGCTGTCAGTGAGCTCAGTGGTCATTTATCCCATGTGTACAAACACTTAACCGTGCTTTTGCCCTTTGGACTCCCTTACCCATCAAAAGAGCAGGGGCTCCCAGCCAGCTGTATATTTGGAGGCTGCCAGCAGGCTGAAACATTATGTTTGGTTTCTGAGCTTCAGCCAACAGAACAACAAAGATCAGTTGGCTCCAGGAACTTCCAAAGTATTTTGGACACCAGTCTCTGACTAAAGGATATACTTGAGGAAGTTACATTAACTCTTTCAGAACATGAGTGTCATGGGGAAGAAAATGGGAACCCATAACTTCTCAACACAGCCAATTCCACTTTAGGAATAACCCTTTTGTTAGGGACTTTTATTCAAACCCAAACCTGCCTTTTTGCAACATAGACCCACTGTACTTTGGTCTGCCTTCTGAAGACCCAGGCTAAACATCCTCAATTCTTTCAATAGGCTCTCTTTTGGTGTGATCTTCAGTCACTAAATAGCTTAATATTCAAGGCTGAGCTTGACTCAAACTAGTCCCCTGGTAGGTTAGGTCTAATATTGAATTAAGTGAGACACCCACAGATAATTCAATAATTGGAAAAGGCACATATTTAGTCAAAGCAGGAGAAAAATTATCAAGAAGAACGGTGCCAAGGTGAGTGAAGCACCTAGGAATCTATGTTGCCCGTGGTGGCCAAGTATCCATAAGTACCTGCTCCACCTTGAGGCTGCTTTTTTTTTTTACTCAGGTGACCAGGAAGTGATGTCATTTGCCCAAGCCTTTAGTTATCTGAACCAGTTAAGTTTTGAGGGAGATTTCCATACTTTTAAAAGAAAAAATAATCTGTCACAAGGTAGAAGGCTAGGAAATTATTGCCACCATACTTGATCATACTTCTTCAAACCTGCTCCATTTTATCAATATCCTTTCTAATATACAGTACTCAGAAATGAATACTGGTAGTGTTACTATGCAGTATATAGTATAGTATACTATGTAGTATATGTGGTATGTAGTATTACTACATATGTGGTATGATCACAGTTGGAGAGCAACGGTGCTCTTACCTCCTGGTACTGTACAAAAAGCATCAATGAAGTCCAGAAAATCATTGTCATATTATACTGTTGACTCATCATGAGTTTGTATCTCACTTAAAACTCCCCAATCTTTAGAATTGCTTTCTAGTGTCTCTCCTTTCTGTACTTGTAAAGTTGATTCTTTGAAGCCAATAATTGAATATTTATATTTATTAACTGTCCTTAGATGAAATCTTAGATTTGAGTCATCATTGTGATCTACTGAGACTTTTTTAGATTTGGCCATATCACTTAATATTAGCTTCTCCTCTCAGCTCCATGTCATTTGCAAATCTGAAATATATATCATCTATGTTTTTATCCAAAGTGTTAATAAAGATATTGAACAGTACAGGACCAAGGACAGGTCCTTAACACTCCTCTAGTCACCTCCATCTAAATCGACATTGACCTATTAATGATTATTATTTTTCTGGGAGGGGATCCAGTTGTTCATCCAGCTGTGAACCCACGAAATTATTATCATCTAGTACACCTACTGTCAGTATTTTCTTGAATTAGAGATGGTTTAACATTGTAACTACTAATTTGTTGTTTTTGTTGAGTTGTTTCAGCCACCTTTAAGGTTTTCTTGGCAAAGATACTAGAGTAGTTTGCTATTTCCTTATCTGGCTTATTTTACAGTTAAGGAAACTGATGCAAGGTTAAGTGACTTGCCCAGGGTCACACAATTAATAAGTGTTTAAGGCCAGATTTGAACTAAGGAAGATAAGTCTTCCTGACTCCAGGCCCAGTACTGTACCTACTGTGGTACCTAGCTGTCCATACTGTCAGTACTAATATGTTTTTCCATTTGAAATGTAAAGTCACATCTAAATTTATTTTGGTTATTCTCCCAATTTGCTTATGGCATCACCCTTTATGTGTGAATCGTGTACTCATCTTGACTTTATCTTGGTATATGGTATGAAATGTTGGTCCATACCTAGTTTCTGCCATACTGTTTTCCAGTTTTCCAAGAAGTTTTTGCCAAATAATGAGTTTTTGTCCCAAAAGCTTGGATCTTTGGGTTTATCATGTACTAGATTACGGTGGCCATTTACTATAATGTAACATGCACTTAATCTATTCTACTGATCTATCACTCTATTTCTTAGCCAGTACCAGATTATTTTACCAATTGCTGCTTTATAATACAGTTTGAGAGCTTTACATTTTTTTCAGTGATTCCTTTGATATTCTTGACATTTTGTTCTTCCAGATGAATTTATTTTTTTTAGCTCTAGAACACATATAAATTTTTAACAAAAGGACTTCAAACCTATGAAATACTAATTAACTATAAGATAAGGAAGGAAATGTGGTACAGTGAAAAGAATGAATGAAAAATTAAATTGAAAGAATTTATTAAACTCTTACCATATGCCAAACACTTTTCTAAGTTCTAGGGAAATAAATATAGAAAGCAAAAAGAGCCCTTGCCCTCACGGAGCTTATGTTCTAATAGGGGAGATAACACACAAAGAGAAGTGGTCCTAAGGAAGCTCACTTAGGTTAGAAAGTTACAGGGATGGAGAGTGGGGTAACAAATGATTAGGTTGACATACTTCACTCTGACAATGGCAGATTTGATTGATTATGGTTGACAGTTTCAGAAGGGAAGAGGAAGAAACAGACCGGCTAGGCTATCAAGGTGATTGCCAGAGAATTACAAAAACAGTGAAACTTGACTGGGGTTCCCAGGACAGAAGTTTCTTCAGCATGGAAAGCTATCGTGAGAACATTGATTCTAGAATCAGAGTTGTTGTTGTTCTGTCATTTTTAGCTTTGTCTGACTCTTTCTGACCTCACTTGAGTTTTTCTTGGCAAAGATGCTGGAGTGGTTTGCAGTTTCCTTCTCCAACTCATTTTATAGATGAGGAGACCTAAGGCAAACAGGGTTAAGTGACTTGCCCAGGGTCACACATCTAGAAAGTGTCTGAGGCCAGATTTGAACTCTGGAAGATGAATCTTGCTGACTCCAGGCCAGCACTCTATCTGTTGCATCACCTATGTGCCTAAAGGAAAGGATATCTGACATCAAGTCCTAGCTCTTCCTCTAAATAGAAGAGGTGTGTGACCTCTGGTCAGCACCCTAACCTTTGCAAGACTCAAGATGTTTCTTAACCTGAAGCCTAAATTCGGAGGATTCATGAACTTGGTCGGGAAAAAAAATTATATTTTTTTTATTAACCTATAGCTGAAATGTAATAGTCAATTATATATGTAAGAGACCAAACATTATTCTGAAAAATGAATGAATGAAACATTTATTAAGCACTTGCCATATACAAGCATTATGCTAAGCACTGGGGATACAAGGAGAAGAGTAAGTCCTTGCTCCAAAGTAGATCACATTCTAATAAGGGAAACAACACAAAGGAAGGTTTCAGCTGCAAGTCAGGTGGAAAAGTCCTATGGTCTTTAGGATGCAGTGGCAAAGCATATGGTAATGCATCTTCTTTATGTCATTTCCACTGAAAAAAGAATCACATCAGTGGTTCAGGTAATCAAAGGTGGAAGGGCAAAGTACCTGGAAGGGGGCATGGTGTCAAAGTCTGGAAAGTCAGAGGCAAAGCTGGGAGAGGAATAAAAGATGGTCAGCCTGGGCCCCACAAAATGGAGGCCAGGAGGAACTCAGCAATGGTAAAAGTGGGCCAGCATATTGAAGGAAGCTTCCTTTGTGAGGTCATGAGTATGGATGGAATTTCCAGGATGAGAAGGTCCCAGGTGCTGAGGGATTTGAAACCTGCTATCAAAGCCAGAAATTCAGAAACAAAGGAGGGAAAGGAATACAAATGTCTGGCCTGGGCCCCTCCTCAAAATGTAGGCTCAAGTAGGAACTCATCAATCGAAGAAGGAAGCCATCATGGCAGACTCCAGGGTGAAAATGCTCCAGGGGAGGAGGCAGCAAATACTGAGGCATGGTACCAAAATCCTGAAAGTCAGAAGCAAATTTCTGAGGAGAATGAATGAATCCAGTGGATATATATCTACTGGCCTATCTGAATGGCCTCTTTGGGGTCAGACTTCTAAGGGGCCAATCTGTCTCTATGTAAGTCCTTCTTTCAAAAAAAAATCCTTTATTATTATTATTATTATTATTTTTATTATTAACTATTAATTTTATTATTAACTTAACAGTCATCCACCAACACAAATGTTTCAATATATAAGGAAGGAAAAAATAATAGGATTGTATGAACTTCAGTTACCCACAGTGTTTGCTTTTTTACCTGGTTGGCAAAGCAGCAAAAGGAAGAATGAGTAGGTAGACACTCCCCTAAACACCTGACATTTGGGGAATTCTGCTATTTGCTATACTTAAGTACATGTTTATCTTGGAGGCAGCTAGGTGGCTTAGTGGATAGAGTATTGGGCCTAGAGTCAGGAAGGCCTGAGTTCAAATCTGGCCTCTGACACTTACTAGCTCTGTGACCCTGGGCGAGTCACTTAACCTCTGTTTGCCTTAATCAACCTCAGAAGGAAATGGCAAACCACTCTGTTATCTTTGCCAGAAAAACTCAATGGACAGTATTAGCATGCTATGGCCCAAAGGGCCATGAAAAGTTGGACACCATTGAACAAGAAAACCTAGGTCATATAAACTTGAATGTCTTGAAGGAATCACAAGTCAAGTTAAGTCAACAAGTATTTATTAAGTGCCTACTATGAGCCAGGTATTGTGCAGGGGGGAGGGGAGGGTAACAAAGAAAGGCCAAAAACAGTCTCTTCTCTCGAGCTTACAGTCTAATGAGGGACATTTTCTTCCTCCTCTGATATCCTAAAGAATCATAATTGTGGACCCATTCAGCCCCACCATATCTGTGAGCACTGACAGCTGAGATTAGGATTACAAATGCTACAAATAATTTTTATTGGATAAAATGCCTTACTTGGGTCCAAAAAGAGAGCTTAGGATAATTAATCTAAAGACACATAATCTCTGCATATCCTTTTGTATAATGCCACATCCTTTAAGATGCTTAATAGCTTTTCTCCCAGTTATCCAAAGAATGGAAGGCATAAGTAGAGAATATTCTTCAAGGTACTGGAGCTGCTGCTATCCCTGGACAAAGTTGGGAAGTAGATGGGATTTTCCTTGGGGGCCTCCTCTTTCAGCTTCTGTATAGAATCACTTTCCTCTTCCCCTCCAAACTTGCTTTCCTGGGAACTTCTTTATTCAATATCATTACCTTATTGCTGTTCAGTCGTTTTTCAGTTGTGTTTGACTCTTCATGACCCCATTTGGGATTTTCTTGGCAAAGATATTGGAGTGGTTTGCCATTTCCTTCTCCAGCTCATTTTACAGATGAGGAAACTGAGGTAAACAGGGTTAAGTGACTTGTCCAGGGTCACACAGCTAGTAAGTATCTGAGGCCAGATTTGAACTCAGGAACATGAGTCTTCCTGACTCTAAGCCCAACACTCTATCCACTAAAGCTACCTAGCTGCTCCATCATTCCCTAATAGCTCTCAATTAAAAACTGATGAGTTCTCAGCTATCCATCCTGTTGGGGGAAAAGGTGATATGTTGATTCTTAGGTATTAATAACTAGTAATATCCTAATTTTGAGAGGCAGGATGAGATGCTAGACTCAGAATTAGGAAGTTCTGGGTCTAAGGGCTGCTTCTGACACATACTGGCAAAAATGTGCTGGTAAATGTTTAACAACCAGCTTGGGGGCACGGGAGAAAGTATATGCAAAACTCACTTTTAAGTTTTAATCTGCATTAACATTTTTCTCTGGGGCAACTAAGTAGCTGAGTGGATAGAGCCCTAGGCCTGGAGTCGGGAAGATGTGAGTTCAAATCTGACATCAGACACTTGCTGGCTGTGTGACCCCAGGCAAGTCACTTCACCCTGTTTGCCTCAGTTTCCCCCATCTGTAAAATGAGCTAGAGAAGAGAATGGCAAACCACTCCAGTGTCTCTACCAAGAAAACCTCAAATGGAGTCATGGAGAGTCAGACATGACTCAAAAATTACTAAACAACAGTAACAACATTTTCTCTGTCACTTCCTTAAGTCTAAACAATCAACAAAACAATAAATCATGATCTGATTTGCAGAATTTGCAGATTTCCAAGGTGTAAATACTAACACTGAAAATACAACAGTAGCTGGCTGGCTCCAGTGCACTCCTGCATACTGGCTTTGTGACCCTGGGTAGGTCATCTAATCATTCAGTGCCTCCAGGTAATTCTCAAAACCTGGTCTTCATTGGGAGGAATTTCCACACAAATGAAAACACATCCAGGTACAGAACCAGAGAGGGGGGGGTTAATATGTCATCCTTACTACAAGTTTCTACATTTGAACAGAGGCTAATGCCTCATCTAAAGAAATTTCAATGATGTAATCTATTTCATTAAATTTTATTTTTTAAAGACTGGGTCTCCCTATCTTGTTCCAAATGCAGAGGCTACTCATGAGTTCCATCCCATTACTGGGTTGGTTTTCCCCACCTTAGGCAAATTTGTGGCCCCCACCCCCAGGGGTTCACCACCATGCTGATGCTAAATTTGGTGTTGACAACCAGTCTGCACATCCCACTGCAACTTGTGAGCCTTGACCCCCTCAGAAGCTGGCTTCTTAGGCATGCACTGGCACATCAGGCCTGATGGTGTGATTTTAGATACCGTAATGGAAATGGGGAGGCTCTCCAGATTCTCTCAAATCATAAGACCTCTTCTGCCTACTCTTAAGGCTGATTCTAATTAGGTTTTTATTTGAACATAAAGTCTGAACCTCTAAATGATCAGCTCTCACTGATGAAGTGATTGAGAAAATACTCACATGACTACACACCTAGCCTTATTTGTAGGTGGAATGAATGGTTTCCTGTCTGGTTTGATTGCAGAGGTTAAGTGTCCCAAAGGTACCAACTTAAAAGCACCTCTCCCAATCCTAAGAAAAATTTCTTCAAATCACTACTAATAGAAGGAACAAATCTAAAGTTATACCTCATACTCACCAATTCGACAAAAATGACAAAAGATGGAAATAAAGTTGTGGAAAGACAGATACATTGTTACACTATGGATCATGATGGAAATTTGGACTTATATTTTTAAAAATCACTAAAACAGGAGTGGTGAACCTTTGTCCTCAAAGCTATATGTGGTCCTCTAGGTCCTCAAGTGCAGTCCTTTGATTGAAACTTGTGAAGTTTGGATTCAGCATGTAGAAAAATATTCCAAGCAGCAGGTTTTGATACGCAAAGGTTAAAAATAAAAAGTAGGTGACTGTTGATTGTGGGACTAGTTAAACAAATTCTGGTGTATGAATGTGCAGCAAGGATGATCATGGGATTCCTTTTCCTGACACTGAGGGCCTATCAAATGTTCCTTTTTTTTTTTTTTCACGACAGCAAGATGTGTGCCTTGGCAAGGAGCCAGAGCACATGTCAGATTCCATGGGAGGCATCCCTGTCCAGCAAGTCAGAGATGAATTCCCCTGATCACTCCTGTTTTAAATATACTGTCTCTTCCTATCAGCTGCTCTGCTTGGTTTTGGGACTAAACTGGGACAGTCACTCTCCCTTTCTAACCCCATCCAGAAGGAATTAAAGTCTTGCTCACTTAGGGCACATGCACCAGGAACTCAACTGGGTGAAAGACCACCTACCCCTCTCTCTTTCAGGCCTTGTGGCCCTGAGAAATGAATTTAGGGTTTGTTTCATTTGTCCTTTTCCATTGTAGGTAAGTGGACCCAGATAGCTCTGGAGGAGAAAGTGAATCTGGTGACTTTGAACAGCCCTCCCTCCATTAAATCCAATTCACCTACAAGTCATGACATCTCCTTCCTGATGTCATGGTCCTCTTCGAGAATTAAGTACAAACAACAGCAACCTCTATGAGGCAGCGAATTCCAGATTGACCTGGATGCAAGCCATAGTGATTTTACAGACAAGATTCCAGATTGGATATTGCTGTTAGCCCACCAATGAAGCCCTTGGAAGCCAGGGTACCAGGGTACCTGGTACTGGAGGCTAGGGGGTGGCTTTGCTCTTGGAACTTTGTGGGAATGTGCTTCACAGGAACTGAGTTAAGCTATGAACTGAATTACCTTCCCCTTCCCAGATACTGAATATGCCCCCGCAAAAGTCTTGAGGGAGGGTATTTGTGTATTTATTCTTGGTATGCCATTGAAGTAAATATTCCTTTGTAAGAGCTAATCTATCAATTGTTTGAATGTAACTTGAGTGTAAAGGACCCCCTTGAATTGGGGAAACACTATTGGTGGGAATTTGAGCCAATGGCAGTGTGAGTAGAAACTTCCTTTAGGGTACTGGAGAACCTCGGGAGTAGGAGTGACATATAACATACCTGACCTTCAGTCAATAGAAGCCAAGTGAGTCACTATAGCTGAACTACTTTTTTCTGTTTTGTTGCAAAGGATAACTCACTGATTTGAGGAAGGAGGAATAGGGGAGGTTGGTGATGGAAAATATTCAGAAATGAAAGGGTAATGGTTGTCTTGGCCATGCCTCCTTCATGACTCAACAAGGACATCAGCATGCTAGAAATAAAGGCCCTCAGGTTGAGGAAGTCAGTTTCAAGTGTTGGTCTCCTTGACAATTAATCAATCAATAAACATTTATTAATCTCCTACTAAGGGCCAGGTAGGGGCAACTAGTTGGGTAGAGCACAAGGCCTGGAGTCAAGAAGCCCTGAGTTCAAATCCAACCTCGAATACTTATTAACTGTGTGACGCTGGGCAAGTCACTTAACCCTATTTGCCTTAGTTTCCTTATTAGTAAAATAAGCTAGAGAATGAAATGGCAAACTACTCCAGTATGTTTGCCAAGAAAACCCCAAATGATGTCAGGAAGAGTCAGACACAGCTACAGGCTACTAAACAACAAAAGGGCTAGGCCTTGTGCTAAGTGCTGGGGATACAAAGAAAGGTAAAAGGCAACCCTGTCCTCAGGGACTTACAATCTAATGGGGGAGACAGCACACAAATAGCTATGTACAAACAAGGACCAATCAGAGTAATCAATGGAGGAATGATACTAGAATTAAGGCGACTGACACTAGGTGTATACCCCAAAGAGATCACAGAAAGAGAGAAAGAAGGATACACACACACACACACACACACACACACACACACAACACAGATGAGCTCTTTTCATGGTGACAATGAATTGGAAACTGAGGTGTTTTCCCAACAAATGGGGAATGGCTGAAGAAGCTGTGGCATTTGTATGTGATGGCATGTATTATGCTGTAAGAAATGATGAAGGAGATAATTTTATATATTTTTAGAATTTTACATTTGCCAATTACATGTAATAACAATTTAAAAAATCTTTTCAAAAAATTTTTGAGGAAGTTTTCTTCCTCTCTACCCTCTACTCTCATTGAAAAGGCAAGCAATTTGATATAGATTATACATGTGCAGTAAGGTAAAACGTATTTCCTTATTAGCCATGTTGCAAAAGAAAACACAGACCAAGAAAAATGAGGTAAAAAAAGAAGTATGTTTTGCTCTGCATTCAGACTTCATAAGTTCTTTCTCTGGAGGTGAATAGTATTTCATCATAAGTCCTTTGGAAGTGTCTTGGATCATTGTATTGCTGAGAATAGCTAAGTGATTCACAGTTAATCATTATACAATATTGCTATTACTGGGTACAGTGTTTACCTGGTTCTGCTCACTTCACTTTGTATCAGATCACATAAGTCTTCCAAGGTTTTTCTGAGAGCATCCTGCTCTTCATTTCTGATAGCACAATAGTATTCCATCACAATCATATACCACAACATGTTCAGCCATTCCTCAATTGATGGGCATAAGTGGATGGCTTTAGAAAAACCTGGGGAAGACTAATATGAATTGATGCAAAGTGAAATGAGCAGAACCAGGAGAATAATTTATATAATAACAACAATACTGTGAAAACAAACAACCTGGAAAGACTAAAGGACTCTGCTCAACACAATGGAACTGTTACTGGGTTAAAAAGAAGATATAAAAAATTTCTTGTGACAGAACCAACCATGGTTCCAGAGAACTCATGATAAAACTTGTTCTCTACCTCCACATAGTGAGGTGATATACTCAGAGTGCAGATTGAAGCATTTTTTTGGACGTCTGTTTTGCTTAACTATACAGATTTGTAATGAGTTTTGTTTTCCTTGTTTTCTAAATAGGAGGACAGGAGGGAAGAAAAGAATTTGGAATTTTAGAAAAACTGAATTTAAAAAAGAGGAATTGACACTTCTATCCCCAACTCTACCCCCTTTTGCCCTGATCTTGGGGCTGGCAGGAGACTTTGCCTTGATTCATAAGCTTTCTCCTTTCAACTATTGGTTTACAGGAGCAAGAAGCTGGAGAAATGGTAGGAAGGTTCTAGATTGAAGCCACAGGAGATATCTCCGTAGAGAAATGCATGGGAGGTTTCCAATAGTGTGTCTCATTCTCTTGTGGTTTATATAAAATTTGTTCAACCCATGTTTGTGGCAAGATATTGTCATTGCTGAAGACCTAAGTTCCCTTTCCTTCTGTCTCCCAGGAAGGCAAGTACAGGGTTCTGAACTAGAAGTTTGCCTGGGGAGGTATTATTCTTGCATACACTTTAAAAGTGTACTTTGTTTTTTTAAGCTGGCAAATGTGATAAAGCTATTGATCAACCACTTTATTAAACCATGTATTCTCCTGCTTTAATTGTAGCATTGTAGGGGAGTGATTTGGAACCACCTGAGAGAACAGACAAATAAAACTACTATAGTTGCCAACTTCCTAAAAAAAACAGGATACATTTACCAGGGTTTCTCAGGGAGGCCAACAGGTTGGGGCATGGAGGCAGGCCTTTGTCCATGGTCTAGTTTGAAAGGAAACTACTCTCATACAAGGGAGGGGCTGAGGGGGTGACTAGGAGAAAAATAATGTTCCCAGGGAGGAGTAGCCAGGTTCACTGCCTGCCTACTTACCAGTCCAGCATATAGTAATGACCATTGTTACAAACATGATGTATAAACAAATAAATATAAAAAAAATTTGAAGCAAAGCAATCTCTCCTACTGATGATCCTTTCAAGTTAATCAAACGTTTGGTATTATCTCTTAAAATGAAAATTTCCCTAGGAAAAGTAATACATTAAATCATGTAGTCCTTCATATAATAAGATACATTCATACCATGGGTAGTGAATAGGGTATGGTTCTTAAAATCAGGAAAACTTGGGTTCAAATTCTTCTTCAAAAACACTAGCTATGAGATCCTACACAAATCACTTGACTCTCTGAGCTTCAGTTTCATCATCTGTAAAAATGGGTATAATAATACTTGTGGTACCCAGCTCACAGGTTTGTTGTGAGAATTAAATGGCATAATGTATGTAAAATATTTAGCAAATCTTAAAGAGTTATATAGATGTCAGCTATTTTCTTCTGGGGTAGGAGAAATGGACAGATGAAATGTAGAGATGAGGATGAGAGGATGTTGAAAGGGGAAAATGTTTTAGACTAGGAAAGCAAGGGCCACCAGAGAAGAACTTCCACTTCACAATTAGCTATGTGACCTTTGGCAAATCATTTTAACTTTCCGGACTTTATTTTCCTTATCTATAAAAAGAAATGGACTACGAGTTTCCTAAATTGTGTTCTATGGAATGCTGGCATTCTGGTACGAAAAGGGTTTTGTGAGAATGTTTCGATTCTAGCAATATTTTCTCCTCCAAAGTAATAAATTAAGTATGCATCAAAGTAATTATGATGAATGGCAATTTTCAATGTGAAAATAGGCAAATATGCATTATTTTGCTGTAAAGTTTCCCTGGCTCACCTTTATCAAAGGGAATATTTAATATTCCCAACTCCTGATCCCTACCTCTCTAGATCAGCTCTAAAAATCATGCATTTTTTCATGTTTCTTGCCAAAAAAAAAAAGAATTCTCTGACCAAATTAGTCTTGAAGATCAGACAATCCCTACAATCTCTTCCAGCTCTATGATTTTGATTAACCCGAACTACCTGTTGCCTGAACATGAATCAAAATCACAGCTAAGGCGTAGCAGCCAGGACTTTGAATTAGGACACTGAACATGAGGGAGCATTGACAATACTTTTACTCCTTCAGCAGTATAGAAATAGCTGAGCTGAGCTCCCACTTGGCAAGAATAATTAGTTAACGTAGGAAGCTACCACATGATGTGCTTCCTACCCCTATTGGCTTCAGACAGGCTGGAAGAAAAAAAAAACACAAAAATACATATACATAAATATGCCTAGTGTACACAACCATGAAGATTAGGAAAGGAACTATATAAAATCTTCCCTGGCCTAGCTCTGGCTACTGGCCTCAGCAGTGGCCTAGAAGTCAAATCAACAGTATTTGTTAAATGTGCCTAGTATTGTGCTAAATGCTGGGGATAAATATACAAGAGAAAAAGAAGACGGTCCCTGCCCTCAAATGAGCTTATATTCTAATGGAGGGAGACAGTATAGAAAAGAGAGATGAAAAGTGGCAGAGGTAGAAGGCAGGCGTGGGGGAGGGGAGGAAGGTGAAGGGAGGTGGGGTGGGAACAAGGATGTTCCAGGCTGAGAAGGATGCAGGGCTGGAGTCAAGGCAGCTGATGGAGACTGATGAAGTCCAGAAAGTCAAAAGCAGAGCTGGGAGAAGAATAAAGAATGGCAGTGCTTCCTTGGAATGGAAGTTCTAAGGGGAACTCACCAATGGGAGGAGAGGACCACAGATGTTCCAGAGCAAGAAGGCAGCTGAGCTATGGTGGTCAAGCCCAAAGAGTCACAAGTAGGACCAGGAAAGGAAAGTGACCTGGGATTCCCAGCCCCAACTGAATTTTATATTAGAATGTTAATTTCAGGATATGTTTCACGTAGCTTGTCGTAGGCACCAAGATTGCTACTTCCTGGTCTGCAGATAAAAGATTAGGCAAGTGTAACTCATTTAAAGATGGAACAGCACTGAGCAACCTTACAACCATGTTCCCTCCTTTATCAGATCCATCCCAGCAATTCTGTCCTCTCTCCCCTCCTCTTTCCTTCCCCCCCCCAAAAAAAAAGCAATTGATGGAAATGGCTCTACTGCACTCACGGGTAGATTGCCCTTTGCCTAAATCTCAGTGGTTTCCTATTTAGACTAAAAAGGTCTAATTTTTTCCACCAGAAAAAAATGTGTCTTCAATTTAGATGCTTTGGTGAGCCTGAGACTCCTTTCCTAATCAGCAGGGTGTTTTAACATAGTTGACATAGTAGGCGTATGTGTATATATTTTTTTATTCCTGCCTAACTTTTAGCTGATCAATTATGCAGGAGATTAGCTCAACCTGTAATTGAGTCCCAGAGAACAATGCTAACATCAACACAAACTTGGCTGAGCCCTGCTGACATTCTTGAAATCCTCCTCCTGCCAAGGGAAGGTTTGTGGAAAACAGTGACATCTGTAAACTCGTTGCTTCCTGCACAGCAAAAATATTTCAGGAATATGTATTTTTTCCCAGTGGAACTTGAGATTTTTCTAGTTCAATTCCCATCACTAAGCCAGTTAAGAAGCAAATGCATGGGAAGATAAACCGAGTCCATTTATGTAGCTCATTATAGGTCTTTGTTTAGGGCCTGGTTTATTTGGTTATGGGTTAGTGTCCATCAACTGTGTAAAAGAGACTTTTCATTAGTTGCGCAATTGTGATCTCAAAAGGGGAAAGCTATTAATTTAACCAGGTTGCTGCAATGAGCCGAGTGAGCGGTTACAGCAGTAATACCAGGCCTGATGAAAACAATAAATGTTAGACTGAATTTGATGTAAAGGTTAATCCATAAATCAAAGGGAAATGTCAAATGCCTTTTAACATTGATTGAGATGTAATTTGGTATGGCTGCTGATGTGTTTATTACAGACATTTCTCAAACCACTTGGTCCATGTTAGGAATAAAGTCCATATAACTTGAAAGAAATCATATCATTTGCTTTGTTTATATATACATAAAATCATATCAAGATTGATCACCTTTCAAGTGGCTTTCTATCTTTTCAAGCTTTCAAAAACTAATGAATATTTATAACTTAAACGCTCAAGTGGATGACAGCTTTTAAAAATACTATCATGATTGCCTTGAATATATGACTGATGTTTCTATACAAGGCAGGCATTTTCTCACTTGACTCAACTATTTGGCCCCTAGAACTTATAGTCTATAACACATTGTTTATATTGTACTGTTTTAAGGGCAATGTGGACAAGAGTTCTCCAGAAACCAAAGATTGGGAGGAAAGACATGGAGTCAGGCTTTTCTAGGACTGAGGAAGCCTGAGGCAACCTAGGTAGTTTCAAGGAGTGATAGCTGAGGAGGTGGGGCTTGCCTTAATTAACAGTGGGTGAGGTCAGAGCTTCTCCAAATGACTGCTGAGGAGACCAGGAGCTGTCCAGGAAGCTGTTTTGGTAGCAACTCAAGGAAGTCCAGGGACAGCTAGGCAGCAAACGGGATAGAGTTCCAGGCCTGGAGTAAGGAAGACCTGAGTGCAAATACAGTCTCAGATACTTACTAGCTGTGTATCCTGTGCTAAGTCACTTAACCCTGTTTGCCTCAGTCTCTTCATCTGTAAAAATGAGCTAGAGAAGAAAATGGCAAACCACTCCAGTATCCCCAAACTGGGTCATGAAGAGTTGGACATGACTGAACAACAACAACAAGGAAGCCCTCTTGGCAGTTCCTCCACCTCGAGAGTTGTTGCTTCAGCAAAACAATTCAGCCTTTCCTCCAAGTGTCTTCAGAGCATTGAGTTCTACCACTCCTCACGTTCAACCTCAGACTTGCTCCTTTTTTTCCATTGATAAAAGAGTCATGAGGAGGATTTTTTTTTATTGACTTATGAAGGATTAATAAATGTTTTGTCGTGTGTATTTTCCTGTTTGTTGTTTTGTTGATATGCTTCAGTTAAGTGATTTATTTGATTTTACTTATTAAGTAATTTGCCCAGTTGTGAATAGCATCTGCACTAGATGTACTCAAGGGATTGTGTTGCCTTTCCCCTTACAATGAAACGAAGTATAGCTATAGGAGAAAGCATCCAGGGTGAAATGGGACAGTTTTGTCATAGGAATTTTTTCATGTGTGTACAACTTATTTCCCTAATGATATAGAAAGTTGTTTGAGGTCAACAGTTTACTATTTTTTAAGGCAGTCACACCTTTTCTGTATTCTTTCATTTTTCAGCCAATTAACATAAAGTAGTTTATTAACTACATTGGATTATTTGAGCCAATGAGGCAATGGGGTTTTAGTCATCTAAAATGATATAACATCTCTTCTGAAGTAATATTTGGAGCAAACTAAATGAAATCACATAGTGCCATGATCTCTTCCAAGAAAGAAAGAAAGAAAGAAAGAAAGAAAGAAAGAAAGAAAGGAAGGAAGGAAGGAAGGAAGGAAGGAAGGAAGGAAGGAAGAAAGAAAGAAAGAAAGAAAGAAAGAAAGAAAGAAAGAAAGAAAGAAAGAAAGAAAGAAAGAAAGAAAGAAAGAAAGAAAGAAAGGAAGAAAGAAAGAAAGAAAGAAAGAAAGAAAGGAAGAAAGAAAGAAGGAAGAAAGAAAGGAAGGAAGGAAGAAGGAAGGAAGGAAGGAAGGAAGGAAGGAAGGAAGGAAGAAGGAAGGAAGGAAGGAAGGAAGGAAGGAAGGAAGAAAGGAAGGAAGGAAGGAAGGAAGGAAGGAAGGAAGGAGGAAGGAAGGAAGGAAGGAAGGAAGGAAGGAAGGAAGGAAGGAAGGAAGGAAGGAAGGAAGGAAGAAAACATGTCAAGAAGAATGAAAAGAAACTTTTCTTCACGAGAGGCAGCATGGTTAGTGGATGGAGAGCTGGCCTTGGAGCCAGGAAGAAGTGGCTTCATGTCTCACCTTTCACACATACTTTCACACTTGTGTGACCCTGGGCAATCTCTTAATGCTCAATGAAATGCTCTAAAACCAAAAGTTGCAAAGATGGTGCCAATCTGTATTGGTAGGAGTTTCATTATTCAGAAGTTCCTGCTAACAAAGCAAGCATAGGTCCAATCCCTTTCCCTTTTTCTTTCTGAATATAATGACTTTTCATTTGGAGGACCAAGACCTCTTGTACCAAATAGAATTCACCAACGTCCATCTTTACCTTATCACTTGGATGCTACAAACAATTTAACTGATTTAGATAACATTTGTGCTTGGCATTTCCTTCTTTTCACAAGGCCTTGCCAGGCCAGCCTCAAACTCACTTTAATATTTGCAGATTGTCTCTGACATTTTCTCAGAAAGGAAGTGAAAAAGAAAGTGGAGAGCCACAATGGGAGGGTAGCCACCCCTCTGTGTCACCATTCTGGAAGAAGTAGGAAGAATCTATTTATTAGCCTTGTTATTGAGTATGGGTGACTGTCTGTGAATGAAATGAGACAAATTTCCCTGCTGGGAAAAACTGCCATATGCCAACTGATCCTGCATTTTCAGCAGGGAGCTAGAAGGCTGTAGTTTAGATCTCTCTGTTCCCAAACCGGGCATCATGTGGCAATTGCAGTGAAAACAAATGCTCTGTATGCAACTGACCTGTTTAAAAGGAAGCAATGTATCTCTCCGTCAAAGACAAATCTCTGCACCTAGAGATGGACTAGTGGCTGTCAGGTTCAAAAACATCAGTGTTCACAGCCCCCATCAGGATTATGAGATTCCTGCTCAGATGTGTATTCAATCTTGTGACCTGAGGTCTTCTGATTCTGTAGATGGCAGGATAAGTTTCCACTTTAGTGCAAAATGTCTTGTAGAGCTCCAGGAAATCTCTGCTATCAAACAATCTGAGTTGAAATCCTACTCCTGGCAGTCACTGACTGTATGACCTTAGACATGTCATCCTCCCTGAGCCAATTTCCTTATGCATAAGTGGGAGAGTTGGACTAAGTGGTGTCTGAGGTCCCTTTCAATTCTGCATCCATGATCCTATAAATCAGAGTACCTCTGGAAGTAGGAAGAGGAAACAATCACACTATTTCTATATGCTCAATATTTCAGAGTTGAATGGGGTCCCCAAAGCCTTCTGGTCTAACTTGTGCCTAAGTAAGAATCCCTTCTACTTCTTACCTGAAAGGTGGTCCTCCAGCTTTTCCAAAAAGATCTCAAAGAGAGAGAAGCCCCTATTTCTCCAGACAACTTATTGATCTTTTGGATAGCTCTTAGCTGGAATTGTTAAACCTAAATTGTCCCTTTGCAGCTTCCCCTCATTTGCTCCTAGTTATATCCTCTTGGCCCAAGTAGAATAATTGCAATCCCTCTTCCATATGACAGCCCTTCAAGCATTGGAGGACAGCTATCATGGCCATTCTCTGCAACTCTTCCCTCCATCACACATCTCCTCTTTTCCAGGGTAATTATCCCCACTTCCTTAAACCGATCCACATATGATGTTGCCTTGAGTCTCTGCCAGCCTGGTTGCCCTCTTCTGGAGGCTTTCTGGCTTATTGGTGTTTTTCTAAAATATGAAGCCCAGCACTGATCCCAATACTCCAGTTGTAAATAGCCCAGACAATCACTCCTATAGTCCTGGACATTCTGCCTTGCAGAGGCCATCACCAGTCATCTTGACTCTTGTCTTTACACTGGACTCTGATGACTCTGGAGGAGAGTGAGTCTGATGACTTTTTGCAATTCTGCCTTACTTAAACCCAATTCACTCTTGATATCATTGGCCCTCTTTGAGAACAAAGGACGAAGAACAATCTGCTTTGAAAGCAACCTAAGGTCACATTAACTTATTTTGGGCTGCCACATAAAGCTTTTAACTCATATTGAACTTGAGGTCTACTAAAACTTCCAGATCTTTTTCAAAAGAACTGCTGCACAGACCTCCCTCCAACTGTGTGCTAGTAAATGTTTAACAATCAGTACATTGAAAAGCCAAGACACATTTTAAATTTTAATCTGCATTATTCACATTTTCTCTATCAATCTCTTAAGTCTAGAGAGAATCAACAAAGCAACAAATCAAGGCCTGATTTATAGCAGTTTGCTATTTCCATGATGTAAATGTTCACATTAAAAAATATGATGTTTGGCTCTAGAGCCTGGAGAAGTTCACTCTGATCCCCCCCCTCCCCACCTCTGCTTCCCTCCTCCTTAGACCAGAGACAAGGGATTTGTCTAAAGTAGTAAGAGCTATCTCTGGAGCCTCTAGCTTCCCTAAAAGGCCATGCCCTTTGTTAGGGCTAACTGGCTAAAGAAATCCAACTTGCAGAATGAGACATACATTTTTGAACGTGACCAACGGGAGATTTTGTTTTGCTTGACCATATTCATTTGTTTCAAGGGTTTTCTTTTTCTTTTTCCAGTGAGGGTGGAAGGTAAGAAGGAAAGAAAACTCAATGCTTGGTAATTGAAAGAAATCTAACTAAAGTTAATTATCTCACGGCGGCCAGAACAAACTGGGTTGACTAGCATCATGGTTTTTACTTCTTAAAAAAGATAACTTTACTCTCAACTATGAATCTCCAAGATTAGAGTTCTATGTGGAAATGATATGTCTTTTTGAAGTACTAATCTACAGACAGACTGGAGTATATTACCCTAGTTATAGGCACACATAATTTTTCTCTCCCCAGGATCAGGTCATTAGGACCATACCTGATGCATGGTGTGTGGGAAGAGAGACAGGGCCAGCAAAGCATGGGGATACTTTGCCAATTAGTTGCAGGTGTGTAGAGCTTATTATAGATGATATAACAAATGGTCTATCCCAAGGGCAGTGGAAGCAGGGTAAAACCGAAGTCGGGTAGAGCATTTTGGAGCACAGATATTATTGATACCCACAAGGAGGAAAGCTTACTATGTGGAGTCCAAGGGTCCTCATTAGGGCCTAGTTAACACAATAAGGGAATGGAACAGGTGGCATGGTAGGCATGGGGGAAAACACTAGGGAGATAATTTTGTACCACTATGATTTCATGCATTATTCATGAATTCCTTCTCCTTTTGTAAATTAAGCATTATATGGTGTTTTAAGGTTTGCCAAAAGCCTTACATGCCTTATCTCATCTGGTCTTCACAATAACCTTGGGAGGTAGGTGCCATTATTATTCTCATTTTCCGGTTGAGGAAACCAAGTCTGGTAGAGGTTAAGTGACTTGCTCAGGGTGACACAGCTAATAAGTATCTGAGGCATTTTTCAGACTCAAGTCTTCCTTACTCCAAGTCCAACATTCTACCCACTATGCTACCTAACTATACTTATAAAAGCTCTTCTGTAAGGAACTGGTGAGAGCATCAAGAAGAAGGGGTGAATACTGGAGCTAGAAACATTTGGAAGGTTATGTTATATGAAATCAGGGATCTTGGTGTACAAGGATATAAATTTCAGTACCAGTTGAAGCATTTGGGCCTGTGAGGTTGTTAGTCTTGTTTTTCTTTCTTTTTAAAAAAAAATTAATTTAATTTTTAATTTATGAAATAGAACAAGCATTTCCATAACATTGTAGAATAAAAAAAGATGATTCAACATAAAATTGCAAATCTATTATGTACAACTTGCTATTCCTTTTAAAAATATAATAAAGTTATCATGTAAATTTCTTTTTTTCCCCTTTTTTTCTTCCCTCCTCCTTTGCCCTAGAAATGGCTGCCATTAGATACAAATATATGTATATATATGTATATATATATATACATATATATATGTGTGTGTATATATATATGTGTATATATATACATATATATATGTAAAATCCTTCTATACATATTTCTATTTATTAGTTCTTTCTCTGGATGCAGTTAAAGAGGACTAAGGATATCATGGGGTGATGTCTTGAATCATGCATGAATTGTATTTAAATGAGGCAGAGTTGCACAAAGTTGGCAGCCTCTTTCTCTTCCAGAGTCATTTAAGTCCAGTGGCAAGGCAAAAGTCAGGATGACTGGCGATGGCCAGTGGATTCAGTGGATGACCTTGGTGGCCTCGATGTCTGACAAGCTCTAAGTGTTCCACAGCACCTGCTTCAGCTGTTTTCACAGCCATTGGAGCAAATTGTTCTCATCCGCCTGTTCTACTAGGGAAAGTCGTCACATGCTTGGGATAGACACCTCCCAACTCACTGACAGGTTTGTGGCCTATCAGTTACCCTTAATTGGTTCAGCCTGTCTGCAGAGACAGTTTACCAGGATATGGCTGCTGCATATGCTACAGCTCCTTGGAGCCACAGTTGAGAGTTGGGTGGGTGATGGGTGGATATCAAAGGGATAAGCAGCCCTGAAAAGGCTCAGCAAACCCTCACACTAGAGGTATAGTCCTCCTGAATGCCCTATACAGGTCACCCATGAGGTAGCAGGGGACTGGGTGAGATAGAATAGTTTTATTTGGGGTTCAGAAATACTATCAGGACCTGTGGTCCCCTCCTGATCAGTTGTAAAGAAATGGCATATAAAATCAAGTATGGGTCTGTACGCTTATAGATGCAAGACTGAGATCAATAGCTACGCACTATTACCCCTTGAAGTGTCTAGAACCAATGTGTGAACGTAGCAGTTAGGACTACTTTCAGGTCAGAGTCTGAGGCAGAGCCACAGGTAGGAGCATTTGTTTATTTGGAAGGACTGGAAGGACTGGAAGCACAGAGGACAGTGAAACTAAGAATGTCACCATGCTAGGAGTTGGGGTGGGTGGGGAGGGAAGCCCCAGGAGATGTATACCATTGGGAAAAGACCTCAAGGGCATATAGCCACCAGGTGAGGCACAACCATCATAAAGAAAAAGCTCATTCACTCAAAGAGGAAAGGAATCTTCTTATGTCACCCCCCATTTCTCCAAACTGACATCCTGGGGCAAAGCTCTGTTTGAATGATGCTAATTACAGATTTGATCTGGGGAAGCACCAGGGACTGCTTCCAGCTAACCCTGTTCTTCTGAGAAGAGCTTAGGACAACTGTAGCCTTTTCTCTCTTGAGAAATTCAAGACCTACAGTGATTAATCCAACTTCTAGGCCTTAAAGAACCTAGTAGAGGAAAGTACTTCCTTATTTTCCCCAAAAACTTTTGGTATGAACAGTTCTGCAAATCCAACAGCCCCTGTCTACGTTATCTGTATAGATTTGAAACTCAGGAGATAGGAGCTAAGTCGAAAGGACACTAAACCTGCAATAATAGAACGTGGTTTCAAATCCTGCCTCTGATACTTATTTGTGTGACCTTGGATAGGTCACTTAGCTTCTCTGCACTTTCATTTTCTCACCTGTAAAAATGAGGTGATTGGAGTATATGGCCTCTGAGGTCCCCTCCAGCTCTGTTATATGTCATCCTATTGTGAATTTAGTACTCCATGAACTAAAGGAGGGTTGGTTCTTCAGGGTCTGGGGGATCTTCATCATTGAAATCTTCCTCTAATAGTCAGTCCATTCCTCCAGGACCAAGGCAAAGATCTTGACTGTTACGATGGTCCAACTCAGCTCCAATTGTTAGGTAGGCAGCTAGGTGATGTGGTGAATAAAGTGCTATACCTACAATCAGGAAGATGAAGTTCAAATTTGGCCTCAGATACTTATTTGCTATGTAATCCTGGGCAAGTCACTTAACCTATATTTGCCTTGGTTTCCTCAACTATAAAATGGGGATAATAATAGCATCTACTCCCCTCAGAGTTCTCTCTCTCTCTCTCTCTCTCTCTCTCTCTCACACACACACACACACACACACACACACACACACACACACGCACATACACACACAAATACACACACACACACACACACACACACACACAAGGATTACTCCGTCTGCCCCGGCAACCTCTTCATCCTGCAAAATCACATCAACCCTGGAACTCACATTTCATCAGGACCTTCTGTCCAGGGGCCTCTCTGGCTAGAAGACATAGCAGAAACTTCCTCTCAGAATCTCTATATTTAAGGAGGGTGCCCAGACCAGCCATCTCTTCATTTTTCATTAATTTAATTTTCATTAATTTCCCCTTCTTCCTCTTTTAGCTTTGTTTTGTATGTTGTCTTCCCCCATTGGACGATAAACTACTTGAGGGCAGGAGCTATGATTCTTTTTAATATTTGTATCCTCAGTGCTTAGCACAGTGCCTGACACATAGTAGGTGCTTGATAAGTATTTGTTGACTGACTGTCTGACTGAAAGAGACACAATGAGATTAAGTGACTTTACCAGGGTCACAAAGTATCTTAGGCAGGATTTGGACCCAAATGTCAAGAACTTTATCTATAACATGATACTTCTTGGATCTGCTACAACCCCCAATGTCAGGTCAATGTACATGATGGATTGGCTTAGATAACTTCTATTGTCCCTTCCAATGCCCATATTTTGTGATTGTATGGATCAAAGCATCATAGATTTAGAACTAGAAGAGTCATCCAGTCTCTTCATTTTACAGAGAAGGAAAGTGAAGACAAGGGAAAATTAAGTGACTCGCTCAGTGTCTAAAGTTAGTAAGTATCAGGAGCAGAATCTGAACCCAGGTTCTCTGACTCCAGAGGCAGGTGCTTTCCACTGGACCGTGCTAGCCCTTGTCAGTAAACGTCAAGATTGGAATGCTATATCCCACTTCCTCTTCTTATTAGTTCCAACTGGAAAAAAAGAGAGAGAATCAGATCAAATTAGAAAGTGACAATATTGTCCCAAAGGGTCACAAACTCAAATCTGAACATCATGTTTTCAGTTAGAATGGAAATCTGGACAGTCTCCCTGAAGTCCTCATGTTTAAATCTTCCAAGGATCATAAAGGTCATAAATGAAAATTTTTACTTCCACATATTTCTTTCTCCACTTCTGAGAGATGACAGAATGCTGCAACATCACTGTTATCATCACTTATTTTCATATCACATTCTCTAGTTGAATCCTTTCCTGACAACCCAGGGTGTCTGGTCAGTTCACTTCCAGTTTCTATGAGGAACTATAACAACAATGATTCCCTTTCTTGATTGGACCATACCTAATCATTTTCTGATCTTCAGGAATGTCATTGTTACTCTCGGTAGAATCAGAAAATGTTAGAAAGGAGAGGAGAGAGGAGGAGGAGGAAGTATTTTATTTGTCAGATCCTCTGTGGATAGAATGCTGTACTTGGAAGATCAGAATTCAGATACTCCCTCAGATACATAGTAGCTGTGTGACCCTGGAAGTCATTTAGCTTTTCTGATCCTGAGCTTCCTCAGCTGTTAAACAGAGACCATGTTACTTGCAGCACCAATCTTACAGGGTAAATGGGAGGCTCCAATGAAGTCATATATGTAAAGGGCTTTGCAAATCTTAGAACATTATGTTTTTTATTATTAATAGGGTTAGAGTAAAAAGGTGTTGCAATTGTTAGCTAATCCAATACCATCACTTTACAAATGAGGAAGCAGAAGCCAAAAAAGTTATGTGGTTGATGGTGATACAGCTAGTAAATGTCAGAGGTAGGCAGGTCTTCCAAACTCCAGTTCCAGCATACTATGCACTATAATATTAATAATAGCTAACATTTACATAGTGCTTTAAGGTTTGCAAAGCATCTTATATATATTATCTCATTTATTATTGTCATCCCCATTTTGCAGATGAGGAAAGAGGCAGAGAGAAGTTAGGCACATTGGACTTGGAGTCAGGAAGACCTGAGTTCAAATCCTGCTTCAGACACTTATTAGCTATGTGATTCAGGGCAAGTGACTCCATTTCTCTCAGTCTCAGTTTCCTCATCTGTAAAATGGGAATAATAATTACACCTAACTCCAAAGGTTTGTGTAAGCATCAAATGTGAAAATACATACAAAGTGCTTTGGAAACCTTAAAACATTATACACATATTACCTATTATATTTACCCAGTGTCATATAGCTAGTCTGAGATCAGATTTGAACTCAATTCTTCTTGGATTCCAGGTCTAGCACCCTATCCATTGTACCACCTGGTTGCCTTCTATGGCTGCTGCTTCCACTATGCCAGATGTTCTTACTTTAGTGTCTGTGAACTTGTTTTTTTAAAATATTTTGATAATTACATTTCAATGTAATATGTTTTATTTTGTGAATTTAGAAACATTGTTTGGAGGAATCTAAAAGCTTCACCAGACTGCCAGAAGTCTCCATGCTACAAACAACCCTAAGAACTCCTCTATTACACCATACTGCTAAGATCTCTTCTATATCAATGAATCTATGAGTCTATGAATAATATTTTATACTCTAGGTAAGATACCACAGAAGGTACACAAAGAGGCAGAGATTGTAGTGTCTGTCCGCTTGTAGTTCACATTCTAGATTAAAAAAAATGTCATTGTGTTCCTTTCCTTCCTTTAGCACTTATCATATACGGCCATGTGTTAATAGTTATCTTTTCGTATGTCATGGCACCATAGGAAAAGAGCTCCTAGTATTATGCCCACCATTTTCTCAATTCCTATGAAACTGTGGAAATGCTACTGTCAACAGACAAAGCTGTCTCTATAAACCCTTTGGCTTATACCAGAAGGATGTACTATTCAGCACATTATCCAGAAATCATTACAACTATCCTATTAATAAGAACCTAGCTTAAACCATTCCTTCTCTAGGTAGTCACCATCAAAAGGGCCTTCACAGCAGCCATGCTGTATGAGATAATAATTCTGTCCATTTGTATAGTACTCTAAGATTTGCAAAGGGCTTTGCTTTATCCATCTGCACAAGGGAAAAAAGCACAGTAACACTTCTGTGAATGGGGGAACACAAGTGTTACAGACCCATTTTACCAAGAATAGAGTTATAGAGCTAGAGCTGAACAGGACCTCAGAAACCTTCCAGTCCATTTTACAGATAAAGAAACTGGGGCCCTGGGACATTCAATGACTAGTCCAAGGTGATATAAATTGTAAGCAACAGAGGTAAGATTTTAATCCTACTGTGAAATTTTCACTGTGAGCATTTGCACCTCTGAAATAGGCAAATGCTACGAATCAGAGCTTGACTTAGTGTTTTGTTGACTGTCTAGACTTAGGAAAGTGATGGAGAGAATGTAAATAATGCAAATTAAATTTAAAAATGTGTGGTACATACTTTCTTTTTCAGAGCCAGTTGTTAAACATTTATCAGCACTCCTCTCTATATCTATTTATCTATATTGACATATCTATCTGTATATATCTGTATCTATATGTGTCTTTTGCAAAAATTCTATTTGTATTTCCAGCTCTTAGCACAGTGCTTGGCACATAGTAGGCATTTAATAATGTTTATTGACCAACTATAACTATGGCCATATCTATATCATCTATGTTATTGTTGTTGTTGAGTCATTTCAGTCGTATCTGACTATGATTCAATTTGGAGTTTTTTTGGCAAAGATACTGGAATGGTTTGACATTTCCTTCTCCCACTCATTTTGCAGATGAGGAAACTGAGGCAAACAAGGTTAAGTGACTTGCCTAGGGTCACAGAGTCACAAATGTCTGAGGCCAGATTGAACTCATGAAGATGAATCTTCCTGAATTCAGGCCCAGTGTTCTATCCACTGTCTTTATCTCTATCTCTATCATTTATATTTATTTCTCTAACTCTGTTGCTATCTATATCTCTGTCTCTAGGTCTATGTCTTTGCTTCTCTCCCTCTCCCTCTCCCTCCCTCTCTCTCTCCCTCTCTCTCTCTCTCTCTCTCTCTCTCTCTTCTCTTTTTCTCTCTCTCTCTTTCTCCTTTCTCCCTCTCTCTCTCCACACACACACATTTTATACTACTGCCACAGTAAATCAGTCTTGTCTGCCTATCTATATCTATCTATCTATCTATCTATCCATTATCTCTCACTGCCCCATCCCAATGGCACTTTGCAATCTCTGTGCCTCAGCCCCTCAGCTCTGATCACCATCTTCCACCACAGCACTCAACCAGAGCCCTGGGAATGACAGTATATGTGCCCAAGCCAAGACCTTTACTCCTTACCCCAAAAAGAATTTGGGTCCCATATGTGTATGGACCCTAGAAAAACCCCACCTTGGACTTTTCTTGAACTCCAATTTGATCCTCTCTATTGACCTCCAGTCACCCCAGCCTACTGGCCACTCCCATCAAGATACTCCTTCTCCCAGACTCCTCCTCCAGGCACCCCAAACTACTTGGCCACTCCTAGATCCCTGTATATAAGGTCCGTCTGGTCTCTGTTAAGGGGCTCAGATTCTTTGAGAGTCTAGCCAAGTGCTCGGATTCTTAAAATCTAGTCAATGGCTGAGATTTGCTCTAGCCCACTTGTAAATACAAGTGTCACAAATGTTCAGATTCCTTAAGAGTTTGGCCAATATGGCAGATCTTTAATAAACCTGTCTTTGGCTAAAGAAGGCTTGGGTTGAATTCATTCAGGCAGGACCTGCATGTCACTATTTCAAGGCCCTAGAACCCCGGGGCCAGAGGTTAGGTGCCAGGAGAAAGATCTGTTACTGATCTCTACTCTACCCCTGCTTCTCTGCACGGCATGGCTAGGAAGGACCTCTGCATCCTCCTTAATGTCAGGTTCAAATGTCAAGTATCAAGGGTCTTTATGAATTCTGGATAATAAATGTTTGCATGGCTGTGAAGACTTTCTGGCATCTTTCATTACTTTTAGTGTTTTTCATTCCTATGCCGATGTGTCCAAGAAGTAATGGGTTATACCTATATTCTATGACTTCAAAGATGCCAAATATCCCCCTTCTCCAAGCCAAAATAATTGGCTCCCACTTCATTCCCACATTACTTCTTCAGGGACATAACACATTGAAGATCCTTCCACAGATGTACATGTGCTCTGGGTAGGATGGGCCATTACCACCCATTAAAATTCTAACTTGCATTCCTTTAACAGATTTTTAGTTAGCGCTGGCTAAGACTAAGGTACTAAATGAACATAAATTTTATTTTGAGGAGCAAAAGTTTAGGAGGATGAGACAGTGCTTGTCACTCAAAGGGAACTGCAGTGGAAGATATTAGATAGAAGCAGCTTTTGTTTTCTCTTCTTTTCCTTTTAATGAAAGGAAATCTATTTTTCTCTCTCTCCCATTCCCCACCACCACTGGAAAAAAAAAGAGAAAAGAAAAATATTCCTCATAACAAATATGCATAATCAAGTAAAAGAAATTCCCGTAATGGCTGTATGCAAAGTTATACACAGACAAGACGTCTCTGAGTCCATCACCTCTTGACTAGAAGGTAGATGGCATGCTTCATCATCAGTCTTCTGGATGGTCATTATTTGCATCTGTCTTAGTTCTTGTGGCTTTTTTGTTTTGTTTTGTTTTGTTTTTGCATTGGTAGCAGTGTCTCTGGAAGACAGGTAATCGAGATCAGGATCTTCACGAGGAACTGAGAGATACACCAAGGATAAACTAGATACTCCAAGAAAAGGCAGTGTCAGGGAGCATTACCCCTCTGGAAAGAGAAAAAAAAATGGCTATGGACCCTCCAAAGGCACTGACTCTCAGAGAGCCACATTTAAGGGAAACTTCATGAGGACTCTGCAAAAGGAGGAAAAAACTTCCAGTTACCAGGAGTTCTGAGTTATGCTTTTGCCACATATGTTCTCTACATGTATGTTTCGTTGCCATTTTACTCAAAGTTTGGGCCCATTCTCCCCTTGTTGTTCACTTTTTGTGACCCCTTTTGGGCTTTTCTTGGCAAAGATGCTGAACTGGTTTGCTATTTCCTCCTCTAGCGCATTTTTATGATTGAGGAAACTGAGGCAAACAGGGTTAAGTGATTTGCCCAAGGTCACATAGCTAGTAAGTGTCTGAGGCCAGATTTGAACTCAGGAAGTTGAATCTTCCTGATTCCAGGCCTGGCACTCTATCCACTGTGCCACCTAAATGCCCCTATTCTGCCCAGGCCCCTTGTACATGTAAAGAGATTTGGGGAGATTTCCTGTATATGTAAGCAGGGTTAGGGTGATTGATTGTTTGAGAGGATTGCTTTGTAACAACTCTCCTTGCTCAACAACAAAAATACCTGCTAAGTAAATATTTCTTCTTCAAGCTTTTAAAAAAATAAAGAGAAGAAAACAAAAGAAAAAAAGAAGCAGCTTGTGGGGATCTATGAGCCTTATAGGACAGTAGGGATACTGAAAAGGAGAACAGCCATGAAAGAGGGGATGGATGAATGGGTGCTGAAAGACAACACTTCAGGCTTTGGCCTTGGGTTCCACTAGGTTTGGTTGGCAATAGACTCTAGTCTATAGCCTATATATCTAAAGTGATTAGGGATCACTGTAGGGGCAAGGACTTTTGAAATCTGTGTTCAGGTATTCTGTCCCAGGTATTAGTCCCAGGGCTAAGTAACAGGAAGATCCAGTCTTATTAAACACAACCTGAGTTGAGTGGGGTAGGGTGGGGAGATGGAGTTTCAGCCAGATTTTTCTAGCCCAGCACAGGTCTCCCAAGCCTCCAGAAGGAAATAGAAGGGAAATATGCAAGATGGAGTGAGTCCATCTGCCAACTGTGGCCAAGTGCAATTAAAATCTGACTGAAAAGATGCAGCTTGATTTGTTATCCTGTTCAAGCCAACAATTCAAAAAAGCACAATGTAGGAAAACTGTGAATAGAAGCCACACAACTTGATCAGCTGCCAGCACCTACCATAGCTGCCCCACCAGCAATGCTAGAGTTGGGTCAGCAGAGGCCTTTGAGGTACACAGCAGAGCTCTGTGACCACCAACGGTTTGGGAGCTAGGGCCATACCCAAGTCAGAGGTTTCTTTCATACATATACATATACATATACATATACATATACATATACATATACATATACATATACATATACATATACATATACATATACATATACATATACATATACATATACATATACATATACATATACATATACATATACACATACATATACATATACATATACACATACACATACACATACACATACACATACACATACACATACACATACACATACACATACACATCACACACACACACACATACACATACACATACACATACACATACACATACACATACACATACATATATATATATATATACATATACATATACACACGTACACATTTACAGACGCATGTCCATGCACACAGTACACGTGCACTACATACACATACATGCACATGCATACATACATGTGCACATCAATGTACGTGCATGTGCACACATACATACATTGCAGACACATACATTTACACATACACACATGTGTGCACATACATGTATGCAGATATGCACACGTGTGCATATCCACACCCAAACATGTACACTGTGTGCGCTCATGCATGTGTGCATGTGTGTGTGTGTACACACACATGCACATGCACATGCATATACATTTGTTCAATCATTGTCTGACTCTCTGTGACCCTGGGGACCACAGCATTTCAATGCTATTCATGGGGTGTTCTTGGCAAAGATACTGGACTGGTTTGTCATTTCCTTCTCCAGTGAATTAAAGCAAACAAAGCTTAAACGATTTGCCCAGGGTCACACAGCTAGTAAACATTTAAAGACAGATTTGAATTCAGGTCTTCCTGACTCCAGGTTTAGTGCTCTATCCACTGAGCCACCTAGATGCCTTGCACACACGCATACACACACACACACATACATACACATGCACATATACAGACACACACACACACACACACACATATATATATACACATATACATATACACACATATGTAAAATGAGGTGAAATACTACATGGCCATTGGGCCTATAATATTATTCCACACACAGGATGACTTTTGTGAGACAACTAGGTATTAGAATTAGAAAGACTGAGTTACAATCCTGCCTCAGACACTTACTGCCTGTGTGACCCTAGGCAAGTCACTTAACCTCTCTCAGCCCCAGTTTCCCTTCTTGTAAAATGGCTATGATGAAAGTACCTACCTCATGGGTTTGTTGTGAGAATCAAATGAGAAGACATATGTTGAATGTTATAAAATTCTAGCTATTATTATGAAAAGGGAGTAGGAGAATGCTCTAGGAGTAAGTAATAATTGACCAACAAGCATTTATATTAAGTACAGACTTTGTTCTAGGCAGGGCAGTAGGTGGCACAGTGGATAAAACACCAGGCTTGGAATAGACTCATCTTTAGGAGTTTGAATCCAGTCTCAGATACCTTAGGCCTGTTTGTCTCAATTTCCTTATCTGTAAAAAATGAGCTGGAGAAGGAAATGGCAAACCACTCCACTATCTTTGCCAAGAAAACCCCAAGTGGGGTCATAAAGAGCTGGACATGAGTAAAAATCAACTTAACAATAAACAAAAATTGTATCAGGCACTGTGTTGGCTGCTAGGAAGACAAAGACAGAACAGTACTGAGCCTCAAGAAGCTTACATTCTACTGGGGGAAAGCAACAAGCAAACAGACAAAATATAGGCAAAGTAAACACAAGGTAATGAGAAGGGGGAAGCCCCGGTAATTGGGACAGGGAGGACAGAGCTCATGTGAGATATGGCTCTTGATCCGAATTTGGAAAGAAGATAGGGATATCAAAAGCCAGAAAGGAGGAAGATCAACCAATCAGCAGGATTACCCTTAGTGTCGGCCAAAGGGCAAATTAGTACCAAAAGGTTACTTGAAACCTGAAGAGTGTATGAGAGAATGTGTAATCTGCTGTGGTGGATAGAGACTATACTGGAAATAGGAAGATCTAGATTTCAATCTTGCCTTAGACATTTACTAGAAGTGTGAACCTGGATAAGTCACTTACATTTTCTGGGCCTCAGTTTCTTCATTTGTAAAATAAGGAAATTGGACTCCATGACTTAAATGTTCCTTCCAGGTCTAACTCAGTTCCTGTGGTGCTTTTGCTTTGTGGTGAGAGTACAGTGAGAGGTGTTTAATGAGTATGTTGTGGGAGTTTTAGGCATTTAACTTAGCTGAAGTAGGTAGTGGAAGGAAGTATTCCCTCTGCATTGTCTACCAAACAGAATTATCACCCAGGGACCAGTAGCTTAAGGTCAAGGGCAACAGTCCCAATTTATTGAGTCCTAGGGTTTACTCTGTTAACAACTAGCCCATCATTGGTCAGGACCAATGTTGAACAAAATAGTGACAAAATTTGAGATTGTCTTTCATGCCCTTCAATGCCCTTTCAAGTTCCCCTCTAAAAATGCTTTCTGCAAGTTACTCAGTGACCCCCTCCTTCGGCACCATACTTACATGGGTTTTTTTCGTTGTTCAGTAGTTTCAGTCTTGTCCGATTCTTCATGACCTTGTTTGGGGTTTTCCTTGGAAAAATACTGGAGTGGTTTGACATTTGCTTCACCCAGTTCCTTTTATAGATGAGGCAACTGAGGCAAACATGGAGAAGTGACTTGCCCAGGGTCACACAGCTAGTAAGTGTCTGAGGGCAGATTTGAACTCAGGAAGATGAGTCTTCCTGACTTCAGGCCAGCCCTCTATCCACTATACCACCTAGCTGCCTATACCCAGATGACCTCTACCCAAACATTTCTCCTATCTTCTTCCTACAATGGTTCTTAACTCAGTGTTCACCTATTCTTTTTCAGGAGGTCCATGAACTTGAGTGAGAAAAAAATTAGATATTTCTTTTCACCATCTCCTAACAAAAATTTAGCATTTTCTTCAAATTATTTATGAACATTATTCTGAGAAGGAACCCATAATCTTCTCCAGAATGTCAAAAGAAGCCATGACATGAAAAAAGTTAAGAACTCTGTCTCAAAAATTTCTTTTGCTAGATTCCATTCTGTAGGGCCTTGCCCTTAATTCTCAGGAAACTGTAAAAAATATCAGACAAATTAGTAGGCAAATGATGTATAATACCTTAAATGTCCCCCCATATATATATATGTAATTACTGTAGCGCTCTTTGAAACGGAGCTTTTACCCCAATAGATAGATAGATAGATAGATAGATAGATAGATAGATAGATGGATGGATGGATGTGTGTATACATAGGTACACATACATAAATAAATATACATATGTTTATGATGCCATTAGACTGTGAGTTCCTTGAGAGCAGAGACTTTTTGCCTTTGTGTTTCTCCAGAGCTTAGCACAGTGCCTGACACATAGAAGGTCTTTGAAATGTTTGTTGACACCAAATGAAACTTTGAAACCCAATGTGGGAAACATTTTTAGTCTAGGACGCTGTTATCACTCAAACTTGTAAGTGATAACTTATAAGTAAAATCATTAAAGAAAGGATTAATTAAAAGATGAAAGTGGATAAGAAATAATGTTCCTCACTGCTAGTAAATGGAAAACTGCTTCTTCTGGGAAAGTGCTGGAGCCTGTCTGCCCCTTCTTTCCCTCTCAAATAAAAATGAATACATTTTCTGGGTAAGCCCTCCCCTCCCCCTTCCCCCATCTCTATTTGTGGTGGCATTATCAACTGCAGGAGGCATTTCATAATAGGCTGGGGTCTTAGCAGGAATGCACACATGAATTCCCGCTTTAGGGCCCTGTAGATGCCTATTTTCTCCCAAATATATGTACATTTGGTACCCTCTCCAGGGATAGACATTCCATTTCACCTATTGCCACTTGTAGACAAACTTCCCAGATCCATGCATGGGCTTTGGGGTCCCAATTTCTTGGTGTTGGCAAGGATTGAGGGAATTGTCAATATTCACACTCTGTTAAAGTTTAACATCACCCCTACCAAATATTAGAGTCTGGCCTGCTCAGAGGATGGCCTGGGAAAATTAAGAGCAAGAGTAAATACTTGGTTTCTGCTTGGCCACGAGATGGCAGTAGGATGAAAGGTTTCAATAGGAGATGCTTCTGGAAGCTCACAATCTGAGATGCTGGCCAAATTTCATAGCCACCTGGTGGCATCAGTTCCAAGGTTCTTCTCCCCCCCCCCCCAAAGAGACACACAGGAAGATGAACATTGCATTATCCCATTAGGGGGAACAGGCTAGGTCTCCTCTCTTTTAGAATCTTCTCCTCCATAGTACCAGGGGTTGCATTTTTCTGTAAACAAGTTATCCTCAACAAACTTGGACCTTCTCTCCAATCAAGGTCTTAGCTAAGAACCTGGAGGTCAGGCTGAGGGTGGGGGCAAGGAAAGGGGAAAATTGAGTATGGAAGGGGAGAACCCTGTGAAGGTTGGACTCTGTCTACATTGCAAAAAGAAATGAATGATCATCTGTTGTCTATCAGTCCTGTGCAGGCAGCCGATCTTGGTAAATAATGGCTGACTGATGAATCTGTATTTGCGGTCACCCCTCCACAAGCACAGATCAACCTAGAGCTGACTGCAGGGTGTCTTATTTTGACTTCATCAAGAACTGTTTTCTGTGTTTATTGACCCATTTAATTCATTGATACTGTATGCTTCCATTTTTGTGATCAAAACTGGTTTAGGTGGCTAGATGATATTGCAGGGTTCTAGTGCCTGGGTTTGGCATGCAAGGCGCCCATATACAATTCTACCACAAGTGGAGAGGGTGCTAGTTTTGGAGTCAGGAATACCTGAATTCAAATCATGCTTCAGAGAGTTGCTATCTATATGACCTTAGCCAAGTTGCTTAACCTCTGCTTGCTCCAGTTTCTTCATCTATGAAATGAGGGTAATAATAGTACCTACCTCCCGGAAGTTGTGAGGATCAATTGAGAAAATATTTCTCAAGTATTTAGCACTGTCTGGCACATAGTAGGCACTATATACACATTAGCTATTTTTTATTATTTAACATCTTTAGACCTTAATTTTCTCAACTATGAAATGAGAGGATGAGATTCAATCACCTCCAACTTCTCTTTGAGCTCTAAATCTATGGTCATATGTGAGTATACTTTCCATTAGTACACACTATATCCCATTCATACCTTCTCATCTGTGCAATTCTTATTTGTTTCTCCCATGCCCTTCAGGGATTATCTTGAAATGGATTAGAGAGGCAGTTCTCAAAGTATGGTTTGGGGACTCCCAAAGGTATCCAAGATCCTTTCATGCGATCCTCAGAGCAAAAACTACTTTCATAAGAATAGTAAGATGTTTTGATTTCTAACACGGTAAATATTTGTAGATATAACTGCCATAAACAAAAAGCTTTGGGGAATTTTCAGTAATTTTTAACAGGGTAAATGGGTCCTGACACCAAAAAGTTTGTCAAAAAGACAACCACTGTGCTAGAGTCCTTCTTCTCAAACTTTTTGATCTCTGGACCCCTTTACCATCTTAGAAATGATTGAGGACCTCCAAATGTTTTTGTTTATGTTGGTTGTATCTGTAAGTATTTACAGATAGAAATTAAATATGTTTTAGTGTTTTAAAATTTATAATAGGGCAGCTAGGTGGCACAGTGCATAGAGTGCCAGTCCTGGAGTCAGTTCAAATCTGGCTTCAGACATTTACTAGCTGTATGACCCTGGGCAAATAACTTAACTCTGTTTGCCTCAGTTTCCTCAACAGCAAAAATGAGCTGGAGAAGGAAATGGCAAATCACTGTAGTATCTTTGGCAAGAAAGTCTCAAATGGTGTCAAAAAGAATCAGACATGACTGAACAACAATAAAAGTATTGTTATGAAAATGGTTTTTTACTTCGCAGATCCTCTGCTCTCAGAGACCCACAGTGGTTCCATCACACTTTGAAGACTGCTGTTCTAAGCCATTTTACCTTTTGTCTTCATGTGGGTTGGCCATTTGTTAATTCTTTTCTCTTACTACATATCTGGTCCAACCCCCTTATTTTGAATATGAGGAAACTGAGATTCAGGGAGGTTAAGTGACTTGCCCAAAGTCTCACAGATCATAAATATTGGAAACAGGATTTGGACCAAAGTCCTCTGACTGTAACATCAGTGTTCCTTTCACTAGACCACACTCATCTCTCATTACCAGCTTGCGTCCTTTTCCAATCACATGTTTTCCTCAAAGTTATTTCTTCATACAGCTTCTTATGCATAGGTCAACATCAGATGTATACTATAACCTATTTGTTTCCACCATTTATTTATCCATTGACCTTTTGGGGCACAGCAAGATAAGAATCACTTTATGATATAAGACACAAAGTATTTGACATATTGGGACACCCAACATCAACAGAGATAGGAATGTTTATGTTAATCTACCTGATTAATTTAACTGATGAGAACTAAAGAGGTGATCAGACTTATGAAAAGCCACATAATGAGCTTCCTTCATCAAATATTCTGTTCATGATTTGTTTCTTGCGTTCATGAAGATTTTCCAATCTAATTCACTTGGTTGGTTATTCAGCATTACACTACTTGACTACCTCCTTCCATATTGTAACTTACTGATGTACTAATGACTCCAAATAGATAGACAGACAGATAGATAGGACATTTATTATTAAATATTTTTAGAATTTACTATTAAGTATTGCTATGTGACAGATACTGTACTGTAAGGATACAAATATAATCGCGCAAATTGGTCCCTGCCCTCAAAAAGCTTATGTTCTAATATAAGATGACATTATGAAGAGAAGACACACAGAAAGATAGCATATAAGGAGAGTTATAATGGTGAAGGGTATTTGTGCGACTGGTGGTGCTGGTAGCCAGGAAGTGGGGTAAAGGCCTGGTTCTGGGTAAGACATGGCAAAACCTCACCTATCAGAACCCAAGATGGTTCCAGGGTTGGAGTAGAAGTTTTTGGTGGATAGGAGGTGGGGATGATGGCCCAATATTTTGTAGCTGGCGACTGGGAAGTGACAACATTAGTTCATACAAACTTAAAGCAGTATGAAATAATAGAACAGGCACTTGACCATTATTCAGACCACTCAAAGCTATAACTGGTTGGGGCCAATGTGGGCTTTGTCTCAAGGTACCAACATTGGGGAAAAGAAATATTCCCTTCATGAAGGGCACTGCTTCTGGTGAGCAGGAAGTAATTTACCTTCCTGAAATAGGCATCCTACATCCACTGTCCAGTGCCACTGCCCTAAACCAGTATATCCAGGGCCCTGTTGCCATAATATTTTTTTCCTGCGGCTCATCTCCAGGATTCCTTACCTCCTAACACAAATTGTTTCACTGTTCCTTGTACCTTTGTTTCCTTCCCCTCCCCAACTAAATTTGTACCAGGCAAAATAGTTCTTAGTTATGTCTCTGAGGACACACATATTTTTTTTTTCTTTTGACATCAGTCCTATATTAAATAGCTATGTGACCTTGGGCTCCTTTCACCTCTCTGAGTGTCAGTTTCTTCATAAGAAAAAGGAAGGGTTGGACTGTGATTTTAGGAGGTGATTGTAATTGATAATTGATATAAACAGAATCAGAACTAATGTATTTATCCAATTAATGTAGTTAAGTACAGAGAGGCTGAGTACCAGTAAGTTGGCCAGCAGGTGATGAATTCTTTGGCGATGGGGACATATTAACCTTTCTCATTAATTCAAGTTCAAGCTTTCCAACAGGTTTATTTGATCTAGCCCTGTCTTAGCCAATAGATTCTCAGGATTGAATCCAGTTTCAGTTAAACCAAAGAGGTAAAAGGAATGGTGCATGCAAAATTTGAGGATGTCACATTTTTGTCTTCATATCCCTAGCACATAGCACAGTGTGTGATATATAGTAAGCATGCAATAATACTTGTTGATTGACCGGTACCTCCAAACTTTTCCCCACACTACACTACATAATATGAAATGTGAATAGGTCTGTGATTTCATTAGCACAAAACCATGTAAAAGCACAATTTACAAAGAAGGTACAATTTACATTAGTAGAAGAAATTTCCTCCTCAGCAACAAATCACAAATCTGGTCCAAAAGGAGAAAAAAAAAACCAAATGTGTTCTTTTCCACCAAGATCCTTGAGGACCACGAATGTTTTGTGTTTTGTCTTTATATCCTCAGTGTCTACTATAGTTTTTGGCATATAAACCTAAGATGGAATTCATGGAAGTTCTGATTTCATATCTCTCCCTTTTCATTTGGAAAATGGCTATATTGAATTAAAGTAGGGTTTCCTGAAATTTTTCTCCATTTCATCATCTGATCAAGACGTCACTGAAATGCTGTAGCCCATGATATTGTAAGCAAACTGGGAGAGCAAGGAATAGTTTACCTTTTTATAGTTTACCAGATTTACGGAAAACTGAAGAATTCATGACCAAACAGAAGACAGAGAACATTACAAAAAACAAAATGGATAACTTTGATTATACCAAATTGAAAAGGTTTTGCACAAACAAAGCCAATGCAACTAAGATTAGAAGGAAGGTAGAAAATTGGGAAAGGATTTTTACAACCAGTCTCTCTGATAAGGGCCACATTTCTAAAATACATAGAGAATTAAGTCAAATTTATAAAAATACAAATCATTCCCCAGTTGATAAATGGTCAAAGAATATGAACAGGTAGTTCTCAGATGAAGAAATTAAAGCCATTTATAGTCATATGAAAAAATGCTCTAAATCACTATTGATTAGAGAAATGCAAATCAAAACGACTCCGAGGTACCCACATCACACCTATCAGATTGGCTAACATGACAAAACAGGAAAATGATAAATGTTGGAGAAGTTGTGGGAAAATTGGGCCACTAATACATTGTTGGTGGAGTTGTGAAATGATCTAACCATTTTGGACAACAATTTGGAACTATGCCCAAAGGGCTATAAAAATGTGCATACCCTTAGATCCAGCAATAGCACTCCTAGGGCTATACCCTGAAGAGATCATACAAATGAGAAAAGGACCCACATGTACAAAGATATTTATAGCAGTTCTTTTCGTGGTGGCCAAGAATTGGAAATTGAAAGGATGCCCATCAATTTGGGAATGGCTGAATAAGTTGTGGTATATGAATGTAATGGAATACTATTGTGCTATAAGAAATAATGAACAGGCTGACTTCAGAAAAACCTGGAAAGACTTGTATTGTCTGATGCTGAGTGAAGTGAGCAGAACCAAGAGAATATTGTACACAATAACATCCACGTTGTACGATGACTGATATTGATAAACTCAACCCTTCCCAGTGATACAAGGATCTAAGACATCTCCAAAGGCCTCATGATGGAAAATGCTATCCACATCCAAAGAAAGAACCATGGAGTTTGAAAGCAAATCAAAGCATACTATTTGCTATTCCTTTTTCATTTGTTGAGTTTTGTTTCCTCTTTCTTGTGGTTCCCCCTATTGGTTATAATTCTTACTTACAACATCATTAATGTGAAAAAAATAGGAATATGTATGTATAGCCTATATCAGATTGTGCACTGTCTTGGGGAGGGTGGTGGGGAGGAAGGGGGAGAAAAATTTAAACTGAAAAGCATATGGAAGTGATTGTTGATAAATCAAAATAAATTAATTAAAAAATGAAAAAAAGAAATCCTGTAGCCCACCTGGAGTCCTAGAAATCAGAGAATACATAAAGCATTGGGAAATTTCAGGAACAAAAGAAATTCCAAAGTAAAGATGCTGTACTCAGAATGCCCCTCCATAAATGATGGTTGCCTGGGCAGCCACAATAGCACCACCAGCAATCAGCTATTAGTAATCTTGGAGTATGTGTAGTTTTACCAAGAACTTCCCCCAAAAAAGAACAGAAAGGAATTGATTGATGACAGGCAGTAGATGTGTAGTGTGTGTGTGTGTGTGTGTGTGTGTGTGTGTGTGTGTGTGTGTTTAAGATCCTTATTTGCGGTGTACTTGGAATCTACACAAATTCTCGACTTTGTACTGATACTGTTGGTGTAGCCGCCTGTGTATATCTGCTGGTTCAAGGATATTTCATTTGATTAGATATTAAAGTTCTTCATTATGTTATCGTGGTAGTGGCTTCCATTTTTAGGCAGCTGGTTGATATAGTTACAAGAAAGCTGTATTTGAAACTGGAAAGGCTTTAGTTCAAATCCCACCTCAGATACTTAGTACCTCAAGAGGGTAAAATGATTTGGCCCTGGTAAAAGAACGAGTGTGTATCAAGGTCAAAATTTCAACCTAGGTCTTTTACACTCAGTTCTTATCCTGCACATTGCTTTCACATCATGATTCCTTGGTTTAGCCACTGGAAGGGAAACAAAGACAGAAGAAAAGGGGGTGTGGAGGGCCAATTTCTAGCGGTTAGAACATTAGATTGGGAATCAGGAAACATGGGTTTTAGTTCTGTCTTTGACAAACATCTGCATGATCTGTGTTGTTAATATGAGGGGAGAAATTTACTAGTAGTAGCCCTGTAGTAGCTTTGTGTTTATCTCAGTTTCCTCATCTGTAAAATAGGGATAATATCAGCACTTCCCTCCCAGGATTCTTGTGAGGTTTCAATGAGATGATATTTGTAAACTGCTTGGCAAACCTTATGGCCCTATATAAATACTAGTCATCATCATCATTTTTATTTTCCCCCTGAAAACAAAATGTCTGCTTCTTTCAACTGAATTGGATCCTGACATAAATCAAGATGAAATAAGAAAAGCAAACTCTCATAAGTTTTCAGCTCCTTGAAGGTTACCTTGGGGAATGTATTCAAAGTAACAAGGATAAGGACCAGACCTGTGCTTTCATCACCACAGGGAATTCCCAACTTCCTGAAAATGATGGTTGAAATGAAGGCCTTAGAGTGGAACCTAGAGAACCACTCAACCAGCCAGAGCTGTTCTAGATAATTCCTAAGGTCTCATTCAACTCTGATATTCACTGATTCTAATGCCTTGGGCTCTGATTCCCATTGGTATAAATCACTTCCTAAAACACTTTTGCCCCTATTAATGGTGAACAGAAGCATCTCTGTGCATATTCACAACACAGACCTTGACCTGATGCTTGGCAGAGCAGAACTAAAAACTCAGGTCTCTTGATTCCAATCTAATGTTCTAACCACTAGAGATTGGCCTTCCCTTTTCACTCTTCCTCCTTCTTTTTCCTTCTGTTGGTCAAATCAAGGAATCAGGTAATGTGTGGGGCAAGGATTGAGGGAGGAGGACACCTGGGTAGAAATCTTGACCTTGACACATGCTAGCTGTTTCATGTTGGCCAAGTCATTTTCTAACTTTGAGCATAGATTTCATCATCTATAAAATGGGCACAGCAGTATTTGTATTACCCTACTTTGCAGGGTAAGGGAAGCTCTTTGTAAAATTTAAAGAAATATATAAATGTGAGTTATTATTATTCCCACCAATGGGAGGAAGGGTTTCAGTGATAGACCTTTTAAAAACATGGGGCCTTTTCTGAAAACTATCATCCCATCATAGGGAAGAGTACCAGGTTTCTTGTTTCATTCCTTCTTTGGAAATTTGATAGCAGCTTCAGTTTTCCCCACCCACACTGATTTCCATAGCTTCCTTCCAGAAAGTAGCTGATCTGAGTGTTTCTCCTATATCATGTGAAGGAGATTCCTCTTGCTTCAAACTCAAAGAGAAGGAGAAGAAAAACAACAATAGTAATAAAAAAAATGTATATAAAATGCTCCCAGCAGCAATTTTTTTTTGTGGGGGGGAGAAGTGAGTCAGAGAGACTAATTTTATCCTGGCTTTTCCTTCCGTTAAATTTTTGCCAAGTCTCAATTTCAAAAGCAAAGTCATTCCTCTTCCCCCATTCAATGAGTAAGAGTCATTGCAAAGAGTTGGCCCTAAAGGATTTCTTCCCTCTCTTCTCTAGTTAATAGAACCATTAAAAAAAAAAAACAAAAACAAGAGATATTTATCTACTTTCATGAAATAGAGGCTCTCAAGCAAGATGGACATCTCATTAACAGCCTGCCAACCCAGTCGGGCAGGGAAGGTGTTGAGCTGTAGGGTGACTCAGCACTTGGGACTTCGAAGAGTTTGCTGTTTCTTCCTTTGGTTACCCGCAAGAGCAGACTCCATGGCTGGCCCATTGGATGATGATGCATTTGTTATGTCGGGACTGAAGGGCAACATTTCACATCTGTTTTGTGCACAAAAGGAAGGATTGTTGAAGAAGAGCATGGGCTGATAGATCTTTCTATGCTTAGGGAGTAGATATAGTTACATCTAGTGCCCTGGAGGAAGAGGAGGAGGAGAGATGCGTAGATTCCTGGAATTATAGACTGTCAGAGATGGAAGAGACCCATCCCATTTTGTTTTCAAGAATTTCTGGAGCCATCCCACTACCTTTTAATATATTTGCCAACTTATTCTATACCTGTGGATATTGCTCTTTATCCAAATTCAAATTTGGACAATAATAATCTTTCATTTCTCCAACTGACCCCAGGTACAAACCTTCCCTTTTTCTTTTTTTCTTCCTTCCTTGTTCTTTCCTTCTTTTTTCTTCTTTCCTTGTTCCTTCCTTCCTTCCTTCCTTCCTTCCTTCCTTCCTTCCTTCCTTCCTTCCTTCCTTCCTTCCTTTCTCTCTCTCTCTCTCTCTCTCTCTCTCTCTCTCTCTCTCTCTCTCTCTCTGTTTCCTTTTCTCCTATTATTTCCAACATTATCATGCCTATTTTATCTCTAGGCTCAGTGTCACACTTGGTAACAACTCTAAAATGCATATAATTTTGTAAAAACAAATTCAATGCATTCTCAGAACTCCGGCTCTGAGTTTCTCAACCTCGAGCCCTCTCATTCATACCTAGGCAGCTGGGTAGTGACATGGATAGAGCACTGTACCTGGAGTTAGAAAGAACTAAGTTCAAAACTGGCTGCAGATGCCCACTAACTGTGTGACGTTGAGGAAGTCATAGAGGTTACTCTATTTGCTTCAGTTTTCTCATCTGTAAAATGGGGATAATAATAGCACCCACCTCACAGGGCTGTTGAGAAGATTCAATGAGATGACATTTGTAAAGCACTGAACACAGTGCCTGGCCCATAATATGAATGTTACCTATTATTATTATTCACTCCATACTAATTAATAGATTTAGAGCTGGCAGAGACCTTAGAGGTCATTTTGTCCCACCCTTTCATTTGAGAGGTAAGGAAACTGATGTCCTGTATTACTAGACCTCAATGTCCTTTCTCTCTTTGTATAGTCTATCTCTTGCCTGGGATAGCTCCTCGCTAACTCCCTCCAGCTGACTGGACTGTTACCTTAGGGCATGGCCAATCATTGTTCATCCAATTGCTTCTTACCTTCTGTCTTAATCAGAGAAAGATATTCCTACTTCATAGAGGGAAAACAAGAGGTTAATACTTAGTTAACACAATAATATTTCATCATCTGTCATTACATCCTATAACTATATCAGCTGAGCTTGGGGGAGGGGGAACTTATCCCTCTTCTACCTACACACACAAACACACACACACACACACACACACACACACACACACACACACACACACACACCTTCAGAGAAAAGTTACAAAGTTTAATTTATTCAGCTAAAGGAAGATCTAACTTACAGATTCCTTAGGTTGAGTGTTGCTCTATAAGCACCTGAATCCAACCTGGTCTCAGTTCTTTTTTTTTCTCCCTGGCTTCCAGAGAGTACATATCCTCTTTCTTATTCATTCCTGCTTATATCCCAAGTCCAGGTTAAGCTGCCTCACTGAGACATTTAGGGAAGAAGCAGACCTCTTGCTCCTGGTCCAGATACTTTCTTTGCTGACTCTTTGAGGAACATCTCTCTCAGTTCCCAGTTTCTGCTAAGCTAATCTCTTTTGCCTTATTGGTGCTCTGTTTTCTATATGACCATGTAGTCATAGATTTATGCCTGTATCCTCCAGTTAGCTGCTGGCCCTCAGGATACTTGAGCTAATGTGTCTTTCTCCAGTTTGGGGGAAGGGGGACAGAAGTTGAGGGGAAGAGGGTGGAAGGATCTCTTGCTCCATATCAGGAGACCTGAATCCTGACTCTGCCATTTACAACCTATGTAAGTGATGCAACATTTCTGAGTCCCAGTTTTCTCACCAGTCAGTCAATCAGTCAATTCTTTGCCATTATAAAAAGTCATCATAAATTTATATATATATATATATATATATGTATATATATATATATATATCATACATACATACATATATATGTACATGTACATAATATGTGTATTTGTTATTGTTTTCTTAATTAGTTGGAGATGTTTAGCCTGAAAAAGAGAAGACTTAGAGCAGAAGAAAGGACTTAATAGCTTCTTTCTAGTATTAAAGGACTGTCTAATGAGGAAAAAAATGAAACTCATTCTGTTTGAGCCCAAAGGAAAGAACCAAGAGCAATGGGTGAAAGTTACAAAAAAAGAAAAAATTTAGACTTCATATAAAGAAAAACTTCCTAACAATCAGCATTATCCAAAAGTAGAATGAATGTATTTGAAGGCAGTGGGTTTCCTTCTTCATTAAAGGTCTTCAGAAAAATGCTGAATGAATGCTTATTTGCTGAGACATAACGAGAATCCTCATTCAGATATGGATTAGAGAATGCAAGCTCTGAGGTTCCTTCCTCTTGTAAAATTATGTGACATCAATAATAGCTTGCTCAACATAGATTTTTAAAAGATAGCAGATACTTTGCTGCAATCACACACGGCCATATCATTCACCATATCATCAATTAAAGATCAAGCATCTCAGAAATTACACTATGAAGCAATGGGAAAAAAGGGTGGGATTTGACCAAATCTGATTAGCACTCATTTTTTTTTTGAGGAACACAGCTGTTGCATAAAAGAAGGTCCACCTCCCTTAGCCAGTTATAGAATAACATTTTCTCTACTCTTCTCTCCAGACTTATCAAAAAACATCATTGGTGGACTTCCAGGTGGCGAGAAAAGTCCTAGAGGAGATCAGTTGTCCTATAAACAATGTAATGATATATTTTAATAATTCCATTTTTATTTTTAGGTAACAACTATTTTTTGAAAAGTTAAACTGCCTCTCCCTCTTACCTCTTCCCCACATCGAACTAATTAAACTGAAAACTCTTCAAAACAAAGGCATCAATGCATAACATCTGGGTCTTGCAATGGATAGAACATAGGACTTAGATTCAGGAAGAACTGAGTTTGAATTCTATCTCAGACACTAGCTATATTACTCTAGGTAAGTCACTTTCTATCTCAGCCTCAGTTTCCTCATGTGTAAAATGGTGATAATAATAGCACCTTTCTCAGGGTTGTTGTGAAGGTCAAATGAGCACTTTTCAAATATCATAATATTTGAAATACATAAAATAAATAATAAATACTATTGTTACACAGTCTGACAAAACAAATACCCACATTAGCCACGTTCAAAAGTGTATTTCTGCATTTAGGTTCATTTTCATTCTTTTGGACTCATGATTTACCATTTCATTGATCAGAGTCCTAAAGTCTTTCGGAGTTGTTTTTCTCTTTCATGTTGTTATTGTATAGTTTTTTTTGCTGACTTCTCTCTGCATCAGTTCATAGAGCTCTTCCCAATTTCTTCTAAAACTGTATATTTTGCCATTTCTTATTACACAATAATTTTCCATTATATTCATTCTTTGGAGGAAGGGGTATTTCAAATTGTTTTTCCAGAATAATTGGACCAATTTGCAGCTCTACAAAAAGTACATTAATATGCCTGTTTTCCCATAGACTCTCCAATGTTATCACTTTTTTGGGGGGGGGGTCATTTTTGCCAATCTCGTGAGCAGCTATGAAGTGGAATCTCAGAATTGCTTTAATTTCAATTTCTCTAATTATTAGTGTTTTGGAGCATTTTTCACATAGCTATTGCTATCTTGGATTATTCTCTTTGAAAATGACCAGTTTGTATATTTTAACCATTTATATTAAGGAATGATTTACTTTTGTGAAATTTACTCAGTTCCTTACATATTTTGGAAATTACGTATTTATCAGAAAAGCTTTCTACAAAAGTTTATTCCCCCATCTAACTGCTTTCTTTCTAATTTTAACTACAATGAGTTTTTTAATCTTATTAATCAAAGTTGTCAATTTTATCTTTTGTTATCATTTATTCCTTATTTGGTCATGAATTCTTCCTTTATCTATAAGAAAGATAATTTCTTCCTTACTCCTCTAATTTGTTTATCATATGGCCTTTTGTGGCTAAGCCATGTGCTTTTTAAGACATTCTTCTCCTCTTTGGCTTTTTGGACTTCTTTTACCATTTGGCCTAGTCTGTTTTTTAAGGTGTTATTTTCTTCAGCATTTTTTCTGGGTGTGTCTCCTTTGGCAAGCTATTGACTCATTTTTCATTATTTTCTTGCATCACTCATTTCTCTTCCCAATTTTTCCTCTACTTCTCTTACTTGATTTTCAAAACCGTTTTTGAGCTCTTCCATGGCCTGAGACCAATTCATATTTTTTGGAGGCTTTGCATATAGGAGCTTTGACTTTGTTGTCTTCTTCTGAGTGTGTGTTGTGATCTTCCTTGTCACTAGAATAACTTTTAATGGTCAGAATCTTTTTTTTCTCATTGTTTGCTCATTTTCCCAGCCTGTAGTTGACTTTTAACTTTTTGTTAAAGTAGGGCTCTGCTTCCAGGGTGGAGAGTGCACTGTCCCAAGCTTCAGAGGTTTTGTGCAGCTGTTTCCAGAGATCCTTCTAGGGACCTGTAAGTTTTCAGTTGTTCCAAGGTGGTATGATCTAAGGAGAGGTGTTTACTGTTCTCCTGGCCTGTGCTCTGGTCTGTGAGTGACCACAAGCACTCTTTTCTGCCCTAGCACTGTGAGGACAGTTCCTGTATCATTGCTGCTGCGAGCTCTGCTATTGTTTGCATTCCTCTTTTCCCTGGGAGTGCCACCCGGGACTGCAACCTGGATTCTAGTATGGGCAAAGCAACAGAGTCCTGCCTCAGTGCTAGCAAAAACTCCCTGTTATCTCCTTCTAACCAGTTGTTTGACCCCCTTACCATCTGTGGACTGGGAGTTCCGGAAGTAGCCACTGCTGCTGCTGATTCAGTGGCTTCCAAGACCTGCTCCTGGTTTCTTGGGACTGGGGCTGTGCTGGCATGGATTGCGCTGGACTGTGCTGCACTCTCACCCAGGTGCAACAGATCTTTCCTGCCAACATTCCAAATCATCTTTGGAGTCTGTGGGCTGAAAGGTCTGGAAACTGCCACTGGTGATTCAGTTGACCTGAGGCCTGTTCTGGGTTTGCTGGGGCCAGATCTGCACTGTGCTGGACTGCACTCCTCTCTTACCCTGCTGCAACAAACCTTTCCTGCTGACTTTCCAAGTTGTCTTGGGCTGGAAATTTGTTTCACTCCATCTTTTTGTGGTTTCTGCTGCTCTAGTGTTTAGAGTTGTTTTTTAAAGGTATTTGGAGGGGTTTGGGGGAGAGCTCAGGTGAGTTCTCTGCCTTTACTCCATCTTCATGGCTCTGCCCTCTCTGATTTTTTTTAACCCATACTAAATAGTCTTGATGATAACTAATTTGTAGTACAGTTTGAGATCTGACACTTCTAAGCCCCTTTCTTCCTACTTTTTTTTTCATTATTTCTTCACCTTTTGCTTCTCTAGAAAATTTCATTATTATTTTTTTCTAGCTTTATAAAGTAATTTTTTTTTTGGTGCTTTGATTGGAATGGCACTGAATAAATAAATTATTTTAAGGAATATTGTCATTTATGTTATATTGGCTTTATCAAAACATTTCCCCCACATATTTAAGTCTGTCTTTATTTCTATAACTATTTTTATATAACTATTATTTATTTATATAACTATTTTTATAGTTGTATTCATGTAGTTCCCGTGTGTGTCTTGATAAGTAGACACTCAAGTATTTTATATATTTTATAGTTCTTTTGAATGGAATGTTTCTTCTTTTCTTTTCCTACAGACTTCTGTTGGTAATATACAGAAATACTGATGTATATATACTTAAAAAATAAGCTGTTTATGATGAACGTCTATGGTTTCATATATAATCCTTTCCTGTTATTTATTATAGGAATATTCATATTTATGGATGCTGCTAAAGTTTGTAATAAAAATGATATAAAAAATTGGCCCTGTGAGGGAAAGAATAAATATATGAGCTAAAGCTAAGAATGCCTGGCATCTAATAAGCCTATTTCCTCCAGACCAATAGTAATAATAGTTCAAATTAATATAGCTCTTTAAAGTTTACAAGGGCAGCTCAGTGGATAGATAGCTGGCCCTGGGTCAGAAGGACCAAAATCCAAATGCATCTCAGATACTTACTAGCTGTATGACTCTGGGCAAGTCACTTAACCTTGTTTGCCTTAGTTTCCCCATTTGTAAAATAAGTTGGAGAAAGACATGACAAATCACTGTCTCACATTTGCCAAGAAAACCCCCAGTGCGGTCATGAAAAGTCAGACATGTCTAATTGACTAAACAAAAAGGTTTACAAAGTTCATTACATACAATTATCTCATTTGCTTCTCTCATAATAACCTTGTGACATAGGTGCTTTTACTATTCCCATTTTACTGATGAGTAAACTGAGGATCAGAGTGTGTAAGTGGGTGGTGAGAGTCACAGAACTAGCAAATTTCTGACACAGGATTTGAACCTGGTTCTTACTAACATCATATCCATGGAATCTCTCCAGTGTGCCTCACAGCACCAAAAGTGCTGAGTGTTGATGTTACATTGGTGGGGAGTTCCAGGAGAGTGTAGAAAAGGATACAGAGGAATACAAAATTAGGTTTCTTGTTGCTAGCACCATCTAGTGTGTTTTCACTGGAATCTGTGCTCCTGGGGAACACTGAGCATGTTTGCCTCAAGAAGACATTTATACCCTTCATCTAGTGAGCTTATGAAGGGGGAGGAATGCCTTAGCAAGCATGGGTGGGGCCTTGTACAATCTTCTGGTCAAAAATAATTTTTACAGCCAAGCCATTTTTGAAAACTCCAGCACGATTCTATCATCATGCTGTTGCCAGGATACAAGGACGATGCCCATGTTTTCAGTTCTATTGTTAGTAAAAGGCAGAGGGGCAGAGGCACACAGCTGAGACTGTACCCTAGCAGCTCAGATGGTCATAGATTTAAAGTAAGAAGAGACTTCAGAGGTCACGTGATCCCAACTCCTCATTTTACAGATGCAGAAAAAACTGAGAATCAGGGAGGTTAGAGTCACATGGGTGGTAAACGGCAGAGCCGGAATTCAAACCCAAATCCTGTGACTCCAAATCCCAAGTTCCTTTGTCAAAGCCAGCTTGTGCTTCCTTAATCATAGAGTGCTTATTGACCATTCCAGTACCTCCTTCTGTAGGAATCAAAGAGCTATGTGTAAGAGTCAGGAAGTAAATGAAAGGTCCACTCTCAAATGACTAATGTGGAAATGTCTTACATGAGTATAACCTCTATCTGATTGGTTACCTTGTTGGGGTGGGGAGAGGGAGGGAAGGGAAGGAGAGAGGGAGGGAGGTATAGAATTTGGAACTCAAAACTTAAAAAAAAGTTAAAAAATTGTTTTAACATGTAATTGGGGGAAAATAAAATATTTATGTATATATACATAGATACAGTATAAATCAGTGTAAATTGACAACCAATTTGTCATTTACAGTTTTAGAAAGTTCCAGGGCAGCTAGGTGGTACAGTGGATAGAGCATATATACATATATATTGTGTAAGATAGATAGATAGATGGATGGATAGATAGATAGATAGATGGATAGATAGATAGATAGATAAATAGAGTAAACTCACCAAGAATGTCAAAGCAGCTCTGTTGTGTTGATCTGCAGTTTTCTGGCCCATTTTTCTCTGTGGTGTTTCATGTGTGTCTGGCTAACATGCTCTGAATAAGGTGCTCAGGAATTCATGTGTCAGCTGATGTGAGGAAGCTGAGGAAATCTATAATCTGGTAGTTTCCTATTTTAAACTGGGCTACAATGGAGAGATACCAGCCTCAGGGTTAGGAAGGCCTGAGTTCAAACTCTACCCCTGACATACACTGTTTGTGTGACCCTGGATAAGTTATTTATAAACTTGTTGATGTCCTGGGGACCTTTTTTTTTTGAGGCAATTGGGGTTAGGTGACTTGCCCAGGGTCATATAGCTAGTGTCAAGTGTTTGGTCTGAGGCCGGATTTGAACTCAGGTCCTCTTGACTCCAGGGCTGGTGCTCTATCCCCTTCACCACTTAGCTGCCCTGGAACTTTCTAAAACTATAAATGACAAATTGGTTGTCAATTTACACTGATTAATCAGTAAATACTTGTTAAGCTTCTACTGTGGGCTGGATGTAATGCTAAGCATTATATACACAAAGATAAAACTTGAGAAAATGACATTCTATCAATGCACGCCATTTATACATAAAAAAGTAAATGCAAGATAAGGGGTTTGGGGGGGGTTGTTTGTTTTTATTTTGGGTTTTTTGTTTTTGCTTTTGTTTTTGTTTGTTTGTCCGTTTGTTTTAGTGGCAGAGTGAGGAAGAAATCTAGATAGGCCTTATGTAGAAGTAATCTTTGTGCAAAGCTTCAAAGAAATTTGTTGTTATTGAGTCATGTCCAACTCTTTGTGACTCCATTTGGGGTTTTCTTGACTAAAATATGGGAGTGATTTGCCATTTCCTTCTCCAGCTCATGTTACAGATGAGGAAACTGAGGCAAACAGGGAACTCACAAAGATGAGTCATCCTGACTCCAAGCCTGGCACTCTATCTACTAAACTACTTAGCCACCCTTTGAAGAAAGAGATTTTTAAAAGTAGAAATGAAGAGGGAGTGCATTCTAGAAATAGACTATAGCCTGTGCAAAGGCATAGCTTTGGAAGATGGTGCATTACAACGAGTCAAGGGGATGCCAAGTTTAGGGCAGAGGACTAAGGTTCCATGCCTTAGGAAGGCATGGAGTTCAGGAAGAAGCCAGCTTGGGCCTCAAGGACTCTGTTTTAATTCAATGTATTACCACAGAGAGCATAGCTTGAGCAAAGGAAGCAAGACCAGGTTAGGACAGGGGAGAGGTAAGGGAGGATACATAAAATCTCCATTCACCTGAGGATGGGACACAAGGTACAAGGTCTCAGGATGCCCGTGTCAGGAAATTTTACAGCTCTGGACGTGAGGACCAAGAAAAAGGATTCTTCTAGGTTAAAGAGATCTACCTTATCCAAGAGATCTTTTCCAAGTGACCTGAGGGTTGGCTCATTTGCATATGAGAGCCAACTTAGGTTCACTCATTTGCATATCAGGCTCAACCAAGCCATCTTCTACCTTGGGTGAGTCACAAGAAAGGGTATAGATAACAGTTTAAGACCCACGAGTTTTCTATAGCCATTAGGAGCTTAAGGAATTCCACTTCACAACACGTTAACAACACATGGAATGCTGACTTTGGAGAACAAAACACAGGCCAGTTTGACTATAGAGAATATGAAGGGGAGTAATGTATAATAAGTCAAGAAAGGTAGGCTGAGGTTAGACCATAAAGGGTTTTAAATGTCCCAAGGAAGAGTTTCTATTTGATCACAGAGTCAATAAGAAAGCAGTAGAGCAGCAGAACACAAATGTGCTCTGAACATGACTTTGGCGGTGGATGGAGGATGGATTGGAATAGGGAGAGGCTGGAAGCAGGAAGATAAATTAGGAGATTTTTTACAACAGTCCAGGGAAGAAGTGATGAACTAGGATGGTAGATGTTTGAATGGAAAGATGGGACATTTGTTGTTTTTTTTTAATTAAATTTCATTTTGTTTTCATAAAGATTCACCTTCTCTCTCCCTCTCCCTCTCTCTCTCTCTCTCTCTCTCTCTCTCTCTCTCTCTCTCTGTCTCTCTCTCTCTCTCTCTCTGTCTCTCTCTCTCATGCTTCCCCAACTCCTAAAAACACAAGGGGAAAAAAAGCAAGAAAAATAAAACTCTACCTACAAACTTGTATAATCAAGTAAGCAAATAAACAAATAAATGAAATTCCCCAAACTGATTTCATTCCCACCACACACACATACACACACAAAAAAATCTTAATTTGCACTCCAAATCCATCACCTCTCTGTCATAAGGTAGGTAACATTTTTCATCATAAGTCCTCTGGAATTGTGGTTGGTCATTTTGTTTATCAGAATTCCAGAGCCTTTCAAATTTGTTTGTCTTTACAATATTATTATTTTACAAATTATCCCCCTGATTTTGTTCCGCTCTGCATTTACACAAGTCTTCTGAGGTTTCTCTCAAACCATCCCAGAGAAGTATATTTGTGCAAGATGCTATCAGTGAGGGAGAATTGAAAAGTCTTAGTCACTGGTTAGATATTGGGAAATGAAGGAGAATGAGTAGTTGAGAATGACATCAAGGTTGTGAACTTATACATCAAGATGATCAGAACAATAGTGGTGCCCTTGACAGAAATAGAGCAGTTAGGAATATAGGCAATTGTTGTTGTTGTTTGTCATTTGTTCTTGAAGAGGACCTTGACATCAGGAAGATGATGCCATGCCTTTCAAGTGAATTGGATTTAAGTAAGGGAGGGCTTTGCAAGGTCACCAGCCTCACTTTCTCCACCTGACCCATCTGGATCCAGTGGCCAGATATTGATCAGGACAACTGGAGACAGCCCCTAGGAATATAGATGCATTTGTGATGAAGAGGGTTTCTTCACTGACATTTCTCCATATCAGTGAAATCACAAGTCTCAACAAAAACAGATTTAAAACAAAATCAAAAATCTCTAGGTACTAAATGTAGTTTTTTCTACAATGCTAAAAGAATTTATCTGATATCAGCACACTATACATTTTGGTGTCCTGAGACAAAACACAACTTATCCCTCCCTAGTTACAGTTTCCATCCTTAGGGAAGACAGTGAGCAACTTCAAGACATAATGGGGAAGATGCACCGTACTTTACAATGGATGGTATGATTGTATTTATAACATAACAATTTATAGTGTGTTTTCACCATGTTTTCAAGCCTCACATAAGACACGTTTATATTTATCTGTCTTGAGTTAGTATCACTCTACACATCCTCATTCAAAAGGCTGATTCACTTAATTCTCAGCTTCCGAGGAGTGAAGTACTTAAGGTGGCTAAGCAAAGAGCTTTGCATTCCCCAGACCCATTTATCTTCTTGTCTTTGGGGCCTTTGTTACCTCGGTTCCTCAGAACTAACTTCTGCTCAGAGGGAGATTAAGCAGGAAGTGTTTAAAGACAAGATTAAAAACAAATAAACCGAACAGTACCCTGTATTCTCAGTCTTCCCTTCCCCCCCTCCACACCTTTTCTTCTTTTTTGTTTTTCTGGGGCACAGTTTTTCTTTTTTTTTTTCCTTTTTTTAATTTATTAATTTACTTTTAGTTTTCAACATTCACTTCCACAAGATTTTTGAGTTCCAAATTTTCTCCCCATCTCATCCCTCCACCACCCCAAGATGGTGTGCATTCTGAATACCCCTTCCTTTAATCTGTCTTCCCTTTTACTTCCCACCCCCTTCTCTTATCCCCTTACCCTTCTATTTTCCTGTAGGGTGAGATAGATTTCCGTACCTAATTGAGTATATATGGTATTCCTTCCTTAAGCCAAATCCAATGAGAATAAGATTCACTCACTCTCTCTCACCTTCTCCCACTTCCCCCTCCACTTTAAAAGCCTTTTCTTAACTGTTTTATGTGAGATTATTTATTCCATTCTACCTCTCCCTTTCTCCTCCCATTATAATCCTCTCTTACCCCTTAATTTTATTCTCCAAATATCACACTTTCATCTTCAACTAACCCTGTGCCCTCTATCTATCTATCAGTACATATAACTTTTTTCCCCTCCAACTGTCCTAATACTGGCAAAGGTCTCATGAGTTACAAATATCATCTTTCCACGTAGAAATGCAAATAGCTCAACCTTAATAAGTCCCTTATGATTTCTCTTTCCTGTTTACCTCTTCATGCTTCTCTTGGGTCTTGTATTTGAAAGTCAAATTTTCTATTCAGCTCTGGTCTTTTCATCAAGAATCCTTGAAATTCCTCTATTTCATTGCATATCCATTTTTTCCTCTGAAGGATTATACTCAGTACTGCTGGGTAGGTAATTCTTGGCTGTAATCCTATCTCCTTTGACCTCTGGAATATTATGTTCCAAGCCTTCTGGTCTCTTAATGTAGAAGCTGCTAAATCTTGTGTTATCCTGATTGTGTTTCCACATTGTTTCTTTCTGGCTGCTTGCAATATTTTCTCCTTGACTTGGGAACACTAGAATTTGGCTACAATATTTCTAGGAGTTTTCTTCTGAAGATCTCTTTCAGGAGGTGATTGGTGCATTCTTTCCATTTCTATTTTACCCTCTGATTCTAGAATATCAGGGCAGTTTTCCTTGATAATTTCTTGAAAGATGATATCTAGGCTTTTTTTTTCATTGTGGCTTTCAGATAATCCAATAATTTTTAAATGATCTCTCCTGGATCTATTTTCCAGGTCAGTTGTTTTTCCAATGAGATATTTCACTTTGCCTTCTATTTTTTCATTCTTTTGGTCTTGTTTTACAATGTCTTGATTTCTCATAAAGTCACTAGCTTCCATTTGCTCCATTCCAATTTTTAAGAAAGTATTTTCTTCAGTGAGCTTTTGGACTTCCTTTTCTATCTGGCCAATTCTGCTTTTGAAGGCATTGTTCTCATTGGCTTTGGACCTCTTTTGCCATTTGGATTAGGCTATTTTTTAAGGTGTTACTTTCTTCAGTATTTTTTTGGGTCTCCTTTAGCAAGCTGTTGCCTAGTTTTTCATGATTTTCTTGCATCACTCTCATTTCTCTTCCCAGTTTTCCTCTACTTCTCTTATTTGCTTCTCAAAATCCTTTTTGAGCTCTTCCATGGCCTGGGACTGATTTATATTTTTCTTGGAGGTTTTGGATGTAGAAGCTTTGACTTTGTTGTCTTCTTCTGGTTGTATGTTTTGATCTTCTTTGTCACCAAAGAAAGATTCTATGGTCTAACTTCTTTTGTGCAATTTGCTCATGTTTCCAGTCAATTTCTTGAGTTTTAAACTCTTTGTTAAGGTAGGGGTCTGCTTCCAGTGTGGAGAATGTAGTGTCCTAAGCTTCAGGGGTTTTGTGCACCTGTTTTCAGAGATATTTCTAGGGACCTCTAAATTTTCTGTTTATCCAAGGTGGTATGATCAAGGGTGAGGTGTTTACTCCTTTCCTGGCCTGTGCTCTGGTCTGTGAGTGCCACAGGCACTCTTTTCTGCCTTGGAACTGTGAGGAGGATTCTCTCTTCACTGCTATTACAAGTTCCACCATGCCAGCACTCCTCTTTGCCCCAGGACCACCACCCAGAACTGCAACCCAAATCCAAGCACAGGCAAAGCAAGAGAATCCTGCCTCAGCACCAGCAAAGCAATCACCTTCTGATCAGCCACTTGATTCCCCCTCAGTCTGTGGGCTGAGAGCTCTGGCAGCAGCCGCCACCCCAGGGCTGTGCTGGTCCTGGGGCTGGGACCGAGCTTCTCTCTTACCATGGCCACAGACCTTTCCTACTAACTTCTCAGTTGTCTTTGATGTTTGTGGGTTGAGAAGTCTGGAAATCAGCACAGCTGTCCGTGATTCAGTCCTTTTAGTCCTGTTCCAGGTTCATGGAGGCCTGTTTTGCCTGCACACCCATGCTGAACTGTGTTTCTCTCCTAGCCTGGCATGATAGACCTTTCCAATCAACCATCCAGATTGTCTTGGGCTGGAAATTTGTTTCACTCTGTCTTTTTTGTGGTTTCTGCTGCTCTAGAGTTTGTTTAGAGCCATTTTTCACAGGTATTTGGAGGGCTTTGGGGGAGATCTTAAGTAAGTCACTGCTTTCACTCCACCATCTTGGCTCCACCTCCTCCCCCCACCCTTACACCAATATTCAGCTGTGTCTTTCCTTTCCACCAAGCTGATTCCACAACACAATCTGCATGCTTCAGTGGAATAAAACACAATCAGTTTTGCTACAAGTTATCTAATACGAAAGTTTCAGAGATCTAGGACATGAAGAAACCTCAGAGGTCACATGATCTGACCCCCTCATTTTGTTGTTGTTATTGTTCACTCCTTTAGTTGCGTCTGACTCTTCATGACCCTGTGGACCATACTATCCAGGGGGTTTTCTTGGCAAAGATACTGAAGTGATTTGCCACTTCCTTCTCCAGTAGATTAAAGCAAACAGAATTAAATGACTTGTCCAAGATTACACAGCTAGTAAGTGCCTGAAGCCAGATTTGAACTCCAGTCTTCCCCTACTCCAGGGCCAATACTCTATCGACTCAACTACCTAGCTGCCTCACAGATGGGAAAACTGAGGTCTAGGGAGGTTGTGACTTGCCTATATAGCTAATAAGAATCAGAGGCAAGATTTGAACTAAAGTCCCCTGACCCCAAAGACACTGGGCTTTCCAGATAACCTTGCTATACCCCTCATTCTCTCCAAAGTACAAATTTGGCCCCATGGGGTTTCTGAACAGGACATAAGTTGCCACTGAACATGAGAATCCATATAAATCTTGCCAAAGCATTATTTACGTGCAAGTCAAGATATTACCCTCAACATGTCATTGGTATTCTTTGAGAATGAAGGATGAACACAAGACAACTCCCTTGCCCAGAATCTATCATTGTTTCTCTATCAAGTTCAAATTCTTAAGCTGTCATAGAAGACACTCTACAATCTGGCCTCAACTTACTCTTCCAAGATTTTTATCCCATTACTGCTAGACAGGAATCTTCTACTCCAGCTCTCCCACCAAGGGATGGCTTGATTCTCCCAGTCCTTTGCTCATATAGTCTTCTTCACTGGAAATTTCTTCATCTCCCACACCTTCCACTGTCATTTTTGGTCTAACATCTCCCTCAAAGCCCAGCTCAAGTTTCATTTCTAACATAATGCCTCTTCTGATTGCCACAAACTACAATGATTTCTCCCATTACTCAGCTGCATCATTTTAAGAAGAAAGGAGAAGGCTTAAGAAGAGAAATATGAAATCTACAGTCACCACTGTACCACTCAATTGGGTGGTCCATGCATTGCTTTTCAGAATTACCTTTGTGTGTTCATTTTAAGAGCACTAGCTTTGAAGTGAGAAGCCCTGAGTTCAAATACTCCCAGATACCTTAGTGCTTACTAGAGTCTGGGTGATTTGTAAATTACCTTCATCTCCATGGGCCATAGTTTCCTCATTTATAAAATGGAAGGATTGGACTAGATGACTTTTAAAGACCCTTCCAACTCTAAAGCTATGTTCCTATGATCTGTCTAATCATGTTTTAACCTGCTTAGGGCTCAGTTTCCTCATTTATAAAAAAGGAGATTAGACTAAGTGGCTTCTGAGGGCCCATGTGGATCTAGAGTTATGATGCTATATACATATTTATGTCTCTCTGTCTTATCGCCACACCCAGATTCTTGGCATCACCCACTGTGCCCAGTACAGTGGTTTGAAGCATGTTATAGACACTCAATAAATACCTAATTGATTTGTTGATTGATGGAAAGCAACCTAGAAATTTTGGGTTTAAAGTCTATTCTCACTGCAGTTATGAAACTTCAATGACAAATTCCTTTTCCCTGTGGATCAGATTTGGCTTCAAGGTCATGTCTTTCCTCCCCCAACAAAGATTTGCAGATTTGAGTGAAAAAGTTTCCTGTGTACTACTAAAACATATAGGCAACATTATGATTGAATGAGTTTCACAAAGTAGGCTAAGCAAGATTCCTATAATATATAAAATAGCCATTAGGCTGAGTTTCTAGGTGCTGAGGCTTCTCCTTTTCCCTGGAAAAGTACAAAAAAACAAAGGTTCTCCCACAGGTCCCTGAGTAAATGCCAACTGCCCTCTGGGGGAGTCTGACCTTGACAGGCACTTTTTGAAACAGGAAAACAATTAAATGGTGAGAACAGTTCTCACCTTCTGATGTTCCCCAGTTCTGTTAGAGTGTTCTGGAATTTGTCTCTTCTGCATGGCTGGTGAATCCTGAGCAGTGTGACAGTTCCTGGCTCTGCATGAGAACCCTAATGGTACAGACTTATCTTTGGGGCCCACTTGGCCAATATCCTGAAAACTAACCAATCTAAGAGACCCCATGGAGACCATAAGTCTAAGTGTATCAGGAATACTACTCTTCTGCTCCAGAGCTGGCCTGAGGGGACTAAGGGGTTTCTGGAAAACAAGTCAGAAAGGACCTGAGCTCCAGGGGTAGAGGTCACTGAATGTGTCCAGAAGTTCTGGGCAGGCCAAGGTTGGAAGGAAAATTACCTACACAATTTTCTCGACTGGTAGGAATATAAATGACGTGTCAAAAGACAAATCCCTTTAGGAGGAGTGAGTGCTAGCAAATGTGACCTTTCACTTACATTTCTCAGTTTATATTTTACATAGGAAGGGAAGGTGACATAGAAGAAAGAGTATTATACAGAAGAAAGTGAGCTCAGGTGCTGCTTCTGATGTATGCTACCCATGTGATCTTGGTCAGATCACCCAGCTAACCTCTCTTGTTCTTAGTATCCTCAACTGTAAAATGAAAGGGACTGGATTAGATAGCCAATGAAGTCTCTTCCACTTAAAGGTTTTTTAGTATGGACTTTGAGAGATCATTTATTCCCTACTACACCTCTCTCCCTTTATCTTATATCTCTAATTAGATGATAAGATTCTCTGGGCAGGAATTGTGGCTTTTATTTTCCTTCTAGAACCCACTGAGTGCTAAGCACACACTACAACATTTTAAAATACTTTTCAACTTGAACATATCTGTGACTAGATTAATTAGAAACTCTCTGGAGGAGGATCCACATCTACCTCAAACTGTCTGTTTACTTACAGTTTCTGATGTGTAGCTTAAACCTCTCACATTGCAATTGGAACCTATAGCTCCACTTTTGGAACATAGTAAGCCAATAATATGTACTATAATTTGCAATATTTCACCTTCAATGTCCCTTACCTTTGCAAAATAGATAGGAATGAAGGAAGGAAGGAAGGAAGGAAGGAAGCAAGGAAGGAAGGAAGGAGGAAGTCAGGGACAGAGGGAGGGAGGAAAAAAGGAAGAGAGTGAGGGGTAAAGGAAGGGAAGGAGGGAGAGAGGAAGGAAGCAATGGAGGGAGGAAAAATTGAAGGAAAGAAGGATGGAAAGGAAAGAAGAAAGGAAAGAAGGAAGGGAAGGAGGGAGAAAAGGAAGAAGAAAAAATGAAGGAAGGAAGGAAAGAAGAAATGGAAGAAGGAAGGAAGCAAATGAGAGAGGGAAGGAAGGACAGAGGAAGGAGTGAAGAAAAGAAAATAAGCATTTGTTAAGCACCTACTACTACATGTCAGCCACCGTGCTAACCACTCTAGAAATATCTCATTTGATGTTCATATTAACCTTGGGAGATAGGTGCTCTTAAAGATGCATTTTTTTCAACTCTTCTCCAGAGTTAAACTTAATCACAACTACAATCACACATCATTTAGTATCATATCATTTTTCATTGTCAGTGTCACCGAGTATATTGCTTTCCAGATGCTGTTTATTTCACTCTGCATCAGCTCATATGTCTTCCCATGGATTCTCCATATTTGTTGCTTCTTATATCACAGTAATATTCCACAACATTCATGAGCTGCAGCTTATTTAGCAATCTTCCCATCACTGAACACCTTTTTTTTTCCCCCTAGGCCTTGGCTACCACCAAAAGATGCAGTCACAATTTGTCACATGAGTTCACATTATAATAAGAACAAGAGTAATTTTCTTTTTTTAATGATTTTTTTTTAGCTTTTAGGCAATTGGGGTTAAGTGACTTGCCCAGGGTCACACAAGTAGTAAGTGTCAAGTGTTTGGTCAGAGGCCGGATTTGAATTCAGGTCCTCCTGATTTCAGGGCTGGTGCTCTATCCACTGCACCACCTACCTGCCCCAAGAGTAATTTTCTTGAAATAGGAACCATTTTGATAGCAAGGAAACACAAAACTACAAATAGCAAACAATATGCAACACATGATCTCTTCAGAAGCCACCTTCTCCCTTTTCCCTATTTCCAAATCCTAGGTAACCAAGCCTCAAGTGGCAATGCTTGAGGGGAAATATCAATAGCTACCTATATCTTGAAGGGTACCCCAACTTGGCAGCCAGTCCTCTTTCTCCACACCTCCACCTCTCTCTCCCACAACTATCTCTTAACCTTAGCACTTCTCAGTTTTTTCTTTTTCATGAGTTTACACCAACACAGGTGCCAAATCTCAAGAAGGTGGGGCCTTAGAGCTCTGCTGAAAGGTAACCACTAAAAACATTCACTAGAAAACACGGTTCAGAGAAACCGAGGACTGTGTTTATCAATCATACTCATGATAGATGCAGTTAAACGTCATCATCAGATTTCTCCTCACATTTTCTTTTCCAGGATAAATAACCATTTGTCGATCAATCAGAAAACATTTATTAAGCCTCTACTACAAGTTAGCCCATATGTGGACTATTTGTGTCTAACCTGTGGTAGAGTGTTCTAAGCTCATATTGTTCTGATCTTGTTGGTTTTTTGTCCTTCATTCTCGAAGAGGACCATGACATCAGGAAGATGATGCCATGACTTGCAAGTGAATTGGATATAAGTGAGGGAGGGCTGAGCAGTCGCCAGCCTCACTTTCTCCCTGAAGTCATCTGGGTCCAGCGGCAAGATATAGATCAGAAAGATTGGAGATAGCCCCCATTGTTCTGATCAGCCACACTTGGACACATTGTACCTTGACTCCAACATAGCAATGTCATTTTGGTCCTCTTTAAGAATGATGAACAACAATCAACTATAAGTTAGGCGCTGTATTAAGCATGGAGATACAAAGATAAAAATGCAACAGTACTTGCCCTCAATGAGATTACATTTTATTGGGAGAGACAATACACATTTATAAAAAGATCTACATAATAAACACTAAGTGATACTGGTGGGGCAAGGAGTAGCAGCTAAGAGGACCAAAAAGGAGGCTCTTGAGCTGAATGTTAAAGGGAATTAGGGATTCCAAGAAGCAGAGCACTAGAGGGCTGGACATTCCAAGCTTGGGGCAGGGGTAGATTCATCAGTTGGCTTCTCCTAATGGCCTCCATGCTTTCTCTCAGAGCATCTTTTTTCTTCAGAACTAGTAGAAGCAAGTGCCAGATACCACTCTATGGAGATGGAAGCCATCTAATCTACCCTTCATTTTCCTGATGAAGAAACTGAGGTCTAGTAAGTGGACTGCCCCAGGTCACATGAATAGTAACAGGAAAAACCAGGACTCAAACTCAGGGTCTATGACTGCAAGTTCAGATGCACCACAACCCAAAATAACATAGAGATACATATGAGGAGAATTCCTAAAGTCTTACATAGTAGCCCATCAGATAAGGCGTTCATTGAGTTACCATATGTGGGGAAATGACCTAATACTGTGACAGCTTGTTACTGATTAATTTTATTTGATGCGGGAGGCAGCACATATTTTAATAAGGGCTACTTGTAATTGCCAGCAGACTCTATCTTGGGATACTATTAAGAGCAGGAGAGGCCAGTGTTAATAGTAATTACACACCATATATATTTTAAAAATACATAATCCATGTTTGACATGCCCATTTGAGACTTAGCCATGTAATTAAATCTGAGATGTTGCACAAGAAAAACCTAAGAACTCTTGTTAACTAATGACATAAAATTAGAGTGTTATTAGTGTGTGCAGCTTGGGGCCTATAGCCACCATAACTATAAAATCCTTAGCAAGGCATTTCTCTCATTGCTATAAATGGGTTTGGTTATATTCCACAGAGTAGAAGGAAGAAAAAAATAAGAAAGAAAAAAAAAAGAATGTATGCATCTGTGTGAGTGTGTGTGTGCGTGTGTGTGTATGTGTATGTGTGTGTGTGTGTGTGTGTGTGTGTGTGTGTGTGTGTGTGTGTACACACACATAAAAATTCCAGAGTTCAAAAAACAAAGAGGGAGACCACCGCCAGGCTGCCACCCAATAAAATGGAATCTCTGACTGTTCAAAGGGCAGCCATAAAAACCAGCCTAGGCAGCTACCAATTTCAAGGCTTGGGCACTGGGTTTGCCTGTATTAATTATTAACCTGGTTAATTTGTGTGGTTTCACAAGTGGATGATTACAGGGTTCTGCCTCAACTCTTCTGTTTCTAGAGTGATTTTAATTTATGTAGGCGAGGTCGGGGGAGGGGGGAAAGAATGGGAAATGCTGGCCTCTGGAAGTGTTTTTTTTTCTGTTTGGACCCACAAGTCAGAACAAGTTTCATGGGAAGGGGTGCAAGAACTGCTATTGCTTATGGGGTGGTGGAATGAGATGGTTGTTTCAGTAATAGAGTAATGAAGAGTAGAGAAGCATCTATGGTCCACAGCTGTAGCTTGAATGTTGGCATTGCTCTTGGGCGCTCAGACTGGTAGGGTGGAAAGAACATGGGTTTTGGTGCCAGAGCACCCATGTTGGAATTCTGGTTCTGCCAGTTATTATCTGTGTGACTCTGGGCAGTTCACTTAACCTCTCTGGGGCTCAATTTCTTCATCTGTAATATGAGGAGAGTGGACTAGATGAATGCCCTCTGATGTCCCAACCTAAGTAAATTTTTCTTATTTTCACTCTGATATGAAGAAATGACATAAAGTGGTCTGGTTTAAAGGGGAAGACCCATCATGGGGGCTCAGAGAATTATTATGAGGAGTTTTGAACCTCAAAATGGAATAGCAGCTTAGGCCACTGTTATCTGGGTGTGGTCATCGCACCGAAAGATGAGAACTACTTCTTTGTTTCTATTAAGGCTTGAAAAATGAGGCTATGGGTTCAAGTGTTCCTATGATCCTTCTTTGAATAGACAGATCAAAGGCTCAAGGCCATAAACAAGGGTGTTTTGGGAAAAGGCCAGATAATGGGGACCAGATATCCTGAAACTTTAAGAAGCAATAGAGAGCCAGATGTTGTAACGGCCACCATTGAGCCACAGGATGAAAGAATTGTATTTCGAAGGTAGGGCAGAGCAGTGGCCTATTTGGTATCTACCCCATTAGCCTCTATTCCACAGAAAAGTGCCACACAGTCATGGGAGGGAGCAACATTAGAAAGAGAAAAGAATAATAAATTGACTTAATGACCATGGCAAGGCTCCTGGAAGCTTACCATGGAATACTAAGGAATATTTAAGGATTAAAATGCAATGAGACTGAGAGAATAGAAATGTTGAAAGAAGGAGATGTTGGCTTGGTGTAGGACTTGGGTATTGATTTGGATTCAGGAGAGGAAAGAGATCTCAGAATAGAGAATCTGGTTGATGTTTGTTATAGTATAATGGAAAGTGCATTGGATTTGAAGCTGAGGAAACGTGGCTCAAATCCCAGCCCTTCAATTTACTACATATCTAACACTGGAAATCTGAATCTGAATCTCTCTAGACTTTGGCTTCATCATCTAGAAAACTAAGAGCTTGGATTAGATTATCTCTATCATCCCTTCTATCTCTTAATGTTGGAATACTCTCTTTTGGGGGTTCAGTTTAGTTGCCGTTTTAAACCCATTTTCCCTAGAAGAGAAGTAAGGACCAATTGTTGTACTGATGCTAGTTTACATAGAGTCATAGAAGCATAGAGTTAGAGCCACAAGATGCATTCAAGACCATTCGGTTCAACCCTCTCATTGCACAATTTATAAAATTGAGGCCCAGAGGGATTATAATTTGCCCAGAATCTCACAAGTACTTGATGACTGAGTTAGGATTAGAACCCAGCAATTTGGAATCCAGGTAGTAGCTGTCTTTTAGTCATGTCTGACTCTGTGATCCCATTTAGGGTTTTCTTGGCAAAGATACTGGAGTGGTTTGCCATTTCTTTCTCTAGTTCATTTTACATGAGGAAACAGAGCAAACAGAATTAAGTGACTTGCCCAGGGTCATACAGCTGGTAAGTGTCTGAGGCCAGATTTGAACTCAGGTTCTCCTAACTCCAGGCCTAGTACTCTACCTACTGCGACATCTAGCTGTCCCAACATGGGTGATACTGTGCCACAAACTTTGGCCCTGTAGCCTTTTGGGGCACAGAAATGGTGTCTAGTGGTCTTTCCCATGCTCTTTATTCGTGGACTTAAGTCTAAATTCAGAAATGTCCTGAGAGGTAAATGTGTATGGGTATGTATTCTGATGGGGGGAGTCAAAGGTGTTTGCCAAGTGACTCTGTGTTCAATAAAACAATATTCATTAAGGACCTACTGCATGTCTAGCCCGTTGCTAGGCACTATGGACAATAAAGAAGTAAATATGTACTCTAATCTATATTACAGGACAGGGGATGTTTTGGTTTCATGTTTGCATCCCTAGCACAGTGCCTAGGACGTAGTAGGGACTTAATGAACACTTACTGAATTGAATTGAAATATATAAGACACAGCACCTCTCTTGAGAAGTTCACAACCTCATTAGGGAGATAGGACATTAAAAAGAAGTAAGTTGAAGTTAGTTAAGAATGATTTTCAACTGAGTGGGATAGATGCTTATGCCATTTCAGAGTTCTGAGTAGGGAGAAAGAAGTGTAGGTTGGGCAGTCAGGGAGAGTTACTCAAAGAAAGTAAAATTGGCCTAGGTCTTGAAAGTTAGATGAGATTTGGTCAGGCATGGGGGAGAATGAAGAAACCAGTGAACCAGAATCAAGGGGAATAGTGGTATATAGAAAAGATGATTGTGGAGGACCTTGAATGTCAGATTATGGTAGCTAGGTGGTGCTTGGGGCATGGAATCAAGAAGACCTGAGTTCAAACCCAGCCTCAGATACATACTAGCTGGGTGACCCTGGGCAAGTCATTCACTCTGTTTGCCTCTGTTTCCTTACCAGTAAAATGAACTGGAGAAGGAAATGGCAAACCACTCCAAGATCTTTGCCAAGAAAACCCCAAAATGACTGAACAGCAACAAAATTTACCCTTTAGACAGTAAAGAGTCATTTAAGGCTTGAGGGTAGGGACATTATGCAAAGTCAGTAGGGAGATTCCTATGATGTAAGCATATTAGATAATAGATATAGAAATGAAAGTAGGAAGATGAATGAGAAGACTATATTCACTAGATGTGAAGTATCAAGGGTCTGAACCAGGGAGGTGACAAGCAGAGGTGTGCTAGGCCAGTTCCAGTGAGAGCCAATTGTTAAATTTTAAGCGTGAGCATTTACACATCGGAAATTGGTAAACACTACAAGTTAAGGCTTGTTTTATCAAGCAAGTATTGGAGAAAATGTTGATGATGAAGATTAAATTTAAAAGCATGTCATGCATACATTTTCCCCCAGAGATCCAGTTGTTAAACATTGACCAACATACCCCTGCATATATTGTCAGTTATCCTTCATTCTCAAAGAGGACCATGACATCAGCGAGGTGATGCCATGACTTGTAAGTGATTTGGATTTTAGTGAGGGAGGGCTGTACAAAGTCACCAGCCTCACTCTCTCTTCTGGAGCCATCTGGGTCCAGTGACAAGATATAGATCAGGACAACTGGATATGGCCCCCACAAGATAGATATAGACATAGATATAGATATAGATATAGATATAGATATAGATATAGATATAGATATAGATATAGATATAGATATAGATATAGATATAGATATAGATATAGATATAGATATAGATATATAGATATAGATATATAGATATATAGATATATATGGAGCATATGGAAAGTATTCTCAGAGAAAAGGTTTTTAGAGACTGTGCCTTAGATTGTGAAAACTTTTCATCTGAAAAATGAAAAGGGGTTGAATTCAATGTCTCCAATCCCTTCCAGCTCAGACATATGGTGACATTTTAGGACCTACCTGGAAAAAAAAGCCAGTTCAAAGTAACCCTTCTTTCTTTTGGAGGGTGTTTTCTTTTATTTAGGATTTCTAACCTGCACCTGCTCCCAATAATACTTAGCACTTTTCCTTTTCTAAATTTTTTTTACAAATGTTAACTTTTTAATCCTTCCCACTTCTTAGAAGCTAAAAAGTAGAGAAATTTGTGGGAGACAAATAATTTGCCCTAAATCTTCTTATTGTTATTGTCCCATGGCAGCAGCAAATCAATTACATAAAGCAGCAGCACCCCCTCCAATTTTCTTCCCCCCTCTCCTATCAAATAGGAGGACAAACTTGTTGGATGGATCAGGAAGGGTTATCCTCCAGACTATTCCTCCCTCCCAAGAGAGTCTGAGGCACTCAAAGTGGCACTCAAGCAATCACCTGTAGCAGTCGCTTCAAGGGCAGTTGGTCACTCACGTGCAAGGCCTTATTAGAACCACAAATGGCCAATTTCAAGGACAATTATTTTTATGAGCAATTTGGAAATGACAAATAATAGCCAGCCCCACACAGCATTGCCCTGAAGGGAAGTCACCCTTTCAGAATTAGTTCCAAAGAGTAATTTTTATTAAATAATAAAATGCATATTATAGAGGTGTTAACATGGCTTTTCCCTTTAATGCCCGAATACCACTGACATTCAGAGTCACTGTTGGCCTCCAGGGATACGTGCAGGGACACAACATCTGTTTTGTGAAAAGGCAGGTGATCCTCCCTGTCTTAGAGAATCTCTACTCCTGAATTCTCCTCTACCTATTCCTCCAGTTTTGGGTGATGGACAAGAATCCCTGGAATCCTCTCTCCTTCCATTTTCTCTTTTCTTTTTTTTTCCTTCCTTATTCTTCTCTTCAGCTCAAATAGCACCTTTCTACAACTGCTAATGCCCTCCCTTGTATTTAACTACTTTGTATATATTTATGTGTAATGTATGTGCCCATGTGAATTATCGAAATATAGACATGCCGCTCATGGGTGGCATGAATACATAAGGTTTGGTCTGCCTCTTCAGAGAGTGATGAACTGTGCTAGCTGGGGAGGAGGGAGGAGGTAGGTATGACCCAGGAGTACCTAAGCCTGAGTACTCTTTCCTCCAGTCTCTGAGAGGAGTATGAATATATTTATCTGTTCCCCTTAAATATTGATAGTCTAGGGGACTTTGAATTTAGAACAAAAATCACTTCCCTGATCACTCTTAAGGAGGGTAGCTCTTAGTTTACACTCACCAACTTAGCTCCCTCTCACTAAATATTTGTTCCACAAGAGAGCAGCACAGATAGTAAATATTGAGTCAAGTTATTTATCCAAGCAAAACAGCCAACAGAAATATGAGATGTTATATTGATTAGAATATACCAAAGAATACATAAGATGAATGAGCTCTTCAGCTGGCAGTGAAATAAGAGCTGAGCTCAAATCTGGAGAGATAAAGAACAATCTCACCCACAGGAGGTCCATTCTCAGCAGTTTCCAAAATCTCAAATCCAGAGACATGATGTGGCTGGCTTTCCAAGCATGTCTGCCGTTCCAAAATCTATCTCTCTTTCCACAGTCTCACTGAAGGGTACTCTGTCCATATGTCACTCTGAAGAATGTCTGGGAATATTTTTGTAAATCTCTTTTGCAAGTATACAGCAATAGCTCAGCATTCTCTCTGTCAATCAGGAGTCATGTCTCCCTTTATGTGTAGCAGCATACAAAATGCCTTGGGCTTCACATTATATTTATGTTGCATATATTCATATATGTACTAATCATCCTTCCCATTAGAATGTAAACTTTTTGTAATTAGGGATTGTTTCATTCTTTGTATGTGTATCCCTAGTACTCAGTACAGTTCCTGGAAAATGATAGACCCTTAATGAATTAATATGATTAATTGATTGATAGCCTGATCCCAGCAACTATTGGTGCCCTCCCTCCAAAACTGAATTTCATTTAACTATTTTGTATTTGTTCGCTCTATATTTATTCATATAAATGAATTTAAGGTGAGGGTGAAAAAACAAGTAAACATGATCCTGCACTGTATTCTTTGAAGTCCTACAAGAATGTACAAAGGTTCTAAATGCTGTCAAATGAGTATTTGGAAAGTGATTCTTTGCTTCTCTTCATGCCCATAGAGATGGAGGAAGCACCATTGTAAAAATTCAGGTTGCTGATGACTGTGCTTCGTGGAGTACGTGAAGGAGAGTTGAGAATGTGGAATCTGACTAAGAATGCATCCGTGCTTTACAAATATGTGAGGGATCTTTTTAAAAAAATTATACTAGGATATGTACCCACTTCTGTCTAACACAATGGTGGTGACAAGGCTGTGAAGCAGTGGAAAATGAATGGACCAGAATAGGGATAAGAAGAAGATCCACTGCATACAATATTAGGAAAGACAATGTATATAAGAATTGATCATCTCCCAAAAAATAGCTATTTTTGCTACGTGTGGAAAATAGGCGGACATCTGAGATGAACAAAGAATCAGTTCTGTTATGTCCAATGACTTGGCGCTTTGACAGTATAAGCAGTGTTATATTTAACTCAATTGAGACTAATATCTTAGGCAGTTTTGCTTCTGACAGAAATATAATGTTATATGACAGGAAGCAAGCCACTCTTGTGAAAAAGATGAAGTGCTTTGTTTGATATTCAAAGTACTTCACAACCTGGCCCCCTGCAATCTTTACAGTCTTCCTAGACCTCATCCCAAACCCCATGTATGGGGTGTTCAAGAAGGAGTAGCACATCTGGCATGAGGGCTTGCTGAGCCCTTTTCAGGGCTGCTCATCCACTTTAGTGTCCATCTCTCACCCAACTCTTACCTGCAGCTCCAAGAAGTTGTAGCATGAGCACCCTGGTAAAATTGTCTCAGTAGATGGACTAAACCAGGTTGAGAGTAACCAACAGATCTCAAACCCATCAATGAGTTAGATGGGGTGTCTACCCCAAACATGAAGATTTCCCCCAGTGGAATGGGTAAATGAAAAAAAATTATTCCAAAGGCCATGGAGGCAGCTGAAGCAGGCACTTTGTAGCACTTAGGGCTTGGTCAGACATCAAAGACACCAAGGTCATCCACTGCATCCTGGACCATCACCAGTCATCTTGAGTTTTGTCTTGCCACTGGACTAACAACTCTGGGAGAGAGAGTGAGGCTGACAGCTTTGTGCATAATTCTGCCTCACTTAAATCCAACTCATACACAAGTCAAAATATCTCCCCATGATGTCATTGATCTCCTTCAAAAACAAAGGATGAACAACAATAATCTCTACTCCCACATACTCCATCATCCAGTGATACAGTAATCTCTTTGCTGCTCCTCACACAAGACTCTCCGTCTCCACACTCTGGGCATTTTCATCTGCTGACCCCACTGCCCAGAATGATCTCCCTCCTCATCTCTGCCTCCTCCTTTCCCTGGCTTCTTTCAAATCCCAGCTAAAACTTCACCTTCTACAGAATGCCTTTCTTATAAAAGGAAATTGGATAAATTGGTTATTTCCAATTTATTCTGTATATAGCTTGTTTGTACATAGTTGTTCATGTGCAGTCTCCCACATTATGCTACGAGTTCCTTAAAATGGGGACTGTCGTTTGTCTTTCTTTGTATCCCCAGTGCTTAGCCAGTGTTGCCAGAGGCTCCTGGAATTGTGGGACTACCCTACCTATTCAGTTTTATGGGTAGGTAGGTTTCTTCTCCCTTTGTCGGAGAGCTGGCAGGTCCTCTTCTTAGTAAGAAGGATGGGAGAAGAAGCTTGTTCCAGCCAAAATAAATGGAAGAGAAATGGAAGTTACTGCCAGGGTTGATGACCAGACAGAGTAAAGAAGAGAGATAAGATATTTTGGTTGTGGAAAATCATGGAGATGGCAGTGGCTAGCTGAATAAAGCACAGAGAGAGGGTCTGCAGAATGGACTTGCTGGGGAGAATGGGCCATTCCAGACACAGATTTGACCAGTCCCTGAAATCTTCAGCCACAGAATTTGTCTAAGAATATATTCCAACTGCAGAGAGAAACTGAGCCCACACTTTCCTTACTGGAGTCCTCAATTTGAAGGAGCCTGTTTACCTGACTACTCTGGAGAGAAGCAGAAAAATATTGTATTGATTTAGCCTTATGCTAACTGAGTCCCTTCATGCCTAACACTTTGCTATTCAAGCTAGGAAAACTTATGAAATAGTCATGGGTTGTTAGAATTGGAAAGTTTCTCATTTGACATCCGAAACCTCCCAAAATAGTGACATGCCCAAGGTCCTACAACCTGTTAATGGTACATTTGGGGATATAAACCCAGGTTTCTTGAATCCTGGGCCAAATCTTTTTCCATTATACTACACTGTGACTAAGCACCTGACACTTATCAGGTATAATCCCACCTGGGCCCCAGCCAGTTTATCCAACATCAAAACTTTCATCACTCAAGCCCGACAGTTGTGTTCCAGTGTTCCAAGATTTTGCTTACATAATGTCCCTGCGTATGCATCAAAGGCTTTTTAAAAGGATCATCACCATCACAGTATCTGGGGACAGGCATACCAGTGAGCCATAAAAATTCCTGGCCCTTCAGTTTAGCCTGTTATCTTTAGGGAATGCTCTAAAGGTCATTACCTGAACTCGTCCATCTGGCTTCTTCCCCATAAAGTGTGTTGCCCAAAACAACCTGTGGTTGTTATTGTTACCTGGTAGGGTACAGATCTAGAGGCCTGATTTTCAAGTGATAGAATCACAAAACATTAGTGGTTTAAGGGGACTTAGGTGACAATAATATATTACATTTATCTACTACCATAATGGGGCAGCCACTTGGCGCAGTGGATAGAGTGCCAGCCTAGAGTCAGGAAGACTCATCTTCCTGAGTTCAAATCTGCCCTCAGACACTTGCTAGCTATGTGACCCTAGGCAATTCACTTACCCCCGTTTGCCTCTGTTTCTTCCTTTGTAAATGAGCTGGAGAAGGAAATGGCAAACCACTCCGGTATCTTTACCAAGAAAACCCCAAAGGGGCCACAAAGAGTCAGACATGATTGAGAAGACTAAATAACAACAAAAGCACCACTGTTTTAAAAGTATCTTCCTTATAATAATCATCTTTATTAGCTCCATTTTACAGGTAAGTCAACCTAGGCTGAGAGATATTAAATTACTTGCCTATAGTCACACAGAGAAGAAATGACAGAGCCAAGACTAAAATCTACGTCTCTTTTTTCCCCCGGTTAAACTGAGCAACAACCACTAGACTTTTGCTTATGGCCAGGTGATTATGAACATATGCCACATGGAAAACCAAGGTACACCAGGAATGCATGTGTAATTCAACATTAGAGAAGTTATTAAAATAATAGTGTGTAATAAAATATATAGATCATATGATTATGTTACCATAGATAAAGGAAAATCACTTGACAAAATACAGTATTAATTTATGTTAAAATACATTTCAAAAGCATAGAAATAAATTGACCTTTTCTTTATATGACAGATCATATTTATTTCAAATCAAGAGCTAGCATGATTTGTAATATAGAAATACTGGAAACCTCAGTAAGATAGGGGTAAAACAAAGATATCCATTGTCACCACACTTCCTTAAAGTACTTCTGTGATTATCATAACAATAAGATAAGAAAAAGACAGTGAGAGAATAAGCATACGCAAAAATACAAAATTATCTCCATTTTTGGATGATTTAATCCTCGAGAATTACTTGGAGATTTAACAAGCCAGTAATGTCGTCATCCATTGTATGTATCACAAACAAAATCCCAAAGGAAGACATAGAAAAAGATATTTGATTTAGTCTATTAAGCCACCCTCAGGACTTATTCGAATACAAATTCAAAATGATCTTTAGAAAAATAAAAGAAAACAAATAATTGGAGGAATTAATTATTCATGGTTGGACCACATTAATATAATAAAAATGGCAATGCTGTTTCATTTAATTTACAGATTTAGTCCCATACCAATGAAACTATCAAAGGATAAGATTATCAAATTAGTCTAGAGGGACAAAAGGTCAAGAATCTCAAGAGAAATAATAGAAAAATTAAGAATGAAGAACTAATTTTATCAGATATCAAACTAAAATAAAGTAGTAATCATAAAAAATTATTTTATACTGGTTTTAAAACATGGAAAAGTTCCTCAGTAGACCAAACTAAGTAAGCAATACCCAGAAGTATCAAACATATTTATATAGCATTCAATGAATCACAGTGATGCCAGCTACTGAAAAAAGGGCTCCCTATTTAAAACAAACAACTGTTGAGAAAACTAGAAATCAGTCTAGCAGAAATAAGATTTGGATCAACATCTTAAGGCATATACCCCAATAAGCTCAAAGTGAATAGTACATAGTTATAAAAAGTCATAACATAATGAAAAAGTAGAGGAGAATGTAAGGAAACACTTTGTACAATGATGGCTGGCTGGAGAATTCTTAACTAATTAAGGGATGGAAATGATCATCTGAGATAAAAGAGATAATTTTGAAGACAAAATTGAGAAGTTCTTGCATGCACAAAATCACTGCAGCTCAAATTAGAAGAGGAGCAGTCAATTCATAAAAATTGTTATTACAAACATCTCTGATAAACCAAGATATGGAAGGAATCGCTATAAATATGTAAGAATAAAGACAGTCTCTAACAGATTAAAGTCTAAGAATAGGCGATTTGCAAACAAGGAAATACAGGCTATCAACATCCACATGAAAGAATGCTACAAATAAAATGATAAGTAAAATGCAAATTAAAACAATTCTGAATTTTTACTTCAGAACCATCAAACTGGCAAAAACAATAAAACATGAAAATGGTTGGAGGGAGAGGGGCTGTGGGAAGTGAGTCATTGGTCTATACCTCAGTCTTCTCATCTGTAAAATAAAGTTGGTCTGAATGATCTCTGAGGGTCCTTCTTGCTTTGCATCATGCGATCCTTTGACTCAATAATTCTGAAATCTGTGTCTAATGTCCTGTAGCTTGGAAATGTTTCTGGAAAAAAAGGGTTCATCAATAGCCTAACAATCTGAAAAATGTTCTTGGAATCACAGAATCTGATAGCTGGAAGGGAACCCAGTGACTATCTAGTCAAGCTCATATATGAAAAGGTATCTGTACTATAACATACCTGGCAAATGTTCATCCAGTCTCTGCTTGAAAATGTCTAAGGAAGGGAAAGCCACCACCTCTTCAGGCATCCAATTCCACTTTTGGATACCTCTAATTGTTAGGAAGTTCTCTCTGACTGAGACTGAACTTAACTCTTTGCAACTTTGGCTTTTCACAATGGGTTCTGCCTTCTGGGGCCAAACTGAACAAATGTATTCTCTTCTTCAGATGAGAGCCTGAAGACAGCTATCATGTTTCCCCTAAAGTGTTCTTTTCTCTAGATAAAACATGTCCATTTCCTTCAACCAATCACCATATAGCGTGAATGCCTAGTGGCCTGACATTCTGGTTTTCTGCTGGGCCAGCTGTGTGGTGACTGTCCAATCTGGCCTCAAAACCTCACACCAACCTGGCAATGAGACATCACTATGGGATGAAGAAAACAAGAATAACCAACAGAGCTCTCCAAATTTTTTTCTTTCTCCCCTACAGCTACCATAGGTAAAAGTCCAAGCTTATCACATTCACTTTCAATGTTTTTCTTGAACTTTGAAAGACCAACTCATCAATAGCCATCTGTCTCAAGTCCATCTGATTGGATTCAACTGAAATTATTTTTTAATTTATTTTTAGTTTTCAACAATCACTTCCATATGCTTTTGAGTTTTAAATTTTTCTCCCCCTTCCTCCCCACCTCCCTCACCAAGACAGTGTGCAATCTGATATAGGCTGTACATATACATTCTTATTAAGCATATTTTCACATTAGTCATGTTGTAAGGAAGAAAGAACCAATAGAAGGAACCCTAAGAAAAAGGAAACAAAATAAAACAGAATTTTAAAAAAGAGCAAATACTATGCTTTGACCTGCATTCAAACTCCATAGTTCTTTCTCTGGATGTGGATAACATTTTCCATGATGAGACTTTTGGAGATGTCTTAGATCCTTGCATTGCTAAGTCTATCAAAGTTAGTCATCACACAACATGGGTGTTACTGTGTACAATGTTCTCCCAGTTCTGCTCACTTCATTCCGCATCAGTCCACACAAGTCTTTCCAGGTTTTTCTGAAGTCCTCCTGCTCATCATTTCTTATGTACAATCAACTGCAATGTTTTTAAGAAGCATCTCTGAGACTGGAGTTATTTTTCTGATCCAGAGGTTTTTCCTTTTCCCTAGAGACACTGATGACCATGAGCATGTTTTATTGTTCCCATTCATGTGAAATGGACTAAGTGTGCTACTCGGACTGATATTCACTAAATACATGTTCTCCCATTCCTGCACTATCCCTGTCCCACCAGGCACCATTGAAGGAAAGGGAAAGAGGAAGGGGAAAGAGAACAGGAAGGAAACAAGCACTGATTAAGCAACTACTACAGGCAGCTAGGTGGCTCACTGAATAGAGCGCTAGGATTGAAGTCAGAAAGACCTGAGTTCAAATTTGGCTTCAGACACTCACTAGCTGTGTAACCCTGAGTAAGTTACCTAACCTCTGTCAATGTAATCCACTGAAGAAGGAAATGGCAAACTATTTCAAGTATTTTTTACCAAGAAAACCCCATATGGGATCACAAAGCGTCAGAAATGACATAATGACTGGACAACAATGTGCCAGAACAAGTATTCTCTCATTTGACTTTCACGATAACCCTGTGAAGCAAGTGCTATTATTATCCCCATTCTGTAGTTAAAGAAACTGTGGTACATAGAGATTAAATGACTTACCCAGGGTCACATGGCTAGTAAGTGTCTGAGGCCAGATTTGATTTGGTTCAGATCATTGAATCAGATCCAAATTCTGGGCTCTATCCACCCTGCCACCTAGTAGTCTAGGAATACAAAAGCAGAAGGCCAGGACCCTACCCTCAAAGAACTTATCATTTGATAGAATTGAGAGATGAAGGGGAGCAAAGGAAGAAAGGATCCACACACAGAACAAAACAAGAAACTATTTACAACCATAACATGTTGACAAGACATAATTGGCAACAGCTGCATGGGGCTATGAATACCCCCAGTGGCTGTCTCTCAAAGCATCACTGGGTTGGAACTCTGGGGGCCCTTGTGGATCTGTCTCCAGTCAGAGCAGTGGCTCGTGTGAGGCTCCGGCCAATAATAGTAATAAGTCATTCATTCCACAAACATTTTAATCACAGATTTAGAGCTTAAAGGGATTTAAAAACCACCTAAGTCTACCCCACCATTTTCATTTTAAGAGATGGGGAAACGAAGGCTGAATGTCATTAAATAGTTTGTCTAAAGTCACAGGCAGGACTTGAACACAGATCTTCTGCCTCCAAGTTCAGTTCCCTATCCACTGTACCACACTACTTCTCAGTGTCTTGATTATCTATCATGTCATGTGTCTTACATTCAGCTCTGTGTGGGACATTGAGACATTTAAGATATGACCCCTTCTGAACCATCAAAGATTAAATCATGTTCAGCAAAGGTTTAATACAAAACATTTTATTACATTCCAAATTCTTTGAAATTGGTAGAGAAGTAGAGCTATCTCTCTATGAATATAGAATTAGGCATATAATATCCTACCCAGTTCTAGTACGAGTTGGTTTGGTTTAGTATATTTTCTTTATCACAGGAAGCATTCAATGAGAGGTGTTGAGGAGGAAATGATTGGTGTAAAACAAAGATCAGGAATCAAACCTACCTCTTGGTTTTTGACTTGTTCATATGTGGCCTGGATGGTAAGAATCCTTTAACCAAATTTGCTGATTAACCAAAATAGTTCATTCTTTGGTCATTATAGATAACAGAGCTTTTCATGGCCAAATTGACATTTTATTTTGTTTGTGGTTTTAGTCATTTCTCCATGTAGACATGTTTTATTTACCAAAGTAGATCGTAAACTCCTTAAAAGGAAGGACCCTTTGATCTTAAACTTGTCTGTATCTAACCCTCAGCCCTTAGCATGACACCCAGCCCATGGAAGGATTTCAATTAACATTTGCTAATTGATTTGTTGGCTGAGTTGACTATATTTATCATTTAGATAATTTTTTTTTAATCTTCACTCCTCCTTACAGTTTATTGCTAATGTCAAAGACGTCAGAGGTAGTCCTCCAAAGCCCAGAAATATTCAATAACTTATATAGGTGACAGAACCAATCAGCAGCAGTGGAGACTAAGTTAGCTATCATGTATACCTCCCAGGAGTCTGATCCCTACACTGTAGTCTGAATTTGGAGACACAAGGCCTGGGTTGACATTCTGGCTCCTGTTATTCTCTGGGTGGCTTTGGCTAAATCCCTACCCTCTCTGGGTTCATGAAAGGATCTTTGGGATGCAAAAATTCTGCACAACATAAGGGAAATATGAAGATGAGTGCTCAGGAATGGGGCTATACTGATTCAGCTCTAAATCTATCATCCAAGAGAATATAATCTCCTTGAGGGCAGAAAAACAATTCCATTTTTTTGCCTTTGTATCCCTGGAACTAACAGTACCTGGTGAATACCAAGTACTTAATAAATGCTTGTTGGATTGAATTGAACTGATGGGATGAGTCCATTACCAGGTTGCTTCTTTTAGGCATTCTCCTGTAGACAAAGTCAAAGATTTGGGGGTTGTAGGCCTGAGCTATGATGGACGCCAACTCCATGAGTGCTTCTGTGGGGCATTATGGGTAAACAGGCTAATTAGGAACAGTGATTTAGAGCCTTTGGATTCCTCTAGCCCAACCCTCCTCTTTTATTTGAAATGGCAGTTCCCCACTATGTATTCATGAGGAAAGTGTTTTCCCAAGGAGAAGTAAATTATCTAAGATCACACAGATGGGCAGGCCTTGATCTTTGGCCTTTTGGCTCCAAATCCAATCTTCCTCCCACTTCAGTACACTTGTCCTTGTTTCCAGTCTTCCCTTGCACCTTGATCATCATTTTCTCTAATAAATAAATGCTCTATTTCCCCACCAGCCAGCTGATTTCATGAGAAGGCCCAAAATATAAACTCATGAAAACAGTCCTAGCTTTTTGGTACCTTGGCTTTTATCTCTAATTATCTAGTCTAATGACTGATTGTGTTTCTCTGATCACTTTTGACCTTAAATAATTTCTGCTTTGCTATTTTCCAGGGGAGGGGAAAGTGCTATCTGAAGTATGAAATTAGTCATGCCCTTGGTATGACATCACCATTTGGGCATATCTCAGTGAAATGATTGCAAACCTGAAACATATTTGAACCACTTCCAAGTTCATCCAGAGCATGACCTTGAACATTTTCTTAATTATAATTTCCCCAGAAAGGTTAAATTTAAGGGAGTAGGGGGAGGGGATGGTGGCAGATAAGAATCTGCTCATAGGCACGGGTGAACCAAAAAATAAAAAAAAAAATTTCCCTCAACTAATTTTTTAAAAAATTATTGATATATTTTGTTTTTATGTTATCTTTGTTTCCAAATACATCCCTCTCCTCTCTTATCCAGAAAACTGTCCCTTATAATAAATAATTAAAAAGAAAGGAGAAAAAGCAATTAACATACACAAGGAGTGACAGTATATGCAGTCTTCTACACCTGTAGCCCCCACCTTTTAAAGGGAGGGAAAGAGGTACATTTCCTCAACTCTTTGTGGGGTCCAAATTATAATTTGTTTCATTTTGTTGTGGTTTTTTCCTATTTACATTGGTGTAGTCGTTGTTGTTTTCCTGATTCTGCTGATGTCACCGTGCATATGTCAGTTTAGGTGTCTCAGTAAAACAGTTGAAACCTCTCCCAATCCACTCCCTAAGATCCCAAGTTGATTGGGAGGGTCGGGAGGAAAGTTCAAGATCCTACCCTGTTTGGGCATAGGCATCTCACTTATTGTTGTTGCTCAATAGTTTTAGGTGGGGTTTTCTTGGGAATGATACTGGAGTGGTTTGCCATGTCCTTCTCCAGCTTGTTTTACAGATAAGGAAACTGAGGCAAGCAGGGTTAGGTGACTTGTTCAGAGTCATACAGCTAGTAAGTATCTGAGGCCGGATTTGAACTCAGGTCTTCCTGATTCCAGGCCTACAGCTCTATCCGCTGTGTCACTGATGCCCACAAAGAGTGGCAGGGCAGTAGGCCACTAGGCTAAGCAAACCCTACTGAAGCTCTTAACATTGCAGATCCCTAGACACATGGGCTGTAGGAGGCACACAGACTGTTATAGTAGCAATGACCCTTTGGGAAGCTGTACTTGTCTGTTCTGTCATCTTCCTAGATTTACTCCTTGATCAGAGAGTATATTTAAGTCATTTTTGGATGATGGCTACCTTCCATCCAAGGCTTTCTACATCTTGGGAGAGTCATTTCTGCCGTGGTCTCCATGACTTAACCTATGAAAAAAAAAGTGTTCTAGATCAATATGGATTCAATCAAGGGGTGGGTCTGAGAAGGCCCGATTGGGCACCCCTCTGGGTCCCTCTCCAATGAAGTAAGCCTGGAGGCCATTTGTGAGAGCCTGAATCAAAGCCACATTTCCCACTGGTAATGGGAGGAGAGCCCTGGAAACCAGGGCTGGTGGGGCTCCTTTTCTCCTCATCCCTCAGGATCTAGCCTGGTTTCTAGTCCCAACTCTGTCACTATGTAATTTTGTGACATTTGCCCTCTCTGGGCCTCAGCTTTCTTATCTGTCAAATTGGGGTGGGGGAGGTTGGTCTAGTTAAATTCCAAGGTTCCTTCCCAATCTAACATTCTATGATTCTACAAGTGTACGACTCTCAGTAGTGCAAATACCAGACGTTCTTCTACAAAGGGAGAGTCTATAGGTATCTAACAAGAACAAGAAAGGACCCTTTACCTCCTCACCTCTGCCTCTTAGTTTCCCTGAATTGCTCCAAGCCTCAGATCAAATCCCACCTTTGGCAGGAGGCTCTTCCTCAACCCCAATGGCTAGTATTTCCCACTCTGAGGTTATCTTCTACCTACTTTGAATATATCTTAAGTACCTGGTTATTTACACACTGTTCCCTCTATTAGAATGTGAGTTCCTTAAGAGCAGGACAGATTTTTGCCTTTCTTTGTATCCTTAGCACTTAGCACAGTGCCCAACATAAAGTAATCACTTGATGAAAATTTTTTGATTCATGAGTTGATTGACTAATGGGACCGGCTCAGTTCTGGACACATGCAGGTTCTATATTGGTGGAAGATGATCTTTAATGAAAAGAATTAAGTTCCTTTTCTCATTGTATACATCTTATATGTACACAAATATTTTCATACTGTCTTCCTTATTGGAATATGAGTTCTTTGAGGGCAAGGACAATATTTTTGTCTTTCTTTGTATCCTTCGTATCCTCAATGCTTAGCACTGAGTGTCCGGTAATTAGTAAGCATTGAATAATTCTTATTGACTTGCTGACTCTTGATACTTCCCACTTCTGTATCCCTGGAAAAAAGTACTTAAACCTTAGGCTTGGGCTCATGACAGGGACTTCAGCAAAGGTCAGAGTAGAAAGGTACTCAATGTACAGAGTAGCATAGGCATAGGTAACACAGTAGATAGAGTGCCAGGCCTGAAGTCAGGAAATGTCATCTTCCTGAGTTCAAATCTGGCCTCAGACACTTACTAGCTGTGTGGTCCTGGGCAAGTCACTTAACCCTTGTCTGCCTCAGTTTCTTCATATGTAAAATGATTTGGAGAAGGAAATGCAAACCATTCCAGTATCTTTGCCAAGAAAACTCCAGGGGCAGCTAGGTGGATCAGTGGGTAGAGCACCAGCCCTGAGGTCAGGAGAATCTGAATTCAAATTCAGCCTCAACCAAGCAATTGACACTTACTAGCTATGTAACCCTGGGCAAGTCCCTTAACCCCAACTGCCTAAAAAAAAAGCAGCAAATGGGGTCACAAAGAATCAGACATGACTAAAATGAATGAACCACAACAAGCTATTTATTTCCTTTACACAAAAGACGTGCTAAACACTAAAGATTCACGAACTTTCACTGACAAAGCAATATATTAAAAGATCTATTGAAAAAAAGGAATAGTAATAACTCATAGATACGGTTATATTCTCCTGGGAGATAAAGACTTAAAACCACCAAAATATAAATTGCTTTGAAGGACTGCTCAACTGACATCTCCCATTTCATGTTGGTTCTGCACTGTCCAAATAATTCCCTCTGGGTCCTTATCTTCAGGTGAATCAAGCCAGCTCTTGTCCTTTTTCTATTTGTTGTCTTCTCTTCCAAGAGGAGCTGTGGTAGATGTACAGAGAGCATCTCCCCAAATTCAATTGGCGCCAACTGAGGAGCCACAAGCTCAAATCAGTTAATACTTAGAGAAATTAATCCAGTCTATTCACTGGAAGGTCAAATACTGAAGCTGAAGCTTAAATACTTTGGCCACATAATAAGAAGTCTGTCAAAGGAAAAGACCTTGATGTTGGGAAAGATTGAAGGCAAAAGGAAAAAGGGATGGCAGAGGATGAAATGTGCATAGTGTCGTGGAAACAATGACTATGAACTGGGACAGACTTTGAGAGATGGTGGAAGACAGAAGGGCCTGGCATGTCGTGGTCCATAGGGTGGTAAAGAGTCGGATACGACTGAACAATTGAACAACAAGAGGACCCACAATTTCCTGACCATTCAAACCCATAAGGCTGCTCCAAACCTGGAGACATCCCTCTCTGGGAGAGAGAAACAGAAGGCAAGAGGGAGTCAGAGACCCAGGCTTAAGCTTGCCTAGTTGCGTCTTTGCTGTAGCTGCCATGCTTCCAGGGTGGAGATGGCTACTCCTTCCTTACCTCTGATAGAAGAATTATATGATGCTACCTGGAAAGTCAGAGGAAGAGAGTGAGTTGGAAGCAATTTCCCCTTTTTAAATGATACATTATTAAGAAGCAGAGGGAGAACTAAGGGACTACTCATACTAAATCATCATACTAAAGAACCAAATCCTTCAGGACAGAGTGAAACCATGTCCAAAGACATTTCCTAGTGTTTTCTCTGTGGGATGGACACTTTCAGGCCCATTCCCTTCAATACTCCATGGAGTTCAATCCTCTTAACAGGAAGGTAGATTTGGCAAACTACAACACATACAATTTGGCATGAAACATATTGAAATGACCCTCCTGTCCTCAAACGTGACAGACCTACTAAAGTGAAGGTGGAATGCAAACTGTCATATTAGATGGATAATATATTAAATATTTAATTATTAAATTAAATTCAGTAATAAATATAACAATATATTAGTAGTAGCTAATTAATAATTAATTAATACTATTATATTACTATATTATAATAATATCATAAACTTGATAATAAACATTAAATAATTAAATATTTCATGAAATATTAATATCACAATGTGAATTAGTTATCAAATTATCTAGTATTTGTCTGACTCAGTCTTGAGGCAGCTAAGTGGTGCAGTGGATGGAGCACTGGGCCTGGAGTCAGGAAGGTCTAAGTTCAAATCAAGCCTCTGACATTAGTTCTGTGACCCTGAACAAATCATTTAACTTCTGTCTGCCTCAGTTTCCTCATCTATGAAACAACAGCACCTAGATTATTGTGAGGATGACATGAGATGATATTTGTAAAGCTCTTAGCATAAATATTTAATGATACTTAAGGAATAAATACTTAAGGAATACTTGCTTCCCTTCTTCCTTCAGGGAATGACACCCAAGAAAGTTTTCATGAGGAGAAGGAAGGTTGGGACTGGACTAAGAGGCATATAGGTAGCCAGACAGCATAAGGAAAGAAAATGGGCTTTGAAGAAATAATTTGTGCAATTCACAGTTTTGTTATGAGCTTCCCCTGTCCCTAGCCACTTCCTTTGCACTCTGTAAGACAGAAGGAAGTTTTAGAGATGTTCCATGAATTCCTCAACAGGATAATGTGGTGCATAAGCAGCCTTTCTGTGGTCCAGTGGCTGCCTGGTTAATATTTATTGTCTAGACCAAGTTGCACAGTTGGTTTGGGCTTGATGCTAATGAGGTCAAGGTCACAAATTCATTCTCCATAAAGACCACTAACCATCTGCAGAAACCTCCATCCATTGTCCCCAGGTTCCATTCCTAATCCACACCAGACATCATTCAAACGAGTGTCTTTGATCACACAGGGAGTGAATGGATATTTCAAAAATGTTCTTTACCTACTAATGGGTGGGAAGAGGGATTTACAAAGACAGTATATTGTTAGACTGAATAGACTCTCCATTACTTAGATAATTCACAGTCATGGACCTTGGATTTAGAAGGGAATTCGGGGCAGTCTAGCCCAACTCATACCCAAATTGAATCCCTTTTGTGGTGTCCAGCCTCTGCTTGAAGACCTCTCTGAAGGGAAAGCAGATACTTTCTGAGGCAGCCCTTCCCACTTTTGGATATTTCTGATTTTTAGGACTATTTTTTCTTCCTATTAAGCCAAAAGTTGCCTCTTTGCATCTTCCACAAAGAGCTTCTTGTTCTGACCTCAGAGGCCATCCCCCCAGTTTCTTTGACCAGTTTTTACATGACATGAACTCAATGCCCTTCTCCATTCTCTTGACATTCATCAGCTTAACACTTTCCCTCTGCAGTCCATGGAACAAGATGCAGATATTCCCTAGTGTTCTCCCCTCTTTTCCAGCTTCCTTTGGCATTTTGTCTTCTCCCTTTAGATTGGAAGCTCCTTGAAGACAGGCACTGTCTTTCTTTCTCTTATTTGCATCTGTAGTGCCTAGCACAGGGCCTGACACATAGTAGGCTCTTAAATGTTTATTGAATTGAATTATCAATGTCCTTCTTAGATGTTTCTGTGATCTCTTGCTGTTTCACATAGGCACAAATGGTAGTTCCAGAAATAATTTAAGAGGGAGGGAGAGAATACTAATTTATTAAGAACCTAAGTGTACTAAGTGTTTTACAAATATTATCTCGTTTGATCCTCACTACAACCCTGTGAGGTAGGTGCTATTTTAAATACCCGTTTTATAGTTGAGGAAACAGAGGCAGACTGAGATTAAGTGACTTGTCTAGGATCACACTGCTAGGAAGTGTGTGAGGCTGGATTTGAACTCAGATCTTTCTGATTTCAGGTATAATTAACACTGTATTTACTGCACTACCCAGCTGCCTTTCAAGAAGGCACAAAAGGAGGGCAGCTAGTTGGCTCAGTGGATAGAGAATCAACCCTGGAATCAGGAGAACACTTGGCACTTACTAGCTGTGTGACCCTGGGTAAGTCACTTAACCCCATTGCCTAGCCAAAAACAAACAAACAATAAGATAAAAAAGAAGGTATGAAAGACCAAAACACAGTTGGTATGAGTAAAGTAAATCAAAAGGCATTTATTAAACACTTACTATGTGTCAAGCACTGGGGATACAAACAGGAAAAAAATAAGATGGTCGCTGCTTTGAAAGAACTCATGATGTAATTAGGGGAGACCACACATGAAACAAAGCTCAGCTGCAAAACAGATGACAAGGCAAGGCTCAGGGATGCTTAGTGGGTCAAATGAGTGTCAGGGAGAATGGAAGGCATAGATGTAGAACATAGTGTAAGGCCAGGAGGACCTTAGGTTGCAATGGCAGGGTAGATGGTAAGATATAGTAGTCCTTCATCTCACTGGAAGGAAGAGACTTGGAGGTTCCCATCTCCTGTAGGTAGAGTAAGCAGTCAAGTGGTTAAGATGGAGTCTGGGCAGCCTGAAGCCAGAGGAAGGAGCAAAGGAAAAGCAAGAGGGAGAGGGGTAATCCAAAGCCCATTTATCCATGACCATGAAAGTTCTCCATGATGATTTTAGACATTTGGGCCAAGAGACAACTCTATAGCTGACATGGTTCAGATTTTACTGGCCCAAAGTAGCAGTTAAAGTATGCAAGAAATGTGAGGCTTTTGCTCTGTGCGTTCAAAGAAAACTTAAATTGTTTACCTGGAGAACATAAGCACTAGTAAGCCTTTGATGTTCATAGATTTCTTCTCCCTGGAAGGAAAAGGAAAAACATAGGCAATGTCCTAGTGGTAATAAACCATTTTCCCCCAATATGCACAAGCCTAACAAACTAGAAAGCAGACTGTTTCAAAGAAGCTTAAGTCATTTGGAAGTACTTAGTACGGGTTCCCTGCTGGGAACTATTTTGATCAGGACTGAAACTTTGAAAGGTAACTAGCTGTTCAAAGAGATGCTAGACTTAGCAGGATTCAAGGTCTAGAGCTATGCCTTATCCTCCTCAAGAAGAACCATTGTCAGCTAATGGCACAATGCTTAACAAAATGGGGACCCTGATGCCTCTACAAAAGACTCACAACAGCTAGTAAACAGCATTTCTAAAGCACAGATCTGACCACACAACTCCCTTGTTCCAGAAGCTTCAATGGCTATCTATTGCCTCTTTGATCAAATACAGACTCCTTTATTGAGCATTGTGAATCCTCTCACAAGCTGGCTGTAACCTCCCTATCCAGAATGATTTCACCTTAGTCCTCCTCTCATGCTGTGTTACAGCAAAACTGAATGACATTCCATATCCTGTCCCTGTAACTTTGCATAGACTATCTATTATGCCTGGACTGTTCTGCTTCCTCAATTCTTCTCTTTCGGAATCTCAAATTTTCTTCAAGCCTCAGCTCAAATGTTACCTTCTACATAAGAGGGTTTTTTTTCTCTCCTAGTTTTTGGTGTACCTGCTTTGATTTACTTTACATTTAATTTGTTCATATTTTGTATTTACTCATCTATGTACATAATACATCCACCTCCCCATTAGAATGCAAGCTCCTTGAGGGTAGGATCAGCTTCATTTTTTTTTCCTTTGTATTCCTAATACCTAGCATGGTATCAGGCACATTGTAGGCACTTGTTGAATGATTGTTGTTGAATTAAGTATAATGTCATGAAAAAAAGATGTAACAAACTTTGTTTTAAAAAATGTATTGGTATGTTTTATTTTTACACTATGAACATTTACAGATCACTCCCACTCTGTGATAAGTCTCTTGTTACAAAGTAAAAACAATTAAACAAAATTAATAACACAGTAACCTCACCTGAAAGTACAAGCAACATTATATATTTGTATCACACCCCACATCTCTCCTTTTTTATTTAAACTTTGATTAAAAGAAATGTATTTTTCTTTCCCTCTCACCCTGATCCTATGAGAGAGAAGAAGAAGAAGAAGAAGAAGGAGAAGGAGGGAGGAGGAGGAAGAAGAAGAAGAAGAAGAAGAAGAAGAAGAAGAAGAAGAAGATGAAGAAGAAGAAGAAGAGAAGAAGAAGAAGAAGAAGAAGAAGAAGAAGAAGAAGAAGAAGAAGAAGAAGAAGAAGAAGAAGAAGAAGAAGAAGAAGAAGAAGAATCCCTGGTAACAAATATACAAAGTCAAGCAAAAAGTCCTTCACTGGCTGTATATAAAAATTGCTGTTGTTCAGTCATGTCTGACTCTTTGTGACCCCATTTGGGGTTTTCTTGGCAGAGATACAGAGTGGTTCGCCATTTTCTTTCTCCAGCTCATTTTATAGATGGGGAAACAGAAGCAAACAGGGTTAAGTGACTTGTCCAGGGTCACAGAGCTAATAGATGTCTGAGGCCAGGTTTGAACTCATGAAGATGAGTGAGTCTTCTTGACTTCAGGCCCGGCATTCTCTCTACTGCTCCACTTATCTGTGTCTTATTCTGTACTCTGCATCTATCACCTCCCTTGAGGAGCCAAATAGTATATTTCATCATTGGTCTTCTGGAATCACAGGTGGTCATTGTATTGATCATATAATGTTCTTACAGTTTTGAAAGTTTACCTATTCTTGTTGATAATGGACCCATTGGTCTGTGCATTAGAGCCTTGAACATGGTGAAAACAGAGAAACTTACAATCAGTACATAACGTGATTGAATTACAATTTGAAAGAGGCTGGCCATCTAATGATGACCTTAGCTCAGAAAATATCGTAGAGGAATAATTAATGGTTAAGATGTTCAAGTTCATTGTCAGATAATCTTATTAAAAAATCTTGGTTTCCAAGTAAAACAAAAGACAGAAAATAGGGGAAAATCTGTCCTCGGCCAAGTAGTTGAAAGATTAGTCAATCTGCTAACCTATCGAGAAGACATACAGAATAGTTAGGGCCCCACAAAGATGGTAAACTACAATCACCTGTCACCCATAGAGTAGTTAGTTGGAATCTATGATTAACCAGGATGACTGGAGAGATGAAGAGCTGATAAGCAGGTTCCAAGAAGGCCACATTCACCAGTTGTAGTTAGATAGCCAGTAGATGATATGAGGAAGATTAAGATTACAATCCAGATAAAGAGTAACATTACTATGCATGTACCTTCTCAAATGTTGAGGATGCTTTTCAAGACTGCCCCAGCCTGAAGGGGGTCCTCTCTAGGTCAGTTATAGAAGACTGACTGCAGAGGCCATACCTTTCCTGCTTAAGTCTCCAGCTATGGTCATCCCAAAGGTACTAAGGTCCTCCACAAAATCTGACTCATGAGGTGCTAAATGTAATGACTCTCTGCAGACTCAGAATCAGGACAAATGGAGAGTAGATCTGAAGATACAGCAATCACAGTAGTTTACCACAGAAGTTCTAAGACTTCTGTGCTCAGCTAACAGGCTGACAAATGATGTTCTGGGTCAATAGGTGAAGTCACCCATATTGCCTTAAAGTACCCACTTGTTGAGAGTATATACTCTGTACTGTGATAGAAAGACTTACACGAACTGATGCAAAGTGAAACAAGTAGAGAGGAAGAAAACACTACATATAATGATTAGAACAATGGAAATCAAGAGAACAACAACCACAAAACAACCAAAAATCAACGTTAAACATCACAAAGAACAAATTCAGTCCCACAGAATAGATAGGAGACTGTGATGTTTACCTTACTCCACCCCACCCCCCATCCATTGTAGAGGGAGAAGGGGGAATCCATGATATGAAACTTTCAATTTATTACCTGATTTTAAATCATTTTTTCCAATAGATTTTTCTAATTTCTTTCTTTACTCTTTTTTAAAAATTTTTGTTATAAAAATGTTCTGGGGAGTTAGAAGGAGTAGGATACAGGGAGATTTTTAGGTGATATAAAAGACAAAATATATCAATGAAATTTATGTATATATATATATATATATATATATATATATATATATATATATATATATATATATATATATGGTGTGTATATGATGCTATGCATTGCATATAACCTCTGTGCTTAGTCTACTTCATGAAGGTTTATGTGATGTTTGTTACTGTGCATCCACAGGTAGCGATTGTAGCTGAGGTTATACTATTTAACTATACCATATGGAATTCAATGGATGTATAGCTGCAGATTGTACCTGTGTAATGAGTGCAACTTTTCAAGGATTGCAAATTTTAACAAAGGGAAAATGTAAGAGAAACAGACATATCACCATTATGTACTACTGTCTCACCTCCTCAGGTATTTTTTTTTTGAGATTTATAGAATATATAAGGAATTCACTCACTTTCACCTCTCATGAAGACAAATAAAGTTGAAAGATCTTGACAGCCATGTGAAGGGTACTTTTTGTGTGTGTGGCCAGGTGTGACTGTAAACCTGAGTAGTAAAAAAAAAAAAAGTTAGAAATGATTTGATTAGCCCCCCAGCATGCTGGCTAGGAAATCTCCAAAGAGTTACAACACTTCCTTTGAGAAAGAAGCCCTAAATAACAATCCCAACAAATGGAAATAGCAATTCAGTGGAAACCAATAAACAGTATCTTTGAAGGCAGGTGGGAACTACAACCACAGAAGAAAAATGGATTAGCCATTGCTGACAGAGCAATAAGAGTGTGTATAAGAGTTGTGATACAACCTTAGGAGTGTAAATTGTCTAGGAAGTGTTCCCTTTCCCACAAGAATGGGTATTTATGGGAGATTATCCTTTTTATAAGGGGAAAATAAAACTAATACTTGATTTTTCATTGTTATGTATTATGTCTTGACCAAAAAAAAACCTATGCTGTTTAATTTATTGTTTCTGCTTTGTCTGTTGATAGAGAATGTAGTATGTGAGGGCTCAATCTATATTTGTATAACTAGGGTTACTGAAGATCACCCAAACTGAATCTGGAGTAACAAAGGATTCCAGAAACATGTAGGATCTATGCTACATGTAGTTCATCTACCTTTCAGCAAAGAATTTCACAGAGATGCTCATGTGAGTTTTGTGTGCATGATGAAGAGATACTGGTGAGCTAATAGTATAGGTAGATAGGTTCAGAACTAGTTGAAAGGGCAAATTGAATCACATTTTTTCACTGCTCAATGTCAGATGGGGAGGAGGTTTTCAGTTTTAAACATTCCAGGGATCTGTCCTTGGCCTTGTGCTGCTTAACTTTTTTTTTTTAATTGGAGACTAGTCTTTTTACCTCACCCAAGCTGGAAGTGCAGTGATCACTGGTGGGCTCCGTTCCAAAGCTGATCAGCATGGAAGCTTTCACCTGCTCTGTTTTTCTGAGTGGGCACACCCTCCTTAGGCAGCCTGGCGGTCCTCTCACTCCTGAGGGCTCATTGTATTTATGCCAGATGTAGTACTGAGACTTGATCAACTTAAGTCCTACTAGTCCTTTAGTCTTTCAGAGCTCCTCAGCTCTCTTAATCAAACAACCTCAGCCACTCCAGCAATCAGGACTACAGGAATGTACCACCATGCCTAGCCTGCTTAGCATTTTTTATCAATAGCTGGACTGGAAGTATAGATGGCATGTTTATCAAATTTGCAAATGACATAAATGAGGATGGATAGCTAGCATGTTCGATGACAGGATCTAAAAAAAGCAAGATGGATTAGAATGTTGGACTAAAACTAATGAAGATCAATCGATTGTCTCTCATTTTCACTACATGACCAGCCTACCTTCTTTGCTAGTCATACATTTCCTTGATGACTTTTTATAACATATGACTTTTTATAGTTTCACGTATAGGGAGAATGCCAATCTACATGCAGTAGCATGTCATCTCATTGTTCATTACATATTATGAGTAACAACATTTAAATTGCAGTTTGTTGTTTGGATTAGGGCTAATTTAATTCTTCATACTATGGTAGGCAGCATAATGGATAGAGTGCTGGGCCTGAAATCAGGAAGACTCATCTTTCTGAGTTCAAATCCAGCCTCAGACACTTATTAGCTTGGAAAACCTGGGCAAGTCACTTTACCCTGTTTGCTCCAGTTTTCTCATCTGTCAAATGAGCTGGAGAAGGAAATAGCAAACCGCTCCAATACCTTTGCTAAGAAAACCTCAAATGAGGACATGAAGAGTCAGACATGACTGGAAAAATGACTGAACAACAGTACTCTTGACTCACTCTGCACCATTAATTTGGGAGTGAAAAGGGGTTACAATCTTGCACTTCTAACTAATCCATGGATGGCCATAGCCACAATTTAATGATTTGGTATCTAGAAGACTTCTGCAAGTTTCAGAGGTGTTGACATGCATTGGTAGAAAGTGTCCTTGCCTATACCAATGCAATATTTGTCCAGTTTTCTGACCTAAAAATAAATTTTCTACAGCCATGTATGGTGTTTGTAAGTATCATTATATGAAAAAATTCCTTCTTTAGGTTTGTGTCCCCTATTTAAAATGAAAAGACCTCTGGAAAAGGACAAACATTATAAGCTAGTAACATCTTGGCAGAAATTAATTTAGGGATTAAGAAAGCACTTTACTTGGGATCCAGTAGAAGGAATTTTGGTGGTGAGAAAGAATGAAAAAAACAGTCTGGATCATGGGGTTCTACCTGGGAAGCCAATAAGTTAGAGTAGGGTGTCATGGCTAGCCAAGTGGTGGGAGACATTGGACACTTATGGGGACAGTGGACAAAGTGATATGGAGAGCATGAATATATAAATGTAAGTTCCCACTGGCTAGCACCATGCCTCACACATAAAAAAAATAGGTCACATTTATAAAACACTTTATATATTCCATCTGGTTTGATCCTCACAACACCTGCAAAGTAGGACAAGCTGAATTATGTTATTATTTCACAGCTGAGGAAATTAAGTCTCAGAGAGATTAAGAGACTTGATCTGGTCAAACAGCTAGTAACTACCCTTCAGGGGAATACTGTAACCAGTTCTCCCCAACTGTGAAATTTTCAATCAGGGCTTGATTTATTGATTTGTTGATTATCTAGACTTAAGAAAGTGTTAATAAACCAGATTAAACTTAAAAATTCATTCTTTGTTTTCCACAGAGATAATTGTTAAACATTTACCAGTCTAGTCCTGCATAAGAGGCAGGATTTGCACCTAGGTTAGCTTGACTTTCAAGTGCAACATTCAAGCCTGCCACTCAGTTGAATAAACAGAAATAGACATTAGCAAATGTATTGGAAAGGAAGGAAGATGAGGGAAGAGGAGAAGGAGGGAGGAGGAGGAGGGAAGAGGAGGAGGGAAGAGGAGGAGTGAGAAGGAGAAGGATGGGGGAGGAGAAAGAGGAAGGAGGAGGTGGGAGCAGAAGGAAGGAGGAGGAGTGAATGGGGAGGAGAAGAAGGGGAAGAAGGAGGAAAAGGAAGGGGAGGAGAAGGAGGGGGAAGGAGGAGGGGGAAGGAGGAAGAGGAGAAAAGAGAAAGGAGAAGGAGAGAGAAGGAGAAGGAAGGAGGACAAAGAAGAGGATGGAGGCCAGAGGAGAAGGGAGAGGTAAGGAGAAGGCGAAATGAAGAGGAGGGAGGAGGAGAGCACAGAGGTTTTCAAAGACAACCCACTTCTGTCTTAATTTTGCCATGGCTCTAAATGTGGCTCTTAGTAGCAGGAAAAGTGTGTTTCCTGTACCCCTTAGCTTTTCATAACAATATGAGCTATATGTTTTATTTTTATAGCACTTTGCAGTTTACAAAGGACTCTAGCATCCATTATCTCATTTAATCTTTACAATATCCCTCTGAGGAAGACAAGATAAGTATTATTATCCCCAGATGGTCTCCTATGTCCAAGTTCAGTGAACTTTTTACTATACCCCCTTCAATACTACTACACTCTTTTAAAAGCTCCCTAAAGGTAGGAAAGTGGTCTTTTTTTAAATTAATTTTTATTTCATTTCTCCCTACCATCCAGCACCCAGCATAGTATTCTGTATTCAGTAATACTTATAAGACATAAACAGAGACAGATGAATAGAGAAAAAGAGACAGACCTACCAAAGGAGAGAGAGAAAAAGAAAGAGAGAGACAGAGACAGAGAGCAAGAAAGGGAAGGGAAAGGAAAAAATTGAGAGAGACATAAGATAGAGATAGCTTTATAGATAGAGAGAAAGATACATACATACTTACATAGTCAGAGCATTTATTAAACGCTGTGTACCAGGCTATGTGCTGAGCACTGGAGGACAAATATAAGCACGTAAAATGCTCTCAGCTCTTAAGAAGTTTATAGTCAAATGGGAGAAGGCAACACATAAAGAGGAGCTGGAAATGGAGAGGGAAGAAAAGTACCCTGGGGGAAAGAAGTCCAGAGAATGAGTGAAGCTGGAAATAATATTTAGCATGTGTCCTAAACTAGTGATCTTGGCTGAAGTATCACCAATCAGTCAGGCCAGGCCCAGTAGACACTTGTCCAGAATGGGGAAGGCTGCTAATGAGGACTTGGAGAAGAATTACAGAAAGTAAGTTGAGCAGGAAGAGCAGGTCATGAGTAAGTAAAAGAAATACAATTTGAATTACGGAATCACAGAATCTTAGAACTGGAAGTCATCTCATAGGCTACCTAGTCTAACCGGAACTTGAATAAGAATCCTGTCCGCGACATTCCCAATAAATGATCATCCAAGTCAACAACTATTTATTAAGAAACTCTTATGTGTCAGGCATTGTCCTAAGTGCTTGGGGATACAAAGAAAAATACAAGATAGACCTTCAAGGAGCTGACAGTTTAATTTTTTCAAAGGTCTCTTTTTTTTGAAGACCTCTTCTAGTGAGGAGCCACTAGCTACCTCCCAAGTCATTTCACATTCTGTTTTAAGACAGTTCCAATTATTAAGATTTTTTCTTACATCAAGCGGAAATCTGCCTCTTTGCTACTTCCAGCCACTGTTTCTTGTTCTACCATTGAGAGCCTAGCAAAACAAGTCTAATGTCTCTTCAATACGGTAGCACTTTAAATACTTAAACACCTATATCTTGCCCCCATGTAAGTTTTTTCTCATCTCCAGGGCAATGATCACCCAGCTCATTCAACTCATCTTCATATACCATGACCTGAAGATACCCTACCTTCCTGTTCATCATTTTCTGGATTCTCTCCTGGATATCCTCCCTAAAAGGGAGTTTATAGAACTCTAAACAATATTCTAGATTTGATCTGGTCATGGCAGAGTACAAGCTGGGCTATGAACTACACACCATTCCTCCCTTAACTCTTCATTGTCCTTTTAGGTTACACAACCTTTAAAAAGATCTACTTTCTGGTGAGTAAAGAGAAACATTACAATGTCTCAAAATGAGATGTTTTAGAAGCCAAGTCCTTCCTTGTCAATGTTCAGGGTCCTACAAGCCAGTGATGGATATAGTTTGTATGTGAAATAACAGTCCATCAAGGCAGCATCCCAACTCTTTCCTCTTCAGAAAGAGAGAGCAGGGCAAACAATTAATGAAACAGAAATGAGTTGAATCTTCAGAACCACCCCAGATAGGGCTCAGCCCTTCTCATATGCCAAGAGGCAACACCTCTTTTTCCCCCTGTGGCCAGCATTCTGCCAAGAACAGGACAAGGGGCAGAGAGAACACTAATAGTGTCATTGTCCCAAAGAGTTCCTCACCTCTTCAGGGCTATCATGCTGAGCTGTATTCAAGCCCATAATCTGAAAGGCCTTTTCATTATTGTATTGAAAACCCCTCTGACTACAGATCTGTTCATCAAAGGACTTTTATGTCAAGTCACATTTTTTCCAAAACCAGAAAAGTTCAGGCTCAGAGCATAAACATTAGACTCATTATTTAGAAATAGCAAGTCCTTTGGGTTCTGGTATCTGATCAAAGCCCAGAAATTAAATTGCTTCAGAAAATCGAGTAAACTTAAGGATCAGCAGATTTTTGTTTGCTTACTTTTTCATTATGCAGCTAAAAAAAGGGAATAACAAAATTCGGCTGGTGGTTTGAGAGTTTGTCTGCATTTTGCAAGGCTGTGAAGATGCTGCAAGCTCCCAAGGTCCTTGGGGCGTGGAAGAAGAAAACATTTGGTTGACATGACAATAAAAACACCCTGCCGACTTGTCAAATGGTTGTCTCCTGGGAAATTCCTCGCCCCACAAATGCATACATATACAGAGGCCTAATGAAATCACGGGATTCATTGGAAAAAGAAACCTGAGGGACATTCAGATCTTTCCTAGGAGACATCAAAGTCTTTTATACAGGACACTGCAGAGAAATAGTTCTCTGCACTGGTCTGGAATTCCACATTCAACCAAGGGGGCAAAGTGGAAAAAGAAAGAAAAACATACTACACAGTACATCAGACAGAATCCAAAAATAATATGGAGGGAATTAAAATAACTCTGCAACAATCCTCATGGCTGGGATTTTTTTTTCTAAAATAAAGAGACTGCAGCAATTCCCCAAAGAAGCTCTTTAAATATACAACTCAGCAGTGCCCTGAAAATGGTCCAGGGTTATTATTGTCCAGAAAGCACGAACCCCTGAGAGTAGAGGTTGTAGCTATTTCATTTACCCCTAGAATATTCAGTCTTGTGTCTTGTCCAGATGGTTCCTTGCTAAGCATTGTCGGACCACTGAAAGTGATGATTCACAAACAGTTCCTGAGAATGGTCCCAAAACCCCATTTGTTAAACGAGAATGAGGGCAGGAGGGATCCTAATTTTTTTTTCTTGGCTGGTGGAAACATATCAGAACAAAGGATTCTGCAGCCTCTGCAAACCCCATGTGGACCAGTGAGGCGGTGGGGCACTTCCTCCTGGGCAAAAATCCTATAGATGTTGTACATTCATGTTATGCCTTATAAGGTGACAAAGTGCTTTCACTCACAATATTTTGTCTTCTCAGATTAGATGTATAGGAGAAAACATTAAATTGACTTAACAACAAAAACACCCTTCTAACTTGTCAAAAGCTCAAACTTGGGAAATTCCTCACCCCATAAATGCATGTACAGAGAGAGAGAGACAGACAGACAGACAGACAGACAATGTTATTTTTCCATTTTACGGATGAGAAGACTGAGATTCAGAGAATTTAAATGTTGCTAACTATTATGTTAATGAGCATGAAAGTGTCAATAATGATGACATTGAGGCAAGGGGATTTTGAAAGTGAGAATGCTGAAAGGAAGTGGGTTGTAGAGGTTGTGCAGGTGCCAATTCTCATTTCCCTTTTCTTCCATTTGCCTTTAAAAGGACATTGATGGACAACAATATCTCCCATTGGAAAAACTCAACAGCCTTGATTCCAATACCAAGGGAACAAAGATAAATAAATGTATACACCTAATCTAAAGTGAGAGAGCAAATAACTTAGAGTCAGAGAAAGGTGGGGACTTAACCACAGGTGTTGAAGTGGTGTAGTCTTCTTATATCATCAGCTAGAATGTAAGTTCCTTGAGAGTAGGGATTGCTCTATCTTTCTGTATTTGTATCCCCAGTACCTAGAACAATGCCTGGCACAAAGTAGGTGCTTAATAAATGTTTGCTGATTACTTTGAGTTCTTTGTGTTTTGCTCAACTCCACCCACCCCTCCTCCAGCTACCAAGAAATGAACTTCCAAGACTTTGTCCTTAGTGCTGTTTGGAGGAATTGAAAGGAGACTAAATGGCATTGTAGTCTGTGATGTGAATAGCAAATGCTCTGATTTTAATAATCTGCTTTCCTTTAGAAAGAGAAGTAGTGCCGAAGAGTAGTGAGTAGAGAGCTGGCCTTGGAACTCAGAAGACTTGGACAATGTACCTCTGAGGCATAAGAGATTTGACTGGTGGATCCGGGCACATCCTTAGAGGCAAAATGTCATGATCTATGATATCAAGGATATGGTAGGGCAGAGCTAATGGGTGCATGACAACCAGCTGTCTTGATCTCTTGCTACAGAGGAGCAAGCAGCTTGGTTGATTCCCACAGCACATTCTGGGTGAGAGGGGATCATTACATACCTGAGTTGGCCTTTTCCCCTCCCCACCCACTCCACTTCCAAATGTAGTTGTGAGAGTAGCTATCAAATCAACATTTCTACTCCTGGAAACGACATTGACTTATGTCTCCACCTAAACGCTAAGCATTTCTGATGAAAGGATTTTACTGTTTCAACATGTTTCTGAATTTATTTGACCTGGCAATACTGCCACTAGGCCTATTCCCAAAGATGATTAGGGAAAAAAGAAAAGAACCTATATGTTCTAAAATGTATACAGCAACTTTCTTGTGGTGACAAAAACTGGAAACTGCAGGGTTGCCCATCAATTGGGAGATGACTGAACAAATTGTGGTATGTGATTGTGATAGAATACAACTGCACTGTAAGAAATGATGAGCTCAATGATCTTAGAAAAATATGGAAAGACTTGCACAAAATAATGAAGAGGGAAATGAGCAAAACCAAGAGAATGTTGTATACAGTAACAACAATGTTGTTTTAAGAATGACTTTGATCAAGTAAGTCATTTTGACTATCACAAATATCCGAAGTATATACACATACCTATTTGTATCTAATGGTAGCCATCTCTAGGGAAGAGGAGGGGAAGGGAAGAAAAAAAGAGGAAGGAGTACTGGATTTTGGAGTCAGGAGACATGGGTTCCAATCCCACCTCTTCCAGTTGCTACCTGTATGACCCTGGGCAAATCACTTAGCCTCGGTGGGCATCACTTCCCTCATTTGTGAAATGAATGGGATTGGAGTAGACGATTAAAGCAGATGGTCCCCAACCATTCCCTCTGACTTCCCTTGCTACCACTTCCCATTATGTATTGTCTTATCCCATTAGAATGTAAGCTCCTGAAGGGCTGTTACTATTTTTTTTTGCCTTTAGATGGAGTTTAATTTATTTTTTTAAATTAATTCATTATGCACTTTTAAACAACAGCAAAACCAATTCAATATATATGTTTAAGCCACTTACATTTTAAAATGAATTTCATTTTGCCCAACTATATGCCAACAAATTTCACAATCTTAGTGAAATGGATACATATTTACAAAAATATAAATTGCCCAGATTAACCGAAGAGGAAGTAAAATACTTAAATAACCCCATCTCAGAAAAAGAAATTGAACAAGCCATTGATGAACTCCCTAGGAAAAAATCTCCAGGGCCAGATGGATTTACATGAGAATTCTATCAAACATTTAAAGAACAATTAATTCCAATACTATATAGACTATTTGGGAAAATAGGTGAAGAAGGAGTCTTACCAAATTCTTTTTATGATACAAATATGGTGTTGATACCTAAACCAGGAAGAGTCAAAATAGAGAAAGAAAATTATAGACCAATTTCTCTAATGAATATAGATGCAAAAATTTTAAACAAAATACTAGCAAGTAGATTGCAGCAACTTATCACAAGAATAATACACTATGACCAGGTAGGATTTATACCAGGAATGCAGGGTTGGTTCAATATTAGGAAAACTATCAGCATCATTGAGCATATCAAAAACAAAACCAACAGAAACCACATGATCATCTCAATAGATGCAGAAAAAGCTTTTGATGAAATTCAACACCCATTCCTATTAAAAACACTAGAAAGCATAGGTATAAATGGAGTCTTCCTTAAAATAATAAATAGCATTTATATAAAGCCTTCAGCAAGCATTATATGTAATGGGGACAGGTTAGAAGCATTTCCAATAAGATGGGGTGAAACAAGGATGTCCATTATCACCACTGTTATTCAATATTGTACTGGAAACCTTAGCTTTAGCAATAAGAGAAGAAAAAGAAATTGAAGGCATTAGAATAGGCAAAGAAGAAACAAAGCTATCACTCTTTGCAGATGACATGATGATATACTTAGAGAATCCTAGAGAATCAAGTAAAAAACTACTTGAAATAATAAACAACTTTAGCAAAGTTGCAGGCTATAAAATAAACCCACATAAATCATCAGCATTTCTATATATTACCAACAAAGCCCAACAGCAAGAGATAGAAAGAGAAATCCCATTTAAACTTACTGTAGACATTATAAAATATTTAGGAGTCTACCTCCTGAAACAAACCCAGGAACTCTATGAACACAATTACAAAACACTTTTCACACAAATAAAATCAGATCTAAATAATTGGAAAAACATCAGTTGCTCATGGGTAGGCCGAGCTAATATAATAAAAATGACAATCCTACCTAAGCTAATTTACTTATTCAGTGCCATACCAATCAAACTACCAAAAATTATTTTATAGAGTTAGAAAAAATAATAACAAGATTCATTTGGAAAAACAAAAGGTCCAGAATATCAAAGGAACTAATGAAAAGAAATGCAGGGGAAGGTGGCCTAGCAATTCCAGATCTTAAATTGTATTATAAAGCAGCAATCATCAAAACTGCTTGGTACTGGCTAAGAAATAGGGAGGTGGATCAGTGGAATAGGTTAAATATGCAAGACACAGTAGTCAATCACTATAGTAATCTATTATTTGATAAACCCAAAGACCCCAGCTTCTGGGATAAGAACCTGCTGGGAAAACTGGAAAAGAGTATGGCAGAAACTAGGCATAGACCCAAATCTCACACCATATACCAAAATAAAGTCAAAATGGGTTCATGACTTAGATATAAAGGCTGATACCATAAGTAAACTGGGAGAACAAGGAATAGTTTACCTATCAGATCTGTGGAGAGCAGAAGAATTCATGACCAAACAGGAGACAGAGAACATTATGAAAAGCAAAATGGATAATTTTAATTACATTAAATTGAAAAGTTTTTGCACAAACAAAGCCAATGCAACTAAGATTAGAAGGAAGGTAGAAAATTGGGAAAGAATTTTTACAACCAGTCTCTCTGATAAAGGCCTCATTTCTAAAATATATAGAGAATTAAGACAAATTTATAAGAACACAAGCCATTCCCCAATTGATAAATGGTCAAAGGATATGAACAGACAGTTCTCAGATGAAGAAATTAAAGCCATCTATAGTCATGTGAAAAAATGCTCTAAATCACTATTGATTAGAGAAATGCATATCAAAACGACTCCGAGGTACCACATCACACCTGTCAGATTGGCTAACATCACAAAACAGGAAAATGATAAATGTTGGAGAAGATGTGGGAAAATTGGACCACTAATACATTGTTGGTGGAGTTGTGAAATGATCCAACCATTTTGGAGAACAATTTGGAACTATGCCCAAAGGGCTAAAAATGTGCATACCCTTTGATCCAGCAATAGCACTTCTAGGGCTATATCCCAAAGAGATCAACAAATGGGAAAAGGACCCACATGTACAAAAATATTCATAGCAGCTCTTTTGTGGTGGCAAAGAATTGGAAATTGAGAGGATGCCCATCAATTGGGGAATGGCTGAGCAAGTTGTGGTATATGAATGTAATGGAATACTATTGTGCTATAAGAAATGATGAACAGGCTGACTTCAGAAAAACCTGGAAAGACTTATATGGTCTGATGCTGAGTGAAGTGAGCAGAACCAAGAGGACTTTGTACACAATAACAGCCACGTTATGCAATGACTAAGATTATTAAACAGAACCCTTCTCAGCATTACAAGGATCTAAGACATCTCCAGAGGCCTCGGGATGGAAAATGCTGTCCACATACAAAGAAAGAACTATGGAAGTCAAATCACTCTCACTTATTTTTACCTTCTGTTGAGTTTTGTTTCATCTTTCTGATGGTTCCTCCTATTGGTTTTAAGTTTTACTTACAACTTCACTAATGTGAAAATATGTTTAATGGGTATGTAAATGTAAAGCCTATATCAGATTGTGCACCGTCTTGGGGAGGGTTGGGGGGGAGGAAGGGGGAGAAAAATTTTCAACTCAAAAGAATATGGAAGTGATTGTTGATGAATCAAAATAAATTAATAAAATTTTTAAAATAATTTTTAAAAATAAAATAAATAAATTTCCTTTTGTAATATGTCTATAGTAGCTGTGTATCCCCTCCCATTCTTTTTTGGTTTTGCTTTTTTTCTAGACAATGGGGTTAAGTGACTTGCCCAGAGTCACACAGCTAGTAAGTGTCAAGTGTCTGAGGCCAGGTTTGAACTCAGGTCCTTCTGACTCCAAGGTTGGACCTCTATGCACTGCGCCACCTAGCTTCCCTTCTCTTCCAATTCTTTCTCTGTCCATTTATCTCTGCATTTGTGAATATGTTTTTTCCTTTATATAAGTAATGTAAGGTACAGTGGGAAGAGCACTGGGTATGGAATCAGCAGAGGAAAGCTCACATCTCATGTCTGCTCCTTGTCTCTGAGAGATGGTCCATTTTCTGAGTCTCAGTTTCTTCTTCCTTTTTGAAAATCAGGAAGCCTGCTGGCTGGTCTGCCTTCCACAAATCTCCCCCTACCCCAGTCCATCTTCCACATGATCTTTCTTAGAAACATTTGCCCTTCTCCAATCTTGTGGTATCTCTCCCATTTCCCATGATCTTTCAAACATCACTGATGGCGAATCAGTAATTGCATTTGACAGTTCTTTTAAAATCCAAGTATGGTTATCTGAACCAGGTGACTTGAATTCATCAAAGGCAGAAGATACTTTTGTATTCTCTCCTTATCTTGAAAATCAGCTCCCTGTTAGTAATTTTTGTTTTGTAATTGCTAGCATAATCCAATTCTCTTGGTCTTATGGATTCCACTGGATCCTGTCCCAATACTTACTACTAAATACTGCTTGGCTGTAGTCTCCACCATCTCCAGCTTCTGGCTCAGTTAGAATTCTTTAGTAGTTTTGTGTTCCAAGTAGAACATGGTACAGGAACCATCTGGCCTGTCTTCTTCCTTCTCTGAGGAGCACAGAGTATCTAAGAATCTGGAAAAGATGTACATACCTGGAACTCCCAAATTCAGGAACTCTTAAAATTGGAGTTACTTATGAGATAGCTCTCAAAGTTTACTATCTATTTTGCATATATTTGTATCTCTAGTGCTTGGCACAGTGACTGGCACAGAGTTAAGTACTTAAGAATTTTTTTTCATTTTTTTCATTATTCATTCATTCTATCCATTCATTCATGACTTGCTGAGATCACACACCCAACAAATGGAAGAGTAGGAGCTACAACCAGGGTCTTCAGATTACCAACAATTGTTCATTCAGATTAGCAGCAATTATTACCAGCACACAGGAAAAGATTGATTCCTAACACCATTTCAGGTTTTTACTTCGCTCGTTAGAATATAAGGCCTTTTAGGGTAGAGAGGGTAAAGACTATCTTTTTTTTTTTGCTTGCATTTGCATCCCTAGATTTTAGGCACAATGCCTGGCAAATAGTAAGAGTTTAATAAATGTCATATCTATCTATCTATCTATCAATCATCTATCATAAGAGAAAGAATAACCTGGACAGTCCCTGGAAAGTATAGTAAAGGATCAATCTAGCCTTGTTAGGATTGTTCCAAACAATTCCGACATTTACCTAAGATTTACCCAAGTTCTTCATCAGTCATTGTGAAAATATGGAAGACTTAGATAGTTTCAGAGAAAGGAAGGAAGGGAAACAGACGGGCTAAGGAGTTCAGGAAGATAAAGCATTTGAGAAGATCTGCAACCGTACAGCCAGAGAAGGTAGGGAAAGATCATCAAGCCCCACAATCTATTGGAACATCAAGGGCAAGATGTCTTTTTTTTTCAATTAAGAAAAATGAGCAGCCCCTTTCCTGAAGCCAAGTTGAAACCTCATGGATTAATGATCCTGTTATCCTTTTCATATCATGGCAGTTAGGGGTGTGGTGCCTATCCACAAAAAATTTTTTGGCCCTCTCTTCATACCAGAGAAGAAGTTTGATTTTTTCTTTTTCTTTAATGGAATGTTTACAAAATCCTATTATAAAATTTGGGTAGATATTATAAAATACTATACATATATTTTATGTGTTTCTGAGTTTCTCGACTTTTTCTGTGTTGTCTGCCAGCTTTCATGTGTTGCCTGCAGCTCTGTAAAACTACCAAAAAATTCCCACTTAATTTCTTATGCTCACCCATGACATATTGAAACCACAATGAGGAAAGTCATGAAGTGAAGGGATAACTGCATTTTCTTCAGTCTGTGAGAATTCAGGAGGAGGGTAGACCTTAGCTTTGTCGTATGTAAAATGAGAAAGTTGGAACAGAACGGAGTCCTCCACCATGTTCCATCATCTCTTAGTATTCAATGCAATGTGAACAAGAGTGAGAAAACTGATATGCTAGTAATATATTCACCTCTAAAATATTCAGTATGAAATTCTGTATGTTTGGTTCCCCTCTTCACTCTTCACTCCAACCCCCTCCTCCTTTCTGTGACTAATGAGGTAGGACTTCACAAGAGGCCAGCAAGCAGAAGGAGAAGGCAAGAGAGGAGGAACCGAGCAAACAAACCTCAGAGAAAGTCAAAGGTGGTAATACCCAGCAAGCATTGGGACCTAGGATGGAAGTAGCAGGGGATATTTAAGGAGTCAAGGAATAGAGGGAGGAATGATGGATGTGAGAGAAGTCTTCCTCCATGCCTGGGTCTACCATTGCCTCTATTCCATTGCTTTACTAGAAATAAACAAGCTGCAAGAAGTAATCAATATCGAATATAGCCCAACCATTGAGCCAGCCATTCCAGGAAGCAATTAGAGGGCAAGATCAGAAGTACCAGTAAGGAGCAGAGTGCTCTACAGGAAAAGCAGCCAGAAGGAAAGTCAGCCCCCTAGGTCTTGAGATCTTTTAGCTGACTGGATGTTGACTCTCTCTGATGAAAGACCACCAGAAGAGCAACAATAAAGACTCTTGCTAATCCCAGCACTGAAAACACTTGGTAACATTCAGTGTGAGTAGCCTGTGTCCAGTCTCAGATACTTACCAGCTATACAACCCTGGGCAAGTTATTTAACCTCTTGTTTGCTTCAGTTTCCTCATATGTCAAATTGAGATAATGACAAATGGAAATAATAACTCTACTTTGTAGGGTGAATATAAAGATCAACTGAGATGACACTTGAAAAAAAAACATAGTACAGTTCCTGGCACATAGTGGGTCCTATATAAATGCTTATTGCCTTCTCCTTTCAGACATTTTCATTGACTATCCCCCATACCTGGAAAGTTCTCCTTCTTCACCTCTGCCTCCTGGTGCTTCCTTCAAGTCTCAGCTAAAATCCAACTTTCTGCAAGAAGACTTTCCTGCACCCCCTTAATGCTAGTGCCTTCCCCTTGAAGTTATTTCCAACATAGCCTATATTTACCTTGTTTGTACATAGGTTTTTTTTATATTGTCTCTCCTGCCCCCACATTAGATTGTGAGCTCCTTGAGGGCAGGCACTGTTTTTGCCTTTCTTTGTATTCCCAGAATTTAGTGCAGTGTTTGGCACACAGTAGGCACTTAACAAATGTTTGTTGACTTAATTTACCAATAACCATGGCAGAGAAATAAGGAAGTGGGATGGAATCCATACATCATAGAATGTTAGAATTGGATGAGATCTCCCTGGTCACCCCAGCCAGCCCCCTCTTTTCTTTTTCTTTTTTTTTTTTGGTGAGGCAATTGGGGTTAAGTGACTCACCCCGGGTCACAAAGCTAGTAAGTGTCAAGTGTTTGGTCTGAGGCCAGATTTGAACTCAGGTCCTCCTGACTTCAGGTCTGGTGCTCTATCGACTGTGCCACCTAGCTGCCCCCCAACCCCCTTCTTTTCACAAAAGCCTCCCAAGAGGCAAAATGATTTGCCCAAGGTTACAAAGTGGGTTAGTGGGAGACCTAAGACTAGAACCAGCCTCCTGCTTCCCAATCAGGTTGTCTTTCCTTGGCACAGCATTTAAGAGACAAGCCCACTAGAAAACAGACGTTTAGTTTTTTAGTTCTAAAACCCAGTGGTTTCCATAGGTGAAGAAAAATAGTCACCTAGTTTCAGGCATTCCTAATAGGAATTGGGAAAGCCTCTTTTCTCATCCTTTCCCACTTCAAGATGTGGTGACAGTTAAACTCAACCCACTCACAGCCTCCGTAAGCATAAAACCTCTTTCATCAGGAGATCCAGATGGATGCATCTGTTGCCATCCTACACAATGGCTTGTCTGGTAGAAATCTTCCTGTTTCCTCAGAGAAGGATACCAGGAAGCTAATGAGTAGAGTGCTGGGACTTGGATTTAGGAAGGGCTGGATTCAGATCAGATGCTTACTAGCTGTATGGCCCTAGGAAAGTCACTGTTCGCCACAGTTTCCTCACCTGTAAAATGAGTTGGAGAAAGAAATGGAAAACCACTCCATCATCTTTGCCAAGAAAACCCCAAGTGGGGTCAGGAAGAATTGGACCCAACTAGAACAATAACAACAAAAATAGGATGCCTCATAAACTTAATAGCTATGCGACCCTGGGCCAGTCACCAGTCTCTCCTCCCTCAGTTTATTCATCTGTAAAATGAGATTAGACTCAGTAGTCTCTATGATATCTATTGAGCTAACCCTGCAATCCTATGGTATATTACCTCCCTAGTCTATGTCAGTGAGTTTTTCAAATTCTGTAGATTAGATTATCAACCAATCTGTGCAAAATAGCCTTCTTATTGGGAAGCTGGAAAAGGCCATGCTTGACTGGGTGTGTCTCTTGATGGAAAGGAGAAGACTGTTGCCAGGGGACTATTAGTGCTTTGAGATAGAGCTCAGGACTATCTTTAGGTACCTATATAGGTCACCTCTGTGTCAATGCTAAGTATTTAGGATGAAGGGAATCTATTGCCTGAACATATTTCTGAATTTACTTAAAGGCATTGGAAAGGGTGCTGGATTTGGAGTTAAGGGACTTGGGTTCCAATCCCACCTCTTCCACTTACTACCTATGAGACCTTGGGCAAATCACTTAGCCTCCCTGGGCATCACTTCCCTCATTTGTAAAATGAATGGGATTGGATTAGATAATTCCTAAGATCTCCTCTAGCTCTAAATCCTATGACCTCCAGTTCCCTGAAAAAAAAGTGTTCTGAGAATGTGGGAATGTAAAGTAATTGACATAATCTGAGCCCAAATATGGGTGCCTTCAGACACAATAATTAAAGAAGAATATTAGAGAAGCAAATTCTTCCCCTTAATTTTAGAGTTTTCTGTTTTGTGATAAAATCAAGAGAAGCCACCTGGTTAGTGGAAGGAACAATGGTCTATGAATCAGGAGATCTGGATTCTGATTTAGACTTCCACCTCTGTATGTCTTCTCCAAGCCTCTGCCCAGGCTTCTAGTTCTACCTTTCTATATCTGCTAGATATAGACATATACATCTGGACCATCTGCCAGAAACTCAAATTCAACATGCCTAAATATGACTTACCTTCCCTCTCCTAATCCTGCCCTTTTATCTAATTTATCTATTTATATCAGTGATATCCCTATCCTCCTAGGCACACAGGCAAATGTGTGCTCTTAGGATCATTTTTCCCTCTTTCTCTTCCTACTACATCCAATCGCTTATTAAGTTCTATGATGTCTTGAGCCCTAATATCACTTTCATATGTCCCTTCCCACTATGCATCTCCCCCAGGGCTGTGCTGGTAAATGTTTAACAACCAGAACTCAAGTGGGGGAGTTGGGGTGGGATGGGAAATCTAGCACTACAAACTTTTATGTTTAATCTGCATTATTAATATTTTCTCTATCATTCTTTTGGGTCTATTCAATCAGTAAAACAACGAATCAAGTTCTGGCTTGTAACGTTTGCCAATTTCAGATGTGTAGATGCTCACAACTGAAAAGTTACCCGTTCTCATGAGCCTATTTGAGTTGGCTCCAGCATACCATCATCCTTTCTCATCCAAACTATTAAAGTGGCCATCTTGGCACAGTGGATAAAATAACAGACACAGAGTCAATAATATCTAGGTTCAAATCCCATCTTAGAAATTTGCTAGCTATGTGACCCCAGGCAATATCAGTTTCTTTATCTATAAGATGAATTTTTCACCTCTAAGTTCCCTTCTGATACTATGATAATATAATCATGTATATACGTTGTTCTGCTTGGCCTCAGAGGTCAAGATTAATAGCAATGGTTATAAATTGCAGAAAGTCAGATTTAGTTTGATATAAGGGAAAATTGGATACTTATTCAAAAATGGAGTGAACATATTCAAGAAGTGGTGGGTTCCCTATCACTGGAGGTCTTCAGGGGGCAGACTACATGACCACTTGTCAAGAATGTTATAAAAATGACTCTTAGTGTGGATTAGATGGCCTCTGAGATACTTTCCTTGGACAGACTTCAGGAGATAGTGGAGGAGATAGAAGGGCCTGGAGTGCTCTGGTCCATGAGGTCATAAAGAGTTGAACATGACTGACTGAGTAACAACAGCAACAATAAAGAGATATCTTCCAACCCTGAGAGATTGGGATTAGGTTCCTTGTTCAATTTATTCAAGTAAATAGTTATGAATTGCCTACTATGTGTGAGGCATGTTAGGCTTGAGAATGCAAAGAAAAAGGTGAAAAACAGTCCCTGCCCTCATTGTGTTTATATTCTACTCAATGATAAAATATGTAACTAGATGAAGTAAATGCAACATCTTTTGAGGAAGGAGAGAGTAGGTCAGGAAGGCTTCTCAGAAGAGATGGAACTTGATCAGACTCCTGAAGGAAAGGGAGGATTCAAAACGGCAGAAGTGAGGTAGGAGTGCATTCCAGGCAGAGAGGCATAAATGGAATGCTGAGTTTGGGAACAGCAAGTTTGGTTGGAATGGAAAATATACTGAGGACAGAAATATGAAAAATGCTCAGAAAGGTAGCCTGCAAGAAGGTTTTGAAAGGCTTTTAAAGCCAGACTAAGGAATTTGTATTCTATGTGTAAAAGAGGGCAGATCTGGTTCCTCTGCCCCACTCCTTGCTTCCAATACACACACACACACACACACACACACACACACCCCAAGTAAAATCTCTATACAAGGGCATTTTTAGTCACAGGATTTAATCACAGATGATTAGCACCCAATTATGTCTTTTTGTGCATTTTATTTTTATAAGAACACCTTTCTCTGAATCAGAAGGGACAACCCAACCATCTGGGTAGACAATTGGCCAAACCACTAGAGGAATTTAAACAATTATGCTTGCAGTCAGACAATTCCAGGGCAGTATTTCTCAAACTTTTTGGTCTTAGAATCACTTTACACTCTTAAAAATTATTAAGGACTCCAAAAAGCCTTAGTTTATTTGGATTATACCATTGATATTCACCATATTAGAAATTAAAATTAACTAATTTTTAAAACATTTATTGATTCACTTGCAAACAATAACAAACCCATTACATGTCAACAGAAATAATTTTTTTTTTATGAAACAAAACTATAATTCCTAAAACAGAGAAAATAGAAGGGTGGCATTATTTTACATATTTTTGCAATTCTCTTTAATATCTGACTTAATAAAAGACAGCTGAATTCTCATATCTGCTTCTCCATTTAATCTGTTGTGATATGTTATTCTAGTTGAAGCATATGAAGAAAATCCAATCTTACACAGATAAGAAGTTGGAAAAGGGAGAAATATTTTAACAGAAAAATGGCATCTTAGTTTTATTATCTTGTGGCCCTATTGAAAGGGTCTCAGGTCTCAGGCATACATGTTGAAATACAGTGTTCTAGGGAGTCTCTAGAAGTGGAGAAAGAATTGAAATGTTGACAGGGAATGGTTCTTGGGGAAAGAGGATATTATCTCTTTTCTTTCCTCCCTCTCCATTCATCAACCATGGCATCCAGTAGTATGGTTACTGTCCCTCAAGGAAAGACTTTCCACCAGTTGAAGTCAGTTTGAGAGTAGTCCGGAAGCAGCTGAGGAAGCAGGGAGAGACACTCTCCTGACAAACATATATTTGGAGAGGCAGTTACGAGGTGGTAAGTAGTTTCAAGGAGCATGCCTTCTGTAAGTAGAGAGATAGCTTTGGACTCAAGACAGCTAGCCTTGGTGATTGAGAGTTGAGCTGCAGAGAGAGAAGACTGTGAGAATCCAAGTGAGTGACCCACTCAGCAGGGATGCTCCCGGAAAGGAACTTCATGAGGATGTCAAAGGAAAGAAAGGACATTGGGGCCCTGCAGTGCCTGAGTTTGGAGTTGTCTTTACCACAAGTATTCCTTGAATTGCAATCCTCACTACCGTGATACTCAAGTTTGTGACCACTTGTCCCACAGATACTCTGTTTCTAGGAGACCATAGAGGAGACTAGATTTTTGGGTACAATATTTTGTCACTACTGTTCTTACTATGCTGTCTTAGTAATTGCCCTTCCTATGAGTTAATTGTGATGACTGGCTGATTATTAATCAGTTGTTGTGGGAGTCATACCAGTAGGAGTTGGTGAACTATAGCTACAACTTGGAAGTAGCAGCCACCCTCTGGGGCTCAACCCTGAAGGGTGAGTGAAAATTGAAGTAGTAGCCCAGAAAGGAAGACATATGGGGCCAAGAAGGAATATGAAGCCACTGATGATTTTTTTTTTTACATGCTCAGATCATCTGTAGATATCCCTATCTTCTTCAAGGCTCAACCAGCTACTACACACTCCATGAAACCTTCCCAGACTAAATCTTTTCTCCCTACTCAAATTTCTCTTAGATGTTTGTCCAGCCCCCTTCTTTTTACTCACCTCACTCTCATTTCTTCATGGTTACTTAAATACTTGTCCTTTTCCTCACTAGATTTTAAATCTGAGAGCAGAGCCTGTGGCATATATTTTTATCCCTAGTTCCTGTAACATAGCTGTTGCTTAATTAATATTTATTGAGCTAAATTTGTTAAATTGGTATGTCATAGGGAAGGTCATTTCCCCTCTCTGGGCACCATTAATCTTATCTGTAAAATATGGAGGTTAGAATCAATGATCTCTAAGGTGTTACTAGGAAAGAAAGAAAGAGTTACTAAATGTCTACTACTATAATAAGTATTTTACAAATATTGGCTCATTTGATCCTCACAACCTATAGAGGTAGGTGCAGCTGGAGAAACTGAAACAGATAGAAATTAAGTGACTTGCCCAAGGTCACACAGCTAGTAGTTAGTGTCTGAAGTCAAATTCAAACTCAGTTCTCTTCTGACTCCAGATCCAGCACTTTATCCACTTCGTATCCACCACCTACCTTCCTCTAGCTCTGAGGTTTGTGGTTCTATTTGGAGATATAGCTCATGGAGACCAATTCCTGCAAAGTTGTGTGTTATTAATACTGTGCGTCATGGCACAGAAATCAGCTTTTTAAGGCTAAAAAATATTTCCCCAAATTGCAGTGGACATAAGCTCAGGTTTCCAGCAGCTAAGCACTCTCCACCCATCTCAGCTGTCAACAGCTGCAGGAGATAGGCAGCTGGCCTTTCCCCCAGCCTGCTGCTTAAACAGCTGCTCTCATGAACTAATGAGCTTGAACGAATAGACCTACACAGTGAAAGTAATCCAAAGTGTATATTCATACACAGAAAGATTCTGGATGATGTCTATATGTGACAGGTAGACTTAGGTATGTTCCATGGCCTATTATAACATGAAGCATTTGTTATTCAAAAGCGTCATCCTTCACCTCTAAATGTTTGCAGGACTTGGCCAGTGTTCAGCATCCCCTTGACAGATGAATAGATTGTGCAGGATGGCTGTCCCCATTTTGTGCTTATCAGGCTAGTTTTGTATCTAGATGCAGGAGAAAAAAAAGTCAATAAAACCCTAATTTGAGGAATAAATCCACATTTTATGTGTTAATTGGCTTCTGCAACTCCCTCTGCTGCCAATTTGGTGTGAATATAATAATAATAATAATAATAACTAACATTTGTATAGCACTTACTATGTGCCAGGCACCATGCTAAACACTTTACCATTATTATCTCATTGGATATAAGTGGGAATGGGGGAAGAAAGAGAAAACAGTTACCAATGCTTTTCATTGCTGTTTTTTCGTTTACTTTTAAAACTTCATTCATTTCAAAGGTATTGATTTTCTTTCTTTCCCATTACTACCCCCATCCTGTTGACAATTAAAAAAAAGAAAAATAAGACCTTTATTTCAAATATGCAGAATTCTGGGCAGCTAGGTGACACAGTGGATAGAGCACTGGGCCTGGAGTCAGGAAAACTTGAGTTCAAATCTGGCTTCAGACACTTACTGGCTGTGTGACCCTGGGAAAGTCACTTCACCTTTTTTGCCTCAGTTTCCTCATCTGTAAAATGAGCTATCAAATGAAATGGCAAACCACACCAGTATCTTTGCCAAGAAAACTGCAAATGGGGTCACAAAGAGTCAGACTCAACTGAAACACCTGAACAACAACAAATAGTTCTGGAAAACAAATTCTCTCACTGACCACATCCAAAAATGTGTGTCTCATTCTGTTTCTTTTTGTGCTTCCATGACTCATGCTTGACTTTTAATAATAACAATAGTAATTTTCCTGAGAAACGAAAGGATGATTTTTCTACTCACAGGTATAGCCATGCCAACCCTCTATTTTTAAAAGGGACCAAAAATGAGAGGAAGGAGGAGAGAAAAGGACAATACCAGTAAGAATGGATGAAAACTTCAAATTAGAAATTATCTTCTTTTCTTTAGATTTTTCATGGAATATCACTATTACTTCTCTTGGCTTCTACTCTGTATTATGGTTATTGTAATTGTTGTATACTTATTGCATAATTTTGCACGTTTTTGTATATGGTTATCCTATTTCCTTTTCTAGACTATGATCTCCATGCGGGTAGATAGTACATTAATAAGCTTCATAATCCCTACTCCAGGCCTAACACATAATAAGTAATAAATTGTTGTTGAATAAATGAAAGTTTAAACCGGTAGAGGTCATTCTACTAGCAAGGAAGAAACTGAGAAGTACACAAATAGAATCAGAGAATTTAGAGCGGAAGAAATCTTAGTAATCTGATCCAATCCCTTTATTGTACAACTGAGGAAACTGAGGCCCTAGAGGTGAAATAATTTGCCTCAGGTAAAATCAGTAAGGAACAGTACCAGGACTCAAATGAAGTTCAGCTGATGGTAAATTCAGAGATCTTTGGACCAGACCATGCTGACTCCCTTGACCAAAAATAGATTCGATAGAATAATCATACAGTGAATTAATTGAGTTTTCCATTGCTATTTGGAGCTTAGCCACAAAAGTTGCTGAGATAAAAGCTCTTATGTCAAGGTAAGAGTAGGCATTGAAAACCAGGCATTATGAGAAAGAGCTTGGACTGGAAAACCTGAGATGGAATTGTCCAGACCCCAGGAAAATTCTAGATAGCTAACTCCCAATGACCTGTAGTAACTGGAGATGAGAGAGAAATAGTAGAACAGAAGAACATAGGATCCAAGGATTTTTGAGCTAGAGATAATATGTTCCAATCCCATTATTTTACAAACGAAGAAACTGAGGCACAATGATGTTAGTGATTCCTTATGCCTCTAGGATAAAATATAAATCCTTCAGCCTACCACTTGAGGTCCCCTATAATCTGGCCCCAACCTACTTTTCCAGACTTATTTTACATTACTCCCTATTATATATGCTGAATTGGACTACTGACTCTTCTACAAAATGGACATTCTATCTTCCACCTCCACACATTTTGCTGAAGCCACACTTTCCCCCTTTCCTCCTTCTTAATGCCTGGAATGTGTTGGCTTTTCAATATTAGCTCTCTAGATCCTTATCTTCCTTCAAAGATCAGCTCAGTTGCCAGAATAGAGCCTTCTTTAATCCCTCAGTAGCTAATAGTCTCTCCCCCTTCAAATTACTTTATATCACAGTTATCTGAGTACTGTTGTATTCCCCAGGAGACAAACAAGCTCTTTTAGGTCAGGGGCCTTTTCTTTTTGTCATTGCAGAATTTTTTAATATTTATCTTTTAAAAAGAAATATAAGGTGTCCCAAAAGTCTTAGTGCAGTTTTAAGCTTTAATAACTTAATAGCTTAAATCATTATAATAAATAAATTTAATAGGTAGTGAATTTAATAAATAAATTTTTATTTATTATTAAATATACTACATACATACTATATATTATTAAATATACGATTAAAGCTATCATATATACATGTATATGATAGCTTTAATAGTCTTTTGGGACACCTTGTTTCAATTTTTTCTTAATTCTTTTCATTTAACAACAATTTGTTTTCTCATCTTCCCACCTACCACCCTTCCAAATGACAACAAAACAAAACCCTTTTTTAACAAGCATGCATACTTTGACCCACCAGTACCACTACTAGGTCTATACTCCTAAGAGATCAAAGAAAGAAGAAAAAGACCCATATGTACAAAAATGCTTATAGCAAAGCTTTTTGTGGTGACAAAGAATTGGAAACTGGGGGGATGCTCATCAATTGGGAAATAGCTGAACAAGTTGTTATATATGAATATGTACATATGAAATACATGATGAAACACATTTGTGCTATAAGAAATTATGAAAGGAATGGTTCTGGAAAGACTTGAGAAGACTTATATGAACTGATGCAAAGCAAAGCGAGAAGAGACAAGAGAACAGTTTACATAGTAAGGCAATATTGTTAAGAGAATCAAATATCAAAGACTTAGTAACTCTTATCATCACAATGACTTACTATATTTCCAAAGGACTCATGATGAAAAATGCTATCCACATTCAGATAGAGAACTGACAAATTCAGCGTGTAGGTTGAAGCATACTTTTTTTTTCCTTTTTCTTTTTTTGTTTTGTTTTGTTTTTTTCCCCTTTCTGGAGCATGACTAATGCAAAGATTTGTTTTGCATGACTTTGTATTTGTAATTAGTTTTGTATTTTCATACCTTCTTAATAAGCAGGAGAGAGATGGGGGAGGGAAAGAATTTGTAACTGAAAATAAAATTGAATTGAATTTTAAAATAAATAAATACATTTTAAAAATATTCCTAGTCAGGGGGTAGCTAGGTGGTGTAGTGGATAGAGCACTGGCCCTGGATTCAGGAGGACCTGAGTTCAAATGTGGCCTTAGACACATAACATCTTCCTAGCTGTGTGACCCTGGGCAAGTCACTTAACCCCACTGCCTAGCCCCCCCCCCCGAAAAAATATTCATAGTCAAGCAAAACAAATTCTCATATTGGCCATGTCCAAAAATTTATGTCTCATTCTGCATCTTGAGCTCATTATCTCTCTGTTCAAAGATGGGTAGCATGCTTCATCATCAGTCCCTTGACATTGGTCTGGTCATTTCACAGTTGGAGATTCTTAAGTCTTTCAAAGCTACTGGTCTGTACAACATTGTTGTCTTATAAATTGTTATCCTGGTTCTGCTCACTTTACTCTGCATCAGTTCATACAAGTCTTCCCTGGTTTCTCAAAAAACACACTTTGTGTCATTTTTTTAATAAGGCACAGTAGTATTTCATTGCCTTCATACACTGTCGTTTGTAGCCATTCCCCAATTCAGGGCATCCAATTTCTAGACTTAAGCCACTACATGAAGAGCTGTTATAAAATTTTTATCAGCAGAAACCTTGCATAAGATAGACTTTGATTAAATTGGATTGAATTTCCCGGTGACTGGGGGATAGGCCCTAGAAATCCCCCCAACCCCAGCTTCCCCTGAACTCTCCTGCTAGGCCCAAGAATTCGCCTGAGGCTCATCTCAGTATAATTCTTTCAACTGTCCTTGCATAGTGGTTTTGACCCTGCCCCAATCTCCAGTTCTCTGTTACCTCTAACCCATCCCATTGTATGCACCTGGCCCCACCCTAGACCACCACTCCTTAATTCCATCTAGAGGCCTTCCACTTGGCCCGGGTCCCTGGCATTCACCTGGGGCACCCAGCCCTTCCAGGTCCTTCTCTGTTACCCCCCAGTCACCCCAGAAATCTTGGCCATTCCAAGATCACATCCAGATCTTCCCAGAGTCTTTCAGTGTAAAAGGTCCATCTTGCCTCCATTAAAGTGCTCAGATTCCTTAAGAGTCTGGCCTGGTTGTATTCTCATTACAAAGGCTCAGATTCTTAAAATCTCACCCATCCCAACTGGTGTTGTAATAAACCTCATCTCTGGCTGAAAGAAGGCTTGGGCCGAATTCATTTGAGGCAGGACCCACATCATTTACCCTTGAATTTTGGGCTCCCAGCACACCTAGAGCTCCACACCAGCATTTCGTGAACTGTACGCAGCAGTTCATCTCATTTCTAGCCCAGTGGTCTTTCTACTTCACTAATCCCAACATTATTTCTACTTGGTTTTGAGATCCATGATGCACTGACAATTTACCTTTCTAATTATATTTTGCTTAGGCCAATAGTAATTTTAGATTCTAAAAACATAGTAACTTATTGTCAAGGAAGTCAACACAGGTGAGCTGGCAGAGGAAAAGCCAGCCTGGGATTTAAAACTTTGCCACAAAGAGAAGTAAAACACAGATAATAGGCAATATATAAATGGAAGCGGAAGTAGAATTTTGAGATTGATTAAGTCTCAAATATTCCTCTGTGAATGATATATCCCTACAAATATAAGAAGAAAACAAATATAAAGGAAGTTAGGAAGATTTAGGTTCCAATGCCACCTCAGACGCATACTAGCTCTGTGGTCCTAGGTAAGTCACTTCCTCTCAGCCTCAATTTCCACATGCAAAATATTAAGAAATACTCCTGTCTACTCTATGGAGGACTTTTAGAAGACCATGAACAATAGTTTCATAGGGAGAAAAGGTGTGGGAGGTAAGAAATGATTATGTTTTCATATAAGGAAAGTGAGAGAAAAGGTAGCTTTAGGTCAGAGGTTCTAGAACCAGCTGAAAATGGATGTTTGGTTAAAGAGGCCTGAAGTAGCACAAAGGTTAAGCTTTACTTAAAGAGCACACGTGTAATAAACTCATTAATACTAACTTCTCTGCCCAGAGGGGAGCAATAGCACAGAACTAAGCACATTTCGTATGTTAGCCGGAGGAGGGACATGTTATGAAGTGGGAGTATCAGGAAGATTGCAATCCAGAAGGGCAGGGACCAATCCCAGCTCTGAAGAGAGGGACAAGAAGGAGTTAACTGTATAAAAGTCTTGCTCTGGTGTCTGTCTGTGTCCCTTTTTCTTTTTTGGGGTACCACGCACCTGGTTCTTTGGCAAGAATTGTAAGTAAATAAACACCCCTTTGCTGACTTTAGATTAAGTTATGTTTCTTAAGGGAGGACGGAACTCCGCATGGTATGTTTCTAGGCACTGCTGCTGCTAACCCTACCAAGGAGTGACTGAACCACATTTCTCACAAGAGGTTGTTGTAAAGGAATCCATAGGAATGAGGTCCCAGATCCATCAAGTATAGTCTTCTTGTGCTCTGCCATAGTTAAAATCACCTGTAGACTATGTTTTTTTAATCAAGTTCTGTGAATTTAATTGAATTTGGGGTGACGCGTTTTAGGAAAGATACTGACAAGCTAAAGCACATTCAAAAGAGGACAACTAAGACATATCAGGCACTTGACTACCATGCCATGTGGCAATGTTTAACCTAGAGAATTAAAGACGTAGGAGGAATAATGATAATAGCTAGCATTTGTGTAATGCTTAATCCTCACAACAACCTTTTGAAGTAGGTGCTATTATTATCACCACTTCATATACAAGGAAATTAAGGTAGACAGAGATTAAATGACTTATCCAGAGTAACACAGCTACTAAGTGTCCAAGACTGAATTTGAACTCAGATTTATTTGTTTGTTTTTTTGGTGGGGTGTGAGTGTCTTTTTTTTTTACTCTTGGCCCAATGCTCTATCCACTATGCCAACTACCTACCTAATATGATAGCTATCTTCTAATATGTAAAAGACTCCTAGACAGAAGAGATTGGATTTCCTCCTTGGCTTTCTAGAAGGTATAACTAAGAACAATGGGTAAAGGTTGCAGAGAAGTAGATTTTAGCTCAAAGTAAGGAAAAACTCCTCAATTATCTCTCCCATTAAAATGTGAACTCCTTGAGGGAAGGGATCATGTTTATGCCTTTCTTTGCATCCCAAGATTAGCACAGTGCCAGGCACATAGTAATTGCTTTAAAAATGCTTAATGACTAACAATTAGAGAGGCTCCAAAGCAAAATGGGCTGCCTTGAAAAGTAGTAGTTCCACAGCACTGGAAGTCTTAAAGTAGAGCCTAATGACTTTTTTTTAAATTTACATGTTCTTAACAAGCACAAACATTTCAATATGTAAAGAAAAAAAAAGAGGATGGTATATGAAATGGGGAACTTCTATCATGTAAAACTTTTTAAGTGTCTACTAAATTTAACATGCTAATAACATATTTGCTCTGCTTATCTGCATCCCATTCTGAACTTCCTTCTCTTTGTGTATTCTTAAATATTTCATTGACACTCTTTTACTTCTTTATTTTTCCATCATTATCATGACCCAAAGATTTTTTTCCTCCCTACTGTTGAAGTCTTTCCTAATAACAAATTAGCATGATGAAACTAAAACAAACTAGGTGACCATTTTTCAAGGATATTGTCATAGTAATTATCATTCAAGTTTGGATCTGACTAGATGATGTTAGTGGTCTCCTCCAACTCTAAGATTCTATACCTTCAATTTATGTATTTGGTTTATTCAGCTCCACTTCCACCATCTAAGTTGTGAGCTCATTGACAACATGAGACTGCCTCAATTCATCTTATACATTCCAAGAGGCAACACAGTTCATTATACATAGACTTTAATGTATTCTGTACTATTTTTGTCCACATCCTTTCCTAAGCCCTTCATAGAAGTACCCACAGAATGTTAAAAGACCAAGATGAAGGCATCCATAAAGAATTTATGGTCTAGAGGCCTTCCTCTATGACTGTTAACATTCACTACAGCACCCCACTATACATCTGTTTTCTCTCACTCTTGCTTACATGATTAGCCTACCTCCTATTTGGATCATACATTTTCTAGATGGTACTTCTTATGCCTTTCTTTGTATAAAAGTCATTGTTAATATGCTTTGACCTACATTCACCTCTCATTGCCCTTTGGGTCACCTGGAATTTTGATTCTAGTGATTATGGTATTCCGTGATCTGCAGGCATATTGCACCATTAAAAGACCATTAGCACTTTTTTTAAAGTGTGCATTTCTATCAGATAATATCTTGGAGTCATTGGAAGTGCTTTTCAATTTCCCAACTGAAATCCTGTTCATTCTATTCTTCCCATTCAGTTATGGGTCCAGCTTATTTTCCATCTGTAATTTCCATCCAATGTAGAGGCATTGGTATAGTAATTCAATGGGCTGCCCATTTCATTGTATGCCATAGTTTGAATGATGGCCATTCTTCATCCATTTGGTTTTTCCTGTGTACTTTGTTAGGCTAATTCCTTTTGAGCTGCTATGATCTCATTTAAGAGGTTCTTTAAACTACTAAGGTTTAATGAAATCAGCAAAATGTTATCCACAAACATCTGGGGCACCCACCATCTACAAGGAAACTCTTCTACTTGTATTCTTCTAACAGCATCCTCCACGACAGTGAACATCTCCTGTGTGAGTATACATGTTTTATGTTTTGATACAGATCAGTGGGTCTCAGATTTTTTTTTGTTCCCAGAATTCCCTCATCTTATAAAAAAACCATTAAGGAAACAAAAAAGTTTTTGTTTATATTTATGAGTTTTTCATTTGTTTTATTTATCATCATATCTACTAGTATTTACCATGTTAGAAATTAAAACATCTTAGTATTGTTATGAAATAGTTTTGTAGACCCCCTGACCTCAGTGGGGTCTCAATGAGTCCTCAGACTACACTTTGAAAACTGTTGAAAGATAATCAGAAAATCTTTGAAGGAACTTACCCCTGTGGTTATAATGACAGCGCTCTTAATTCTTGTGCTTTCATTTTCCTTAAGAATATAAATATTGATAGCTTCTCCGGTAATACAACTCAGTCATTTGATGAGAATCTCACATTCCTAGTGTCAACAATTGACAGTGTAGTGTTGTGGAAGGAAGACTCTATTTGGAGTCAGAAAACCTGGCTTCACAGCTCAGCTCTGCTATTTACTATGTGACCTTCAGTAAGATCACACTGGACAATTAATTAATTAACTGGACAATAATTTAATTGTCCAGTCCTCCTTAATGCTTAGTGCCTTCTTTCTGAGATTATATCCAATTTCTCCTATACCTATCTTATTTATGTATAGTAATTTTCTTGTTGTCTCCTCCATTTGGTTATAAGCACCTTGAGATCAGGGGTTGTTTTTGCCTTTACATCCCTGGTGCTTAGCATAGTGCCTTTCATATACTAAGTGCTTAATAAAGCTTATTGACTTAACTTGACTATTTCCACATCTAAAAAATTAGGAGGTTAGACTGGATAACTACTAAGGTGCCTACCAGTTTTAAAGCTATAGTTCTCTGTCTAATGTCTCAAAATTTTACAATTCATAGACCTGCTGCCCCATTTCTACTGTATCACCAACATCACTTTGGAAGTAGATGAGGACCGTTTTGTAATTTCCTTTGTTTTGTATGCAGACAATGCTAAAGAATTCATCCTCTACTGGTCAATGTGATGATAGTCAAGGGGTTAAATTGTCTAGAAGATATGTTGGTTATGACTTGGGAAGGAGTTGATTCAAATCCAAGAATATGAAGTAGAAGGCTGCTTAATAGCATTTTATGATAATACTGATTTTATATTTAGAAAGCTATAGCCTTATTTAAGGAAAATAATATTATATTTTTATAAAGTTATGGAGGGAAATAGGACATAATAAATGGTACAGAGAAGTTAGGTTGACCAGTGGATGGAGTGCCACACTTGGAGTCAGGAAAATTTATTTTCCTGAGTTCAAATTTGGTCTAAGACGCTTGCTATGAGACCCTGGGCAAATCACTTAACCTTGTTTGCCTGTTTCCTCATCTGTAAAATGATCTGGAGAAGAAAATAGCAAACCACTCCAGTATCTTTGCCAAGAAAATCCCAAAATGGGGTCCAGGTCCCAGGCATTCTGCTCACCCCAGTTTACTGGCCACTCCCATACAGATCTTCCTTAGGGAGAATGGAGTCTAGATAGGATTAGATACGATTAAGGGTGGGAAATGTCCTGGGGCCATCTGGATGTAGGTTGGGTTTAGACAAGGAAAGGCCAGTTGATAGGATTATAGCCTTATGCAAACTATGAAAAGAAAAAAAAGGAAAAAGGAAAAAAACCCCAAAAAACCTTAATTCAGTGTTCCCACTTATTGATTTCTAGTTAATTGGGGTGTGGCCATAAATTAATAAAATCAAAACTTGATAGTTCTGATTGCTTGTCCTGTTGGTTCTCACAGAATCATCATAGCCTTATTTAACCAAAAACAGGGATATTCATTCTATACAGGGGCCAATTCAATTCAATAAACATCTGTTAGATGCATGTTGAGTGATTAAGCACCCACTATGTATAATACTCAGCATAAAAAGTTCTACTCTGACTCCTGTGTTGTGATTTTGGGGTCCCAGAACCCCTAATCCCATAAACCTCAACATTGCCACTTTTAATTGAGAAATAGCACAATGCAGAGGGCTCAGAGTCAGAAAACCTGTATTTGAGTCCAGTCTCCTTCACTTACTTGCTGTGTGACCTTGAGCAAATTATTGGTCCTCTTAGAGCCCCAGTTTCCTTATTTTAAAGTGAAGTTGCTTTCCTTTACCTATTGAGCAGGAATTTTGTGAGGATCAATAAAAATAATCACTGATATATATCTAGCTAGCAATTTAATATTTGCAAAGAGCTTTAAATGCATTATTTCATTTGATCCTCACAAGGAGGTACTACAGCTATGCTTATCTACTTATAGAGAAAACTGAGGCTCAGAGAGTTGAAGGGTCACACAGCTAGTAAATGTCAAAAGTAGGATTTGAATCTAGGTCTTCCTAACTAAAAGTCCAATCTGCTCTCTACTTTAGCACCTTTCTTCTCAAGATAACATATGAGGAAAATATACACACAGATAATAATAATAGCATACTATTTATCTATCAACTTTAGATCTGAAAAGTTCTTTTCATATCATATATTTGCATTCCTTACAGCAACACCATGAAATAGGTACTATTATTATTCCCCACTTTATAGATGGAGAAACTGAGACTTATAGAGAGCCTTGACATAACTTGCCTAGCTAATAAGTATCTAAGGCAGAATTTGAACTCCTAACTCCAGGTTTGGCATTCTAGTAAACCACCAGGTTGCCTATATATACTAATGCAATGGGCTACCCATTTAGCTGTAGGTCATAGCTTGGACAAGAGGCATTCTGAAATACCTACAGATTCTGGTAACTGTAAAATATAGTACAAATAAAAGGTATAATTGACAGTCTTTTCAAAACCATTCTTATTTCTATCTAATTATTTCCCTTTAAAAGACAAGGTGATGAAAACTCAGTCTCTTTTCTGGCATTACTCACTTTATGTCATAGTAGAACAATATTTTCCATATTACTCTCTTGCCTCCTATTAATATAATTCTTTTCCTTCTGAAGTTCTGTTTATAACCTCCACTCTGGAGACATAATATCAACTCAATCATGAACACAAATGGAATTCTTTGAGGTTAGTACCACACTCCTCTTCCCAACTACACCTTCTGCTTCATGAATACTCTGAACAGAGAATGTAATGCATCATCTTTCATACTGAGTACTATGATTTTTTTTTTTTTAGGGATGGGGGTGAAAGGAATGGAGAAGAGAGAGGGATTATGGGGGAGGGAGAAACAGTTGTTACAAGAAAATAAAAGGGTCACACACTTCGATGTATTTATTCCCATGCCCAGAAGGGTTGTGTCTAGCCCTGTCTTCTGGGTCTCATTAGTTGAACCCCTTCCCATCCACCCCCACTCTACTCCATTGAATTAAAACATGAAATTTCTTCAGGGTGAAGTTTATGAAATGCATGTGTCAGTAGCAAATTAAACTTCCTGAAGAGGGAACCCAAAATCAATCTGGAGTGTACTGAGGGACTTGACATCCATGAATGGCCAAAGCCTGGGAGATCTGGGTGTCTACAAGTGCTATACAGGATGTCCCAAAAGTCTTAGTTCGGGTTTAAGACTTTTGGTATACTCTGTATACTAAAAAATACATTTTTAAATAGAATGGTTATAGAACACAGTTGTTCTGGTTCTCGAATATTTTTGCTGACCAATGGCTACTATATATGCTATCTATGAATCATTCATTCTCAAAGAATTAGAATATAGCAAATACAGCCTACTAAATCTGAACTGAACATGAGGGCATAGGATCGGGGCCTGATGAGAGGCTTAGAGATGAACCAGCCCAAATTCTTCATTGAGCAGATGAGGAAACTGATTCCCAGTCTGGTGATATTAATTAGGGAATCTCATATTTAATTGTTAGTACACATATTAGTATAGTTAGTGTATATATTGGAGTCAGAGGACCTTGGTTCAAATCCCCACTCTGACACTACCTATGTAACATTGAACCTCTCAGAGACTCAGTTTACTCATCTGTAAAATGCAGTGGTTGAGATAGATGACTTCTAAGGCCTCTTCCAGCTCTAAATCAGTAATCTTATGATATATACATATTGTCTCCCATGTCTTGGTATCCCAGCACTTAGTATACTACCTATCTCATAGTCGGTACCTAATAAATATTTGTTGATTGATTGACTAATTATAGGATTAGAGCAGAAGGAACCTCAGAGACTAGTCCAATTCTCTCATTTTAGAGATGAGTAAATAAGCCCCAAGAGGCAGCCCCCCCTACTCTGCCAAGAAACCCCAAGCAATAAATGCTAGGCTCTGGATTCAAACCCAGGGCCTCTGACTTCAAATTCAGTATATTTTTCATATACCGTGCAGCCTCCTATAATCTAACCTTTCTTTGATGACTCAGAGGGCATTTCAGGATCCACTGAGGGCTCAGGCTCTTCATTATGAAACCCAGTTCTTGTACAAGATTATTGATCGGTAGTATGGGACATCAGACTGGATCTGTGCTGAGCTTGTGGCAGCTCTGGAATTTCTCTTTTCCAATTGTTTCTTTATGCTAATCTATTTATGTGCTATTTGTCTCTTTAAAAAGAGAGCGAGAGAGAGAATGTGAAAAAAATTTGATCATTTAAGACTTTTTAATTTTTGTTTTTCAGATAAATAGAATGTTTACTGTACCCACTAAGCTGAATAAAGCGGGGATGGAACATTAAAAATGAGAGGACTCCTCTGTTGAATAAGGTCCCCTTGTCTCAAGGGACTGATTTTCCATTCCATCCTTCATTAGTCACCATGTGAGCCTTCTGGGCAAATCTGGAAAGGGTTCCATCTGGAAAAGGAGAGAACACCATGTCTTACAACTGAATGAAGAATCTATTCCTGGAACACTCATCAAAATACTGGCGAACGTTTGGCTCCATTCATTCATGATTCCACGGGCTAATGCTGATGGGTTATATAATGAGCCAGCTGTCTCCCTCAGTTATGTCCTCATCATCTGGAGGGGCTATGTTCAGCTGCATGTGGGCACACACATTTGCAATTACTTATAATTAGCAAGTATGTTTGCCATCCTTCCTCTTCAGGGGACCAAGACCTGAGCATCTCACATGCATGTGGCTTCCATTGAGCCAGCTGTAGTAGGGGTAAAAGGTCAAGGTCTTCTCTGGCCTATCTATGATGTGTCTTAGCTTACCTGCCATGTATTTCATGAATCAAGAGGGAAAAAATACCTCATATTAAAAAAGATTAATGCTAACCAAAAGGGGGAATATTTCAAGTGCCTAAGGAAAAGAGATGCCACAAATAGCGTGAAGGCAAAAAAAAAAAATTTAAGACTATAAATAATTACTTTACAGAATCCTCTTTAAAGTTCTCATACATTACGTATGTATAAGTTTAGCACAAAATGTTAAGCAAATAAAAGAGGGAAATGTGAAACAGCTGGAAATGCTAAAGACTTTCCTTTCTCAAAAAAAAATCAAATGATAAAAAGTGTTGCAGACAAGTTTGTTTTCTAGACACTGTTATTTTTAGGCAATGTTAATTAATAGCATGGAGAATTAGTGCAAATTAAGTAATTAGAAATGAAGCTTGCAGCAAGAACTGACTTGTGTTTATAGAAGCATGATTAAATGATTAAAACTGATCCTTTCCATTACTTGTTTGATGACAGTGAGAAAAGGAAGAATTCTCAGCATCAAAACAGGGAAATCACAGTCCTCAGTTAATGACTAGTTCAAGAAGTAGAAAGGTGATAAGAGAAAAGGACTCACAGGAAGAATGATCTTAGAGTTAAAATAAGTAAAATTTTATTTTTATCTCCCCAGATCTCCCGTTGTCTTATTGAGAAAATTATTTTCTTCGACATTCAGATTATCCAAATAGGAACGACACTAAGGATTTGTGTCATTTCCCAATATAGGCCAAACAGGGCTGTGGAAGGTGGTGGCATTGTTAAAATGGCAATGCCCATGCCTGTGGATTAGTGCTTCTCAAACTTTTTGGTCTCAGGCCCTCTTTACCCTCTTAAAAATTACTGAGGATCCTCCTTTCTCCGGTGCTCCCCCTCAAAGAGCATTTGTTTATGTGGACTCTATCTGTCAACATTTATGTATTAGAAATTTAAATATCTTGGTATTATTATAAGAAAATAGCTTGGACTTTGTAGACCCCCTGAAAGAGTCTCAGGGACCCCCACCCCCACCCCAGCATTCCTTGGCCCACACTTTGAGATCTGCAGCTCTATGCTGTTTGTGCAACAGCTTCCAAGTCTTGATAGGTGCTCATCCAGGGGAGCTGCTTCTGCCCAAGTTCATCCAAACCTCAGGAGGAAATAATTCAAGGCAAGAAAAGAGCCACAGCAATTGATTTCAGCAGCAGTGCCTTCTTATTGCCTTTAGGATAAAGCAAGGAAGGAAAAAAATAAGCATTTATGAAATACCTACTATGTGCCAGGCACTTTACAAAATTATCCCATTTGATTCTCACACCAACCCAGAGAGGTAAGTACTTATTACCCCTATTTTATAGTTGAAGAAACTCAGTCAGAGTAAAAGTAAAGTGACTTGCCCAGGGTTGTACAGCTAGTAGTATCCAAAACCAGATTCAAATTCAAGTCTTCCTGACTCCAGGCTCTATACTTCAACTATTCCACCACCTAGCTGCCTCTAAAATAGACATTTTTCAGCCAGGCACCTAAAGCTTCCCATAGTCTGGTTCCTATCTGCCTTTTCAGACTATTTCACATGATTCTCTTTCACGTGTTCTATGTTCCAGTCAAACCGGCCTGCTGGCTATACCCCAGCCCTATTCCTCCAACTCTCACCACCACCATATTCCATATCCTGTCTCCTTTGCAGAGACTGTCTGTCACCCATGCCTGGAATGCATTCCCTCCTCTCAAAAATTCCTCTCAGAATCTCTAGCTTCCTTCAAGGCTAAATTCAAGGTCTATTTCCTACAAGAAGCCTTCCCTGCTCTTCCCCCTCCACCACCAACCCCAACTCTAGGTATTAGTTCACTTTCCTTACTCAAACTATGTACTTCTTTACCTATAAAATGAGGATAATAATAACACCCACGTCACAGGGTTGTTGTTGAGGGTCACGTGAGGAAAAAAATGCATAAAGTGCTTTGCAAGCCTCACAATGCTTCGTTGTTCAGTTGCTTTTCAGTCATGGCTGACTCTTTGGGGTTTTCTTGGCAAAGATACTGGAGTGGTTTTCGATTTCCTTCTCCAGCTCATTTTGCAGGCAAAGAGGGTGAAGTGACTTGCCCAGGGTCAAATAGCTAGTAAGTGTCTGAGGCTAGATCTGAACTGAGGAAGACGAGTCTTCCTGACTCTAGGCCTGGTACTCTGTCCACTAAGACACCTAACTACCCCTACGAAGTTCTCATATAAAGCCCTTAACTGAATTATATTTCATTTCCAGGCTGCCCTAGAGGTACTTGCCAGTAGTTTAGAGAGATGAACTACCCTCATCAAGGAAAGATGGCAGAGAGTGGGTTTGTGGAGGTCATTCCATCTTCAGCCAATTGTAGTATCATAGACTCTAGACTCCAAAGAGACAGTCTAGCCTTCCCCCATCTCATTTCATAAAAGGAGAAACTAAAGTGTAGGGGAAAGAAGGGAATTGTCCGGAGTCATCCAGTTAGAAAGCAAGGCGCTGGTATTTGAACCCAGAACATCGGGCTATAAAGCCATTACTTTTTCTACTATTCCCCATCAGGTGCCTTAGACTGGGAGACAAAAAGGCCTAATCCAAGGTGAAGAAAGACCATTTGAGAAATGTGAGGGCCTGAAGTGCCAGGAAGAGAGAAATTAGCATTGGTATTGCTTGAGGTAGGAGTGCCAAAGGTCATGGGGGGCGGGGAACATCAATGTGTACACACACACACACACACACACACACACACACACACACACACACGTACATATGTGTAATGTGTACATTTAATGCATTCATATAAACATATGTATTGTGTGCCTATCTACACGTATATGTTAGCATATGTGTATACATGTGAACATATAGGGATATGTGTGTATATATGCACACATGAACATATACATGCATATAGATACATATAGGTTTTTTTTGTTGTTGTTTTTTGGTGAGGCAATTGGGATTAAGTGACTTTGCCCAGAGTCACACAGCTAGTAAGTGTTATGTGTGTGAGGCAGGATTTGAACTCAGGTCCTCCTGACTCTAGGGCAGGTTCTCTATCCACTGTGCCACCTAGCTGCCCCCTATCCATACAGTTTTTAAACAGCAGTACAATCAGGCACCCACTTATCAGGTTATTAGGCTTCTGGCAACCTCAACCATCTAAAGACAGCCAAGAATTTGAAACAACCAACAAAGTCCTTGGAATAGCTCTAATAACTTTTATAGAGTCTTTATTCTGAAGGAGAGACACTTAGGCCCTTACTCCAAGTCCATTATGCAATCTAAATAAACTTGGCTGTCCGGAGAGTAGAAGCAACAGATTGGGATGGGGACAGAAATGGACACCACCAACAGCTACAATTTGCAGGCCTGGCAGAGAGGGTTGAAATGAAGAAGCAAAAGCAAGAGCTAGCGCAGTAACATTGTCTGGGGCTCTATGACTTAGAAGAAGCTCTAGGGAATTAGCTGAGGCAGGTAAATGACTTGTTCTGCCAGGGCCACAAAACTGGTGAATAAGAGAGATAGCCTAGTCCTCCTGATTCAAGGCCTAGTACTCTACCCACTGCACCACTGCTGACTCTCTGAGAAAGTCACATAAATGAAGTTTTACAGCATATGGAAAAAAGGGAATCTCAGTGTCACCAAGATTTGAATGAGAGGAATTTGGTAACATAGACGGCATTAAATGCAAATTGAAAGGAGAAAACATTTGGCTCCTTTGATTCTGTCATAGGAGGAAAAAAAGAGTTGTTCTGCCTGAATTCTCCATTTCTTTTAATCACGTGATCATCTTCTTAATCCACCAGGCCCAAAACTTCTGAAGTCCTCTCTGGTTCCTACCTTTCACTCATGTGACATATCCAATCTAAAGTCATGTCCACCTCCACAGTATTTCTCATATCCTTTCCACCATAGTGTAGGTGTATACTGTGTAATGCTTCTGTCACCGCAGTCACCTCATAGATTGTCTTCCTTATTTCCAAACTCAGCCCTTTCCATCCTATCCTCTACCCAGTTTTCAAGCTAATCTAGAATCTCTACACAATGGAGACATCTCAGAGTTGGAAGAGACCACAAAGGCTACCCAATCCTTGTTTGCGAAAAGAAATCCCTTCTGTGACATACATGACAATGGTCCATCAGGCCTCCCCTAGCCTATGCTCCCCTAAAACACAGTTACAACTTTGTCACTCCCCTTCTCAAAATCCTTCAATGGCTTCACTTTGTTGGATAAATGCTGAATTTTTCGTAGTCTGATATTGGACGCCCCCCCCAATCAGAAGTCAACCTCTCCTCCCAGCTTTATCTGCTACTTGTCCTCTATGCATATCCAACATTTGAGTCAAAGCAGGCTAATGGCTGTTCTCCAAACACACATGACAGTCTTTCCATTGTGCAGCTTCATTCCTGCTCTTTTCTCTATATTTGGAATACCCTCCTCCTTGCCGCCTCTATCTCTACCTGCCAAAATAACACCCTCCTTTCCCAGCACAGTTCGGATGCCACCATCTCCATGAAGATTTCCTCTTCGTCCCCCGAACAGATGGGTTTCCTCCCTTCTCTGAACTGCCATAAAACCTCCTTTATAACATTTATCACATTTTAATTTCTATTACAGTTACTGTTGTGCTGGTCTTATCCTCCTAGTTTAAAAGTTGTTAGGATGGCAGGGACAATGATACAATTCAGCAGTTTCTCAGTAGTAGCTACTCAACAAACATTCCTGGAATGAATTAACAAATGTCAGAATCTTCATTTACTGTGGATTGAGTCACCAGCATGATTATCCTAGGCCTGATGGAAGGGAGTATTTCTATATTAACAATGGTGATAAGAAGGTCCGTCCCCCCCATAATAGCTAATTTAATAGTAAATATCTGTATAGTGCTTTAAGATTGGCAAAACACTTTGAATTTGTTATTTATTTAATCATCACAACAACACTATAAGGTGAGTGCTACTTTTAGACCCATTTTACGGTTGAAGAAAGTGAGGCAGGCAGCAGTTAAATTGACTTGTCCATGTCACAAAACTAGAAAGTACCCAAGGCCAGATTTGAACTCAGTTCCTTCTGATTCTAAGTTCAACACTATATCTACTGTGCCATGCTACTTCATCTCTGAATGAATATATGGTATGATTTCCTGAACCTCAAGATTGTAGGAATTTTTTTCTTTCCTGAGTTTGTTTTTAGAAAGCAACGTGTAATTTCACCTTATCTAAAAAATATGAAACCAATCTTTCTTGTTTTTAATGGTCTTCCAAGCCCACCCTCCCCGTATGCCATGCACACAATTGTTTCTGTTTTCTGAACTTTCCCCTTCAGTTCATATAGGACAAAAAAGGAAATAATAGTAATTTACTTTATCTGTCTGAAGGGGAGAGGGGAAGGAATCCCAGGTGGCTATGGGGGATTATTCAACAGTCTTACTGCAGCAAGGTATAGTAGAAAGAGAACTAGATTTGTAATCATGGGAAAATCATTTAATGTCTCTGTGTCTCCTTTCCTGTGTCTATAAAAAGGAAAAAGGCTGGGAGTAGGATGACTTTTAAGTTCCAGCTCTAAATCTGTACTCCTACATATCAGAGTGGTTTTTCTAGTAGCAAGGATAGGTTACACCCAGGTATAATTCATACTTTCTCAGCCAGATCCCAAAGTGACCAAAGGCATGTATTTGTTCCTAACTGGCTAAAGATAAATGGAAAGATGGAGCCTATAACCATAACAGATTTTTCCTTTATGTGAAGTTAAATGGTCTAATTTACAATGTCGAAGGTTTTTTTTTCTTCATAGAATGTAAGGTCCTCAAAGGCATAGACTATTTTTCATTTCACTTTTGTTTTGGCTGGGCAATGGGGTTAAGTGACTTGCCCAGGGTCACACAGCTAGTAAGTGTAATGGGTCTGAGGTCAGATTTGAACTCATGTCCTCCTGAATCCAGGGCTGGTGCTCTATCCATTGCGCCACCTAGCTGCCCCTCATTTCACTTTTGTATCTAGGTGTCCTGCACATAGTAGGCACATTTAAATATACATTGACCTGAATTGAAATACCACATATGTCATTTTCATGGTGCATCAGTCAGTAGGAAATGGTATTACTTTCTTTACCTCTTTTTTAAAAGAAGAGTATGGGAAATCAAGTATCAGATCTTTGTTAAGAGAGTATTACATGAGTGGCTAAAATTATTTGTGATCTGAAATACTAACAGATCTTTTAGTTTAAGGGTAAATAGTAGCTGACATTTCTAACCTGTACTGATTTCAGTGACGTTTTTGATTCTAACAAGGAAGGAAAAATTAAAATGGGTCCCTCCCCACACGTCTTTTCCTTCTCCCCCTTCTCTTTCTCTTCCTTCTCTTCTTTCTCCACCTCTCTTTCTTCTACTTCTCTACTTTTCTTCTATTATTTCATTTCCTTCTCTTTCTCCTTCCCTCTTTTTTCTCCTTCAATGCCTTCTCTTTCTTCTCCCCTCCCTCATCTTCTCCTTTTATTCCTCATCCTTCCTTTTATTTTCCTTATCCCTCTTCTCACTTATTTCTTCCTCTTTCTTTTCCTGTCTCTTCTCCATTTGCCTCTTTTTTTCTCTGATGAAACTAATTCTATCATTCTAATAAAAGCAGAAAGAAACCAAGTAGGCTGGAATGTATATTAGAGACAGGTACCAGGGAGACAATGTAAAATAGTAGAAAGAGCAATGGACCAAATTTCAGGAAACACACACAAACTACTTTTGTGATTTTGGGAAAGTCACTTCAATTATCTAGGCTACAATTTTCTGCTCTGTAAAATGAACGCAATAACACCTCCCTGAAAAGTTATTGTGAGCCTCAGGGAGGCTGATGAAATCAAACATATTGATTGCTATTGAGAAAGATAAATTGAGAGTGTACTGTGGTTTTATCAAAAACTGACATCCTATCGTTTGATTTTAGCCAATACTAACAGCAACCCTCAAAACCTGTATGATCCAAATAGTTTATGTTCCTTAGGATCACCTATGGTAAATCAATTCCTTCTCTTCTTCCCACCTCTTTTTATTTCTGCCTCCCAAAGTCTGCCTGTGATTTCATCTGGAAGCCTTCATTGCCTACCCATCATTTGTCTCCAGGTTGCCTCAGCTCCTGTTTTTCACCTTCTATCTTCTTTACATCCTGAATTTCTACCTGTTGTCTCCTTTCCTTCCCATATGCTTCCTTCTCTATCTTCCTACTGTCATACATCCTCTCTGCCAAATTCTGCCACCACCATCTTCCACCTTATCTAACCTTGCTGCGCAAATTCCTGCTTCAGTGACCTTCATCTATAGCCTGAGGTCTACAACCAGATACCAAATGGTTAAGAACCACTGACCTAGTAGTCAAAGTATATGAATAGACAAATCTCAAAAGAAGAATTACAAACTATTAATAGCCACATGAAAGAATATTCTAAATCACTAATAATAAAAGAAATGCTAATCAAAACAATCCTGAGAATTTAGATCACACCCTGCAAATCTGCAATGGTGACAAAAGAAAGGAATGGTCAGTGTTGGAGGTGTTATAGAAAGATGGGTACAATAATGAATTGGTGGTGGAACAGAATCAGTACAATCATTTTAGAAAGCAACTTGTAATTATGCAATTCTAATGGCCCCAACATTCCACTTTTAACTTTTTATTCCAAAGAAGCCATTGATGAGGAGAAAGTGCCCATTTGTACCAAATATGTAGAGCAGCACTTTTTTTGAAGATAATATTTGTAGAGGCTTAGCACAATGCCTGTCACATAGGACAGATTTAAGAAATGTTTGCTCCCATTCCCAAAGAATTGGAAACAAAAGGGGAAGCTAAATGGCTCAGTGGATAAAGCACCAGCTCTAGAGTCAGGAGGACCTGAGTTCAAATCTGGACTCAGATATGAGACACTTACTAGCTCTGTGACCCTGGGCAAGTCACTTAACCCCATTGCCTCCCCCACCTCAAAAAAAAAGAATTGGAAACAAAGTAGATGTCCATTGATTGGGGAATGGCTAAACAAATTGTGGCACATGAATATAATAGAATAATACTATGATATAAGGAATGATGAATGTGATGAATACAGAGAAGCATGGAAAGATCTACCTGAACTGATAGAGAATGAAGTAAGCAGAGCAAAGAAAATAATAGACGAAGTACCTACAACAATGGAAAGTACACCAAAACTTTTTTTTAAATGAACGTTGCAAAATTACAAAGAACAAGTATGACTCTAAATAAGAAATGTAAAAAGACACCCCCACCCCAACACTTTGCCGAGGTGGGAGCTTTGTGGCTGATGCACTGCACATATTTTCAAGATTTTTTCAATATATTGATCAGTTTTGCTGGGTTTTTTCACTTTTTTTGTCTTTAAAAATCCCTCTCTGGTAGGGATGTCTTAAAAACAAAAAATATCAGTAACAATGTATTAAAAAAAATAACTAACATCTGATCAATAGTCTTATTTCATCTATGACTCAGCAGAATGAAAGTACTCTGAATGAGTGAGTCATTAAGCCAAACAATGAGTATTTAATATGCACTATTACTGACCTAGGTGCTGTAGTTATAAAGACAAAAAAGAAACACTTCTTACCTGCAAGGAGCTTACATTGTGGGGGGTAAGAGACATTATCTATTACAAATATCAAATCTTCTTTGCTTGTAATTTCACCTCCAGTAATTTGCATCAAGTCACAACCATCACCTTAAATCTGAACTCCAATCATCTCTATTCCTGGTCAGCTTCATACTTTATCTGAGAAAAGGAAAATTGTCGATGTTGTTCAGTCATATTAGTCATGATGGACTCTTTGTGACCCCATTTGGGATTTTCTTGGCAAAGATACTGCAGTGGTTGGAAGTTTCTTTCTCCACCTCATTTTACAGATAAGAAACTGAGGCAGAGGCAGAGGTAGAAGAGTTGGGGAAGAGTTGATAACAGAAATTAAGCAAGTATATTTTTTTCTCTTTTTACAGACAACTAGGTGGCACACTGGATAGAACACTGGGCCTGGAGTCAGGAAGACCTGAGTACAAATCTAGCCTCAGACACTTACTAGCTGTGTCACCCTGGGCAAGTCACTTGACCTTGTTTGCTTCAGTTTCCTCATCTATAAAATGAGTTGGAAAGGAAGTGGCAAACCAGAACTGCCAAATGGGGTCACTAAGAGTTGGAGACCACCGAAATGACTCAAGACCACCAACAATTACAACGGTGTCCAGAGTGCTAAATCTCAAAATAGTATGAAGCTGGCAAGCAAAGGCAAAGACAAAAAAAGGGATGTGTGTAAGTATGTGTGTGTGTTTGTGTATGTGTGCATATATATGTGTGCACACACATGTATATTAGTGCTGAAAAGTTGATGATCAAAGACAGGATATGAGTGTTACTTCCAGTGAGGAGGCTGATAATAACAGATGACATAGAGAAGGCAGATCTGAATTTGCTTGTTTTTTTCTGCCAAGAAGGATCTCTGGACTAAAAAAAAATAAAATAAAATGAATAAAAATGGAGAAGAGGAAGTTGATTCATAAGGTAAATAGGAAGATAGTGAGAGCAGCTTCCCTTAAGGAGTTCAAGTCATAGGGCTCCATAGGAACACAGGGCATCTCACAAATCTTAGTCATCTTTCTGGTAAAATATTAGCAATAAAGATAAGAAAAATTGCAATGCTTAAAATAATAACTAAATGGATTGAATATCAAAAGTCTTGGAATTAACCTATGTACACTTTGATATTTTCTTATATATGCAACTATTTCTAGGGAAATATGGAAAGGAACAAACAGAGAAATATTCAGTGTTAATAGAAATAGCTGAATTTTCATCATTTCACTCTTCCAGTTCAGGCCCTCATTACTTTTGACTTGGGCTATTTTCAGTCTACTGTTCTCTCTGGTGTTACTCATTCCTTCTCCAATCTCTTCTCTTAAAAAAACTGCCAAAAGAGAATTGGCCAGCCAGCATCTACATGAACACCACTAATGACAGAGAGTTAACTACCTCAGGAGGCAGACACTGTCCATTCCATTGTGGGAAAACTGAGTCTAAGCCAAGAGTTGTTAACACTTTCTGTGTGTCCTGGACCCCTCTGATAGTCTGGTAAAGCTTAGGGACCCCTTCTGGGTATAGTGTTTTGAAATGCATAATGTAAAGTGTATAGGACTACAAAGGAAAACAGTTACATTGAAATATAGTTATCAAAATATTGAGAGACAGACAGACAGACAGACAGACAGACACAGAGAGAGAGAAAGTTATTAGACTTCATATTAAGAACCCCTATTGAAAATGTTAGTGTTAAAAGAAAAATGCTGGCTTGGGCCTCTCCCTGGTCAATTAAAGTCAAACTCAGGAAATAAGACAAAAAGGAGTTTATTGGCACCCCAAGGCATCAAGCAGTTGGAGTGGGGCTGGCCACCAAATCCAAGCTCCAGCCTGTTTTTATAGACCGTTTTTTTGAAAAGAACTAAAAAACTCAATGAGAACTGAAAAAACTCTCCTCTCTCCCACTCCTGTCAACTCTACCCCACTCTTTACACAGGTGCAGGGCATTGATCTCCACAAATGAGGAGAGATGGGTTTTTAGACCAATGGGCTTTGGGACTGGGGTTACATTCATTTGACTTGGCATTATTAAAATGGCAGGTAGGTAGAAAAAATGGGAAGAACTAATTGACTTTATAGAAGACAAAATCATGCCATAGGATAATCAGATGAAGAAACCTGGGCTATTTACCCTCGAAAGGAGCGGGGATCTTGATCACTGTCTTAAAGTATGTGAAGTATGGTCCCATGGAAAAGAAAGGGTCTCACATTCTGCTTGGCCCCAGAAAGAAGTGGGAGCAAAGGCTTAGAAGCTGCAGAGACTGATTTAGGCTTGATATATTAAAAAAAAAAAAACTTTCCAACAACCAGACCTCTTTACAAGTGCAATAGGCTATCCTAGGAGATGATGCATTCCCTCTCATTAGAGGTCATTCTGTGTAAAGGTAATTCTTGATCCAAGATTGGCCGAACTAGATGGTATTTGAGGTTGCTTCCAGTGTTGGGACTCTGTGATACTTTGAAGAAGAGAATCCATAGAGATTTTTTTCACCTCTTTAAGTCTGTAAAACCAGACCTTCTATTCATTGGTGCCATTCTTTTTTTTTCCATGTTCTCCCTTTATTAAGAAAAAAACTTTTAAAAAATCTCAGCAATTAATAAGAAAATTGATTGCTGTAATATAAAGTAAGCTTTTATAGCAATAAATATGATTTGTAAGTTGTTAACTAAAGTCATCAAATCGAACAAGTATTTATTAAGTTCCTGTTACATTTTAGTGCTAATTAAATATTATCAGTCTAAGATGATTAACATAGAGAAGACCAAGTGAGATATAATTGCTATTCCCAAGAACCTGAAGGGCTCTCACATGGAAGGTTCCAAGAACCTGAAGGGCTATTATATGTAAAGTTCTAAGAATCTGAAGTACTATCCCAACATGCTTGGTCCCAAGAGTCAAAACCTGGAGTAAAGGTGGAAGCTACAGGAAGCCATCGTCCAGCTTAATGTCAAGAAAAAACCTTTCAACAATTAGAACTAACCAAAAGGAAAATGGGCTGCCTCAGGGAGGACTGGATTCCCACTCATTGGAGATCTTCAAGCAGAGGCCGAATGACTACCTATTGGAGATCCAGCACTGCAATTTTATGTGTCCAGTGTTATCATTCTATTCAAATACAAACAACAACAACAACAACAACAACAACAAACGGTTTGCCAACATTCCTCTAATAGAGAGATATAGATGAAAGGAAGGAAGAAAGGAAAGAAAAATAGTAATAGATAGTATTATAATTGGTTTCTTTTGTATTCCTATGTATTTTAATTTATGCATTTAAAAACATTACTCTGAGAAAGGGTCTACAGGTTTCACCAGACTGTCAGAAGGGTCCAGGGCACAAAAACTGCTAAGAACCTCTACTCTAATTCTTTATTTCTCCCTCCTGGCATGAGTTAGTCATTCAATAAGCATTTATTAAAAACTTATTGTGAGCTAAGGCATTATGCTAGGTGCTGAGCATACAAAGAAAGGCAAATAACAGTCCCTGCTCTTAAAGAGCTCATGGTCTGCTGAGGGAAGACAAAATCAAACAGCTCCATATAAACTAGATGGATGGATAGATAGATAGATAGATAGATAGATAGATAGATAGATAGATAGATAGATAGATAGATAGATGGATGGATGGATGGATGGATGGATAGATAGATGGATGGATGGATGGATGGAGATATAGACATGCGATAAATTGATAGTTGCTGCCCATTCTAAATTGACGAAAATGACAGAAGGAAGATGTTAACATTAGGGGGGATTGGAAAAGACTTTTCAAAGAAGGTGGAATTTAGCTGGGACCTGAAGGAAATCAGGATAAGGTGATGAGGAAGAAGAAAATTTTAGGCATGGGGGACAGCCAGTGAAAAATGCCAGAGTAGAGGGATGGTGTGTCTTATGCTGTGGAATAGCAAGGAGGCCAGTGTCCCAGAGTACACAGGAGTAAGGTATGAGAAGACTGGAAAGGTAGAATGGGACAAGGTTATGACCCTAGAAGGATAGTTGAAATATCCAGGGTTTTTCACCTTTTGGCTCTGACATTAATGTAGAAGAGATCTTGTGAAAACTACTTCCTCCCTCTGGACCTCAGCTTCCTCATCTGCAATGAAGAGGTCAGATTCAACAGTCATTAAAGTTCCTTTCTAGCTCTCCCACTCTATTTCAGTGATTAGCTTCAGAGTGATGTTCTTAAAGGCTGCAAAGCATTACTTAAGGTATTTGGAAGCTCTCATGCAAGCTATAGGGTTCCATTGGTTTGCACCGAATTAGACTCTCCATTTTCATGGCAAACAGATGAGGAAGTAGTTTCTGTATTATCCCTATCTAAAGTAAATTAGGTCTGATATCATTTCCCATTTTCTATCTGACTTGGTGCTCCCCCTCTGTACACACACGATTATGGAAAATGAGCCCTGCAGAGAAGCAAATGGCTTTGAGCGAATCCAAAACATGAAGCTGTGATGCTTATTAGGTCATTAAAAAGCAAATGACTATTTTCTTGAATGCAGCCCTTGTTTCAGCTGCCCTTGACAATATCCTTAGTAACGACAAAACTTTTCTATTGACTCAAGATAAGTTCCATAAGGCCATTAAAACAGCTCATTGTTCTGCCAGGGGTACCCACTGATGCCGACTCTTTATTTGAGCAGGATAGGAAATGCGCCCCAGGCCAAGGAAATCATGAAAGCGGTAGGTGCTATGAGTTCTGCAAATACTACCCAATATACAACAGTTTAACTCCTTATCAGAATAGCACTCATCTGGGGCCCCTATGAACAATTATATTTTATCAGTTTTACTTGGCAACGTTTATGTATAAATACAGGTCATGTGTTTTCACAGCTCAGTTCCAGAAATAGGCCCAGTTTGGGGGTGACATCACTTCTCCCCCAGCAGAAACTGCTTAACTCTTCAAAGTCCATCCGTCATTGCCTCTACAACTCCCATCAGAACTTGGATCAGATCTCAAGGATCCAGATGAAGTTCTAGGCCTAGCCAAAGTTAGAGAGCTAATTCTAATAACAGGTAAAAAATTCACCAAGATACAGAAACTATACTTGCTAATTGAGAGGTGCACATCTGGTGATTGGCTTTTAATGGAAATGGAATCAAATCCAGCTTTGATAAAGCAATATGGGGAAACCAAATCCAGGTAGTACCTGAATCCAACTACTTATAAAATGAAAAGACTGTGATACAATATTGGGAGAAATAGATGCCTTATTCAAATAGTATTATTCCAGAAAAATAACCATTAGGCTTTCTGCAAAACTCAGAGCTCTCAAAGAGTGTTTGGAGTATTGAACTTTGAACTGAGAATCCCTTGATTTGAATCCAGTCTCAGACACTTACTAGCTGTGTGATGCTGGGCAAGTCATAATAAGATCATGGAATTTAAAGATAAAAGGTACTTTTAAGGTTCTTTAGTCCAACCTTGTCATTCTACAAATGATGAAATTGTTGTTTGTCTTTCTTTCTCAAAAAGGGCCAATGGCATCATAAACATGATGTCTTGACTTGCTCATAAATTGGATTTGAGTGAGGAAGAGGTGCACAGAGTCATCAGCCTCCATCTCTCCTCCAGAATCATCAGAGTCCCATGACAAAACAAAGGTCAAGATGACTGGACATGGCCCAGGATTCAGGGGGCAACCTTGGCTTTTCTAAATTAACCTAGTTTCTAATGTGCCTGTTTGTCTGAGGCCATGCACTTTCAATGACTAAAGGCTAGGTAATTGAAACAAAAGGGGAAGCTAGGTGGCTGTAGACAGAGCAAATTGCCTTGGAATCAGGAGGACCTGAGCTCAAATCCTATCTCAGACACTTACTAGCTGGGTGATTCTGGGCAAGTCACTTAATCCCAATTGTCTCCCTTCACCCCCAAAGAAGAATTGAGACAAAATATGGCCCAATTTATCATCCCAAAGATATCAGTCTCGGAGGGGAAGACCCTCAGAGTTTTTTGGCCAGAATTTGATTTTTATACTCCCAGAGAGGTTAACTGATTTTCGCCAGGTCACACAGGTACTTAAAGTCTGGGGCAGGAACTGAACTTACCTTCCGGAATCCAAATCTAGGATTCATGATACTGTTCTTACTCCTTGGTCTGAGTTTTCTCATCTGTAAAATGGGCATACAGTGAGTAATTCACAAGGTTATTATGAGGATGAGATGAGATAATGTATAAAACTTTGAGAAAACCTTAAAGCACTATGAAAATGTCAGTTATTATTTTATGTTAGGGATTGAAAGCAGGTAGGCCTGATATTAAGGTTACTTTCAGAAAGTTCTCCTGGTTTTTTTTCCTAAAAAGGAAGCAAAAAGGAAATTTTGCAATGAAACAAAAAATTAGGCAGAGAGCTTAGTTGCTAACTCTAGTTTAAATACAACAGATTAGCCCAATTATCAACATGCTGAATAGGGAAGACTACTTGCTATTTGGGCCACTTACAACCAAACATCCTGTTGTATGTTTTTCTAAGAAAAGCTGAAAAGACAGGATTTTTCCCCAAACTAAATTCAAGTTATTCAGCATTCTGAAAAACTGCTTTTAAACACACCTGCTCTGTCTGTAGCAGCTGAAACTTAAAATAAAAAGACAAGAAACTGATGTCCAAGTTCAATATGTCTCTCCCACCCCCTGCTTAGCCCACTTGGGTTTCAATAGCTCACATCGTCTGCTCAACATTTCAATGTATCATCAAATTGTAGTTTTCAGGAAAAAAAAAATTATTTGGCTTTGCCCTGGAATCCAGGAAGGGAGAATCTGTGCTACTACGGTTATCATAAAAGAAGGCAAGGAAATACAGTGGAAAGAGCTCTGACTTAGGAGTCTGAGGCCTTGGTTCTGTTACCAGTGTGACCTCAGGCAACTTAGTTTACTTCTCTAGGCCTCAATTACCTCTCTATAAAATGCCCGGGTAGACCAGGAAAGGAACCAAGATATGCTCTTTGTAACATTTAATTCCTGAATGATGAAGAGAGGGAAAGTGGTAGGTCAGATGTTAGACATAATGTTGATAATGTGAAAACAAAATATATTAATAAAACATACATTTTTAAAATTTCTGCATGTTTCTTATGGAGGAGAAAATCCAAGAGCATCATTGGATGTTCCACAGTTTTTAATCTTTTCACCTTATGGTAAGGACAGATTCCTGGGTTCCTAGTAGACCTGAGGGAAATTTTGAAATCCTAGTTTTGCATCTCCCTCCAAGAATTCAAAAACAAAGAAGTATGGGCAATTTCTCTGACCTTTTTATATGGAAAATGTAGGATCCATTATTAAAGATAGATAGATAGATAGATAGATAGATAGATAGATAGATAGATAGATAGATATAATAAACAAAATGTAAGTTCATTAGATTGTAAGTTCCTTGAGGGCAGGGATTGTCTTTTGATTTGTGTGTGTGTGTGTGTGTGTGTGTGTGTGTGTGTGTGTCCTCAGTGCTTAGAACAGTGCCTGCAACTTAGTAGATACTTAATACATATTTATTGAATTAAATTTGATGGAAATGCTAGTTTTTGACTGTCGAGCTTTTGTTTTATAAAAGTGTTAAAAAAAAAAAAGAAATCAGAACCTCCCCCACCCCACCCCCCAAACTCTTGTGGGTACAATAGGACTGTCCAGAGTGCTCTTTCCAAGTTCTGCTAGTAAAATAGCAATGGTACTAAGAAATAGTATGATGCAATGGAAAAAAAACTTAGGTCTCCTGCCAAAGACCCAGATTCAAGTCCCTATCATTTATTAGCTCTGTGACCTTTGGCAAATCAATTTACCTTTCTTTGTTCCCTCATCTATAGGATGGGGACAATAGTAGCTGCACTAGCTGTATTATAGTGTTGTTGTGACAAAAATGCTTCATAAATTGTGAAGCGCTTTGGAATTTTATTGATCATGATTGCTTATAGCAGCTCAGAGACATTTACAAATCACCTTCCTTCTCCTGGTTCTTAAGAGGCATTGTGCAAATATAGAATTAGAGGTGGAAGGGACTTGCAGATCTTATAGTCACCTAAATCTGGAGCTAGAAGGGACCTCAGAAGCCATCTTGTCCAACCACATATAATACAGACCAAAATAATGATAATAATAATTTAGCACACTAAGACTTGCAAAACACTTTACAATTATTATCTCATTTGATCCTCACAACAACACTGAGAGGTAGATGCTATTATTGTTCCCATTTTTCAGATGAGAAAACTGAGGGAGACAGTTTAAATTACATGCGTAAGGTCAGATAGTAAAACTTTTGTTGTTCATTTGTTTCAGTCACGTTCAACTCTTCATACTCTCCTTTAGGGTCTGGCAAAGACACTGGAATGGTTCTCCAGCTCAGATGTGGAAACTGAGGCAAACAGGGCTAAGTGACTTGCCCAGAATCACAGAGCTAGTAAGTATCTGAGGCTAGATTTGAACTCTAGAAGATTAGTCTTCCAGATTCCATGCCCAGTGCTCCATCCACTGAACCACCAAGCTGCTCTTAGACCTTCCCAAAGATAGAATCAGTGCTCTATACACTGTGCCATATAGCGGCCAAGGTATTTTAAGTGACTCAACCAAATTCACAGAGATACTAAGAATCAGAGGAGATATTTGAACCCAAGTAAGCTGACTCCATAGTTTGTGTTCTTTCCACTGTACCCTGCTGCCTTACACCATTGGTTCTTATACTATGGGTTAAGGAGTTATTGCAAGGGGTCCATAAAATCTAGATGCACACCGAGCATTCTCATTTTTAACCTTTATTTAGAGCCAACAAAATATGCAGTGTAATTCACAATAAATAAGCAAACATGCCTCCTGTTGACTGAATAAATAATATGTCTCACACATATATACATTTCTATTTTTCAAATAGATGCTGTTATGAATTTTAATATACAAATTCTTCTTTAAAAACATTACTAAGTTCACAGGAGCTTTTTGTCAACACATTTTTTCCATCAACAGATACTAAAAATATGACAACTGTCATATGGGAGAATAAAAGAAATGTTTTTTAATGTTGAAAGGGATGCTTACATCAAAGAAGACTGAGAGCTACCAATATAGTCTAATCTTTTATTTGACAGGTAAGGAAACTGAGACCCAGAGATAAGGAGTGATATGTCAGTGTTATAGAACTAGTTAATGGCAAAGCTAGGACCAAAACTTAGGTCTCATAGTCTTTGTCTAACCAATATAACTTGGTTCCTTTCTAAGCTGCATCTTTTCAATGAGATGCTATTCCTTTCTGAAATTGCTAATGTAAATAAGTAACTATGAACACAAATATCCCTAGACTCCCTTCACAACATCCCTTGAATCCATCCTCTTGTCTCTACCCATGTATCCACTAATCTGGCTCAAGCCCTCATCACCATCTTTCTTGGACTATGGCAATGGTTTCTCAGTTGGGCTCTCTGCTTCTAGTCTTTCCCTTTTCCATTCTACACAAATTTGCAAAATAATCTTTTTTTTCCTTTTAGGCAATTGGGGTTAAGTGACTTGCCCAGGGTCACACAGGTAGTAAGTGTTAAGTGTTTGGTCTGAGGTCGAATTTGAACTCAGGTGCTCCTGAATTCAGGGCCAGTGCTCTATCCACTGCACCACCTAGCTGCCCCTCAAAATAATCTTCTGAAAACACAGGTCTGACCATGTTACTTCTCCACTCAAGAATTTGCAGTAGTTCCTTATTGCTTCTCAGGTAAAACACACACTTCTCAGCTTGGCATGAAAAGTATTTCATAAGCTGATTCTATACTACCTTTTCAAATTTATTTCATATCACAATCCTACATACTCTTTATATTCCAGCCCAACAGACAGACTTGTTGCTCCCCAAACTCAATATTCTGTCTCCATCTCTATGCGTTTTGCTCCAGCCATCCTCTATTCTTGGAACACACACTCTCTTTCCTTACGTCCACCTCTGAGAATACTTAGTCTTCTTTAATGTACTTTCTACAGATGCCACCTCCCACAGAAAGTCTTTCCTCTTTCTCCTAATTTTTAGTATTCTCTCCCTCTTCAAATTATCTTGAATTTACTCATCTATTTGTATATTATGCCCCTTGTAGAATGTAATCTCCTTGAAGTTAGGGGGAAGACATTTCATTTTTCTTTTTATATCTTCAGAACCTATGATGCCTTGCCCGTAGTAGGTCCTTTAAAGACTTGTTGAATTGAATCCAAATGAAGTAACATATTTACATTCAATAAAGTCTTTCTTAACATAATGTCATGACCTAACAAACTGATTTTTATGTTGGGCATTTCAGAAATAGTAGAGAAGACACTTAAGTAGGGAGGAAAGGATTTTCAGTCCCCTTCAAATTATACTATTGAACTACTATACTTAGACCTCAGTCTAATCTTGCTTTTTAATAGATTGCATTGTCTTTCTCCATACTAAAAAATAATCATAACTCACATTTCTCTAGCTTTAAGGTTTACAAATCACTTTCCTCACAGCAAATCTGCATATAATGCAAAAATTTCACGGCCATTTTGTAGATAAGGACATGTAAACATGTAAGTTTTAAATTTTAGAACATAAACTCAAAAATTTTTTTAAAAGCCCTTCTGTTCTCAGATATATTAGGTCTTTCATTTTATGTCCCCAAATGATTCTTGATTCCTGGCACTTGACAATCAAGTGCTCTGTAAACGAGTTTCCTTCTATTCCTAAAGATTTAAGCCCCTACTCTTTCCTCTCTTCCTACTAATCAGCCAGTCAATAAGTCCTTACATTGTGCAGACAAGGAAATGAAGACACGGGAATCTCAAACAATTTGTTCAAAGTCAGAGAGAAAACTAGTGGCAAAGATGGAACTGTATAACCAGGCGTCCTGTCTCTCACTTCTGTGCTGGCCATTGGGTTCTGTTACTGTTCCTTTGTCTCTTTGGTATGAAATAATGTCTGATGCATGGATGACACCTCAAAAGTTAAGAACCCTATATGTAGAAGAATCCACCCATTAGACTCCACTATTTCATGCCAAAGAGACAAAGGAATGACATCAAAGCCCAATGGCGATGTTAGTGAACTGAGAAACAGGACACTTGGGTAATATCATTTCATCTCTGCCACTAGTTTATTGTCTGACTTTGAACAATTTCAAATTCCAATGCCTTAGTTTCCTGGTCTGTACAATACAAGAGGTTGTACTAGAGCCAGGGGTCTTAACCTTTTTGGTGTGTTATAGAGCCCTTTGGCAGTCTGGTGTAGCCTAGGGGCTCCTCAGAATAATGTTCTTAAATGCATAGAATAAAATACATGGTATTTCAAAGGAAACTAATTACATTGAAATAAAGATGCCAATTTTTTTTCACTCAAGTTCACAGACCCCCTTGAAATCTATGCATATTCCCCCAAATTAAGAACCCCTAGACTAGATGATTGCTTAGGTCTTCCTTAGCTCTGATTTGCTTATCTGTTTATATATCATACCCCCGGTAGAATTTAATCTCCTTGAAGGTAAGAACTAGTCTTTTGTTTTTCTTTTTATATCCTCAGAATCCATGATGCCTTGCACATATTAGGTCCTTTAAATGCTTGTTGAATTGAATCAAATTGAAGTGACATATTTAGTAACTAGGTGACACAGCAGATAGAGCACCAGGTCTAGAGTCAGGAAGACCTAAGTTCAAATTTGGCCTCAGTCACTTCCTAGCTGTGCGACCCTGGGCAAGTCATTTAACCCTCTTTGTCTCAGTTTCCTCACCTGTAAAATGAGCTGAAGAAGGAAATGGTCAACCACTCCAGTATCTTTGACAGGAAAACCCTAAATTGGGTCAGGAAGAGTCAGAAACAAATGAACAACAGTAAGAAATTTTACATTTAATAATATCTTTCTTAACAATGTTTTAATCCAACAATCTGATTTTTATGTTGGGTTATATAGAGTTGCATTCTGTTGGGTTCTGTGGGTGAGGTCTGGGACCACAGGGACCACAACATAGAGTGATTCAAAGAGCACTGAACATATAAACGTACTGAGCTGTCTAAGACTGGCTAACAAGCCAATTGTTAAATTTTCAATGTGAACATTTATATCTCAGATATTGGAAAATGCTACAAATCAGGGACCAACTTGTTTTGTTGATTGTCTAGACTTAAGAAAGTGATAGAGAATGTGTTAATAATTAAGGTTAAACTTGAAAGTGTATTGTGTATATATTTTTTTCTAGAGAGTCAGTTGTTAAACATTTGCCAGCACACACCTGATTAAACACTTCCAAAAATATATTACTTATTACCTAGAGAATATACAAACATGTGACATTCACCAAACTGTAGAATTACTCTTATAGTTCTCACTTTTTTTCCTTTACAAATTGGTAGAACCTATTTACTGAGAAATGAATGTAACTAGTATTGATGTAGCTAGTAATATATGTAGCTAGTATAGTAATAATATACGTAGCTAGTTAGTAACATATGTAGCTAGCTATATTAACATATATAGCTATCATATATGGTAGTAGTTTGCAAAGTGTTTTACAAATATTATCTCGTCTTATCCTCAACAATCCTGGGAGCTAGGTGCTATTACTACCTCCATTTTATAGACAAGGAAACAGGCTGAGAGAGGTCAAATGACTTGCCCAATGTCACACAGCTAGTAAGTATTGTTGTCTGGATTTATACTCTGCTTTTCTTGACTCTAGGTTCAGCATTCTATCCACTGCACTGCAAAATCTAATAGAACATTTCAGAAAGTACCTGGAGCTATGCTTTTGAGCTGTTATGCAGAAGGCCAGAGATTCTCAACAGTGGTGATCTGGTCCCCTGAGAAAGGGAATGACTGCCATCTGATGGAAGTTGTGGGGAACTGCTTGAAGGACTTGCTGCAAAACTAATGAAGGATGGCAGAAAGGAACACAACAGAAGCAGATCTATAACTAGACATTTCGGTACATACAGCACATTCATGGCAACCAGTGAAAAACATACCCCAAAATCAACTTCATAATTCATGACAATTTGCAGTGAAAGGGAAGGGACATTAGCTCTGCCATTTACTACTTATATGGACTAGTCATTTCATCTCCCAGGTTCCCCATCTGAAAAATGGGGAAATTGGATTAGATGCTCTCCAAGGTCCATTCCAGCTCTCAATCTATGATCCTAAGATAGGGAAAAGAAAAACTGTAATACAAGAATTAATTAAGACAAACTTTGTTGAGTGGGAGAGGAGATTAGAGACTACAGTGGCTCACAGACGGATGTTATTAACAACATGCACCATCTGGTATCTTCCTATTTTAGCTAATTAATCTTGCTAACTAGATTCTAAGCTCTGTTTTTCTATGCTTCTGGAGGAATGCATGTATGAAATGTCATGTCCTCTAAATTTCAGTTCCCTTAGGGAAAAGCCCTGGTTGCCTTACTTTAGATAAGGCTTTAAACAGGTAGCTGTTAAGCAGAGCAATAACCAGAAACATCTACTGAGAGCTGCTAGAGGCATGGACTAGAAGAAAGGAAATACTTTATAGGCAGACAGAGGGACTGTGAAGAGAACTGCTGGCATGATAAAGCAACCTCATAGGTATGCCTAGACCTACCCAGGGAAATACTTCAAGTGACACAGCCTCTAGAGAAGAGTTTCTCATGAATGGATGATATTATTTTCAATGGCCCTGATGCAAGGCCTGATACATATTTGTTTCATTTGACCTACAAATAAACTTGCTTATGCCTTGCCAGCCTGTGTGCTTATAAGGGGATCCGGTTACTATATCCTGGGGTGGTGGTGGTAATGTCAGATAATGAAGTTCCCAAATTATCTTGAGTGGGGCTAATGAGCTAGAGAAATGAGAAGTTCTCTGAACTATACCTGGGTCCTTTATGTATGTAAGGAGCTCTGATATGAGGCTTGCAATTATATTGTAAATGTCTGTGGGCAGTGATCACTATCTTACCCTCTCATCTCTAACACAAGTATTTACCCTCACACTTCCCTCCCAAGGCTCAAAATGCACTTTTGAAAGGAAACCTGGGCTCCTTCTTGATTTGAGATTAGCAGCACCTCACTGGGGATTGTTTCATTTCTCTCATTGATGACTTAAAGAGCTACCCCTCCCAGTGATGAGGAAAGGAGATAGAGTGAGACCCACCCTGTAGTTGGCATCAGAAAGGAATTTATCCTCTGCTCGAGGAGAAAACCCTGAGCAGGTGTCTTCTCTGGGAGGCATGATTACCAGAGGCTGTGCTCAGCTGGGGTTAATTGCTCATTAGGGTGGATACAGAGGCTATAAAAAGGAATCTGCCACAGTTAGGAACTCAGCTTTCTGTGGGAGTGTGGAAATCCTGTCATTCAAACACAGCTCACTGATAGCCCTTTATTCGGGGCTTAGCTCTCTGGGGCTTTAGTTGAAGTGTGTTCCTGATGCAGTGGTTTCATTAAACAATTGCCATTCAAAGAAATGATTCTCCACTTTAGAATTAAAGTGAAGTGATGGCAAGAGGACTGGGTTGGACTGGGGAGACATGAGTTTGAATCCTACTCACATCTAGGGGAGTGTTGGAGCCAGCTCATAACAGCTCTAGAGAACTGGTTGTTAAGTTTGTAGTGTGAACATTTACATTTCACAAATTGGCAAACACAACAAATCAGGGCTTGATTTATTGTTTGGTTGATTTCAAGACTTAAAAAAAATGAGAAAGAAAATGTTAGTAGTTCAGATAAAACTTGAAAGTATATTATGGGGCAGCTAGGTGGCACAATAGATAGATCACTGGCCCTGCAGTCCCTAGGACCTGAGTTCAAATTTGGCTTCAGACACTTATTAGCTGTGTGACCCTAGACAAGTCACTTAACCCTAATTGCCTCCAAAAAAATTTTTGTTATATGTACATTTTCCTATTAGAGAGCCTGTTGTTAAACATGTCAGCACATCACTGCTCACATCCTACCATAACTTGCCAAAGGAGTTAGAAAAAGCCAATAGGAGAGTTGGGTCTTGAGCTCAGGTCTTCTGACTTCTCATTCAGTGTTAACTTCTTTGTTTTTATTGTTAGAGCTGGAAGGAACCTTAGAAATACAGCCCCTTTATTTTACTGATGAAGAAGGTCATATGAAATTCACTGAGGAAGCTTAAGTCAGAGCCAGGAGTTCAGCTTAGCTCTTGTCACTCTTCCAGCTCTCTATGAAAGTGACACTATACTGTTGCTCACTCCCATTTTACAAAGCAGGAAACTGAGGCTCAAAGAAGATAAATGACTTGGCCAAGGTCACATAACTAATGTCAAAGGAGACACCTCTAGGCTCATTATGATTTCCACTATGCTACACTGCTTGCAGAGGAGTATGTTCACACATACCCAATCAATAATACTGGGTATGTTGATCACCTACTTAGAAAAGGACACCTAGTCTAGTGAAAAGAATTTTGAATTTGGAGTTAAAGGATCTGGGTTTGAATCCCAGATCAGATACTTGCTAATTTTGTGACTTTGTACAAATCATTTTCACTCTCTGAACCTCAGTTTCTCCCTTTGTAAAAGGAGAATATTAGTATTGTTCAGCTGTAAATCTTATATTTTTTATATACAAAAAGCTATATTTTAAGGGTAATGTCAAACAACACTCCTCTTACTGCAAAGTTCTGCATAAGCCATAGTCCTTACCCCCAAATCACTTACCCTCTTACTGGAGACAGAATTGTTGGCAAATGGGAAAAAATGTATTGCTGCTGGTCAGCATGCTATTCATGAGAAGGGAGGGGAGGTATTAATGACACTCAGAGGAAATGCTCTAGGTCAGAAACATCCCTCCCCATGATGTCTCAGTCTATAAGAGAGAGGCTCTGCAGAAATGGGCTGGTCTGCAAGCATGACCCTGAAAAAGATTTGAGAAAATGCAACTCCTTCCCTTTTTTGCAGAGGTGGGGGACTACTGATGTGAATTGCTATATACACTGTCAGACACAATTGATGGATTTGTTGGTATTGCTGAATTGCCTTTTCCTTTTTTTTTTCTTCTTGGTTACAAAAGATGGCTCACTGGCAAGGGTAGAGGAAAGAAGAGGGATATAGTCAGAAATTAAAACAAAAACTTAAAGAAATTAGTGTCACCCTAAACTGGGCATCCACCAACCACTTATCAAGTGCTAGCAAACCTTTTATGACCATCCCAATGCAACTTTAAAGAAAGCTCTTATTAAAAACTTAACATTGAATATCAACCTGTAAAACTAAACTTCATTTGTAGGTATTTATATTTAAATTAATGTCAGCAAATAAAGCATGGCAACATGAGTCTTAGCTCAATTGAATTTTTATACTGAAGTTTCACATCAGTTTTTTCTAATTTCATAAGAAAAACTCTGAAGGGTAGACAGCGTGGTTCAGAAGAACGAGGTATGGCATCAGAAGATGCCCTCTGATACTAACTGCCTAAGTGACTTTGGGCACATCGCTTTACTGACCTGGTTATTGGTTTCCTTATCTGTAAAATGAGGGGGGGTGGATTAGATGGCCTGTGAGCTCCCCTCTGCCTCAAGCTCTATGACCCTATTAGTTTGTCCCAATGTAGGAACTGGAAAAGGGTTAAAACTTACAAGAAATGGATTTCCTTAGATCAGAGATGTAACTTTTTTTTTTGTAAGCCTTCCATCCAAACCAAATGTTAACGTTTATTGGGCCTCTAGGCAAAGGAAGGAGTTGGACAAAACCTCACCTTGACCTGCCTGAAATCAGGCAGGAAACAAGAAGAAACCTGAGGAGGAAGAGTTAGACAATTGCCCTCAGCTGAGAACAAGAGTTCAACTATCTGGCTGGATTTTTTACCTACAGTCAAGATACACTTCAGAAAAAAAATCAATAAATTCCACAAACCTGCATATAGCATGAAATACCTATCTTGGTACATTTACCATATTCAGAGAGGATGATTTCTAAATTATTGTAGCATTTCATATTTTATATAAATTATGTGTGTGTACATGTGTGTATGTGTGTATATACACATATATGAATGTATGTGTATATGTATGTGTGTATGTGCACATGTGTCTATGTATGTACATATATACATTTAAGTATCTGTTTTAAATCTTAAGTGCTGTGATATATACATTACTATATATAGTATATGTAATATATGATAACACTGCTGTACGTATATATATACATAAATTACATATCCATTTGCACGTTAAGTTTTATATATAATATAAATATGAATACATATAAATATAAGTCTATACATATTCATGCATGTATTATATTTTGCAGGTTATACATAGGTTTACAGATTGTTTTATATATAAAGCATATAAAATATAAATGTATACATATATGATATGCATATTTTTATAGGCTAAGTTACACACACAATTGTAGACATATATTACATAGACTTTGGAGACTAAGTTTTAGATATATTACATATGTATGTATACATACATATATTACGTAGACTTTTGCAGGCTATGTTTTATATGCAAATATATCATGAGTGTATATATATATATACATTATATAGACTTTTGAAGGCTAAGTTTTAGATTTATTATATATGTGTATACATACATTATATATATTTTGTAGACTCAATTTTAGATATACAGTATGTATGAATTTGTATATATTACATGGATTTTTGCAAGCTATGTAAATTATATATATACATACACATAGACATTACATAGACTTTTGCAGGCTAAGCTTTATATATTACATATGTGTATATACATGTGTGCATTGCATAGACTTTGCAGGCTAAATTTTAGATATATTACACATGTATGTATGTTACATTACATAGACTTTTTGCAGTCTCTGTCCACACAGCCAAAAATCCACCCAAACTGCAAAGTGAGTGATCTGTTTTCCAGCTTTCAACACAGCCAGTGGACCATGCAAGTTCCTCAGGTTCACTCTGCACTTTTTATGCCATATCCCTCTTGGAAATGACTTGTAGGCAGCATGGGAAAAGCAAATAGCACGAGCTCCAAAGCTCATCAAGTAGAAAGTTGTAAGACACTGCAGCACACACTGTCTGAAACAAAGCTACTTGAACTCCCAATGCTTCACATTCTGGATTTTTCTTCCCTTTGTCCTAGAAGTAGGTGAAAAAAGACAAGGTCCTAAAGTAAGGGGGTTGGACTAGATCTCTGAGGTCCCTTACAACTCTAAAATCCCATGTTAATAGTAAGTTCACATTTATAGAGCATTTTAACATTTGCAATACATGTTATCTGATTTGATCTTCACAGAAATTCTGGGAGATAGGTGCTATTATCATTCCCATTTTACAGATGCAGAAACTGAGGCTTGAGAGGTTGAGTACCTTACTCAGACTTCAAGGGTGTGCTAGAGCCAGCTTATACTAACTCTCAAGTAGAATTAAGTACTCAGCATTTATTTCTCTGAAATATGCTAAAATGGCAAATCAGGACTTAATGTACTATTTGTTGATTTCTAGACTTTAAAAAGTGATTCTAGTTCTGGCATTCTGTGATTCCATGAGATCAAAGGAGATAACACAAATGCTTTTCAAAATTAAAAACATTATACGAATAATAACTATGATTATTTTTAGCTAATTGGCATGAATTAGAACTTGAGAGAGTTCGTGGCCTTGAGAGCATTCTATGCCTTTTTCCATAGTATCTCTACCACAAATTCATCAAATAGGTAACAATGTTTTTGCTGTTTGGGAACAATCACCTTTCAGGAAGGGCATGCTCATACCAACTCATGAGAGTCAGTTGTTAAATTTTCAATGTCAGTCAATTTGGGGCAGCTAGGTAATGCAGTAGATAGAGCCTAGAGTCAGGAAGACCTGAGTTCAAATTTAACCTCAAATATTTACTAGCTGTGTGACCCTTGACAAGTTACCTCTATTTGCCTCAGTTTTCTCATCTGTAAAATGGGAATAATAATAGCACCTATCTCCCAGGGTGGTTGTGAGGAAGAAATGATAATCATTAAGCACTTAATGCCTTTACACAGTGCCTTTACTACAGTGCCTGGCACATAAGAAGTGCTATGTAAATGTAAATTTTGATTATTAATAATGAACATTTATTAACTACTAACTATGTGCACAGAGCTAAGCACTACACATCCTAAGAAAGGCAAAGACAGTCCTTGCTGCAGGACCACGAGCAAGTTAAGTCCTCTCCCAAAGCCTCATCTTCCCCCTCTGGAAAACAGGGATAATAATGCAAGATCTGTCAAAGGATTTAGGTATCATTCTCTGCAAATAGCTTGTTACGGTCATAACCAGTCACACCCAAATAAGACACTAGACTCCTTGTATTCATTCCACTACCATTTATTAAGAGTCTACTTTGAGCAAAGCACTAGGACAGCATTAGGGAGAAGCTAAGATCCTGAGACAGGAGGTCACAAAACAAAACAAACAAAATAGTTTTTGTCTTCAAGCAGCCTACGTTCTATCATAGGAAACATATATACACAATATAATCATATACAAAATAAAACAGAGTAAATACAAGGTACTGGGGGGAGGGAGAAGCGTTAGCCACAGGGGACCAGGAAAGGCATCATATAGGAGGTGGTATCTGGCCTGAGATTTGAAGGAAAATAGCAAGAGGTGGAGGGGAGGAAGGAGTGAATTTTAGCGCAAAGGACAGATAGACTGGGAAAAGATACAAAGATGGGAGACAGAAAGTTGTTTGTAAGGACCCACAAGAAATGTAGATTGGCTAAACTATATGTGAAGGGGAGTGATGTAGAATAAGGTGGGAAAGGTAGATTGGAGGTAGCCTTGTAAAGGACTCTTGAAGCTATGCCTGTCACAACCTGTGCCAGAGCTCAAAAACCCTAGAAAACTTTCCTAAAAGCAAACAGCAATCTCCCTACTTGGTATGAAGCAAAGTGCCTGTCGTTCAGGGAAGCCGTAGAGAGGATGTCCAGAATGGGTGGGATGGTGCTCTAGATGACCCCTAAGATTATTCCTTCCAGTACTAAAACTCTCCCTATGATTTTTCTTATTAAAAAAAAAAGGAGCATTTCAGAGAGACAAGCGGCTTAGTTCCAAGGGTCTTCCCCTTGGCTCCCAGCTGGCTGTGTAATCAACAGGGCAGGTTCAGTGCACAGGGCCTGGGGCAAATCCGTACATGTCCCTGACTCCACTCTCTGTCTGAGCTTGCTAGTGTAAGGTTTTTTCTCTGGAAGGACATTGAACGATTACTCACTTTCTGGCATGGGCTTCTAAAAATCGGCACTTTCTTCATCCACTCAGCAAAAGGCCCATAAAAATGTTTGCCCGGACGATAGATCAACAATCTGCTTGGAAACAGGCAATATCTGTTCAGTCTGAGTTGGATGGTTGGGGAAAGACAACGGCAGTAAGAGACGTCTGCCTGACCCAGGAAGGCCCTGGCTTCGACTCAGTGAGCGTTGCTGGTTATGATGCTGTCTGTGTTCGCTTTAGGAAATCACTTGCCTGCTTTTCTTGACCTGGGGTATAAAGAATGGGGCATCTCCTGTGAACTGGGAGCTGGCAGTTAGTAGGAAAGGTTCACTTTCTTGCCTTGGTGTCTTTGCTCATGCCATTGCCTGGCTCCCATGTGGGGAATGGATTACTTCCTCTCATTTCCCCATTTCTGTTGATAGGTCTTGCTTCCTTCAAGCCCCGACCACGGGAAAGTAGAGGGAGTGATGGACCCAGAATCAAAAAAGGCTGAGTCCCTCAGATGAGTAAGAGCTCACCAGCCCTGAAGTCAGGAGGACCTGAGTTCAAATCCAGCCTCAGACCAAACACTTGACACTTACTAGCTGTGTGACCCTGGGCGAGTCACTTAACCCCAATTGCCCCCCAAAAAAAAGGAAAAAAAAAGAATGAAGATGAAACATGTCCTCCTGGAGAGGAAATACAGAATGAGACATACATTTTGGGGCAGCTAGGTGGCACAGTGGCTAGAGCACTGGCCCTGGATTCAGGAGGACCTGAGTTCAAATTCAGCCTCAGACACATAACACTTACTAGTTGTGTGACCCTGGGCAAGTCAATTAACCCCATTGCCTAGCCAAAAAAAAAAAATGAGTAAGAGCTGAGTGACCACACACAAGTCATTTCACTCTCTTTCAGTTTCTTCATCTGTAAAATGAGGGGGTTGGCTATGATGACCTCTAAGGTCCTTTCTAGCTCTAAAAGCTATGATCCCACAGCCTATGGTTATGCTTATGTAATTGACACCTCCTGCATGAAGCCTTCTAGGATCTGACTTCCCCCTGCTCTGCCCTGCCCTAACTCCAGGTGAAAGTGATCTCTTTTCTCAGATGTTTCACAATACATTAGCTAGAACTCTTGTACCATAATTATTTGTGCATTCGTTCTCCCATTCACTTTAAATCGCAAGTTCTTAGAGAGCAGATCCTATGATATAGGGACATATATGTATGTATAGAGACATATATACATGTATATATGCATGTACACATATATAAGTATATGTGCATCACAACACATATATGCACACATATATACATACATAGACACTACCCATACCCACATCTCTCTAGTGCTTAGAACAAAGCTTTGTACATCTTAAGGTACTTAATACTTCCCAAACCGGATTGAATTGCTCTTTGCGAATAAAACCTGTGTTTGTGGTCTGGATTGTGTGGGGACAGGGAGGTAGTTGCCAGACAGTGATACCTGGATTTCTGGCAAAGGCAAAGGAAGGGAGATGGGTTTGGTATCTTGAGTTAGGGTACAGGGATTGAAGAAGTTTTAGTAAAATGAGACTAAAGCTAAGTCCCCTGTACTAGCCCCAACCTATCAGTCAATCAATCCTCAAGCCTGTATTAAGTATGTAACCTGTCCAAGTATTGTGCTGTCCTCAAAGAACTTACATTTTAACAAAAAAGCAATAAGAGAAACTGGTGTCCTGAGGAGCTGACTAGAGATCATAGATGAAAAGATCATAGATTTAGGGTTGGAAGGGGCCTTTGAGGCCCTCTAGTTCACACATACATCCATTTTACAGATGAGGAAACTGAGAGCCAAAGGGGTTAAGTGACTTACCCAATGTCACATTTATAAAAGTGGAAGAATCAGTATCTGAACCCAGATGCTCTGAATCCAAATCTATTATTCTTTCCACTGTATCTTATTAAATTGTGAGCTGCTATCCAGGACTGAATCCTGGTATACAATAGGGGAAGGCCACAACTCACCCGTTAATAGTCCTCATTCTCCTCTGATGGGATGTGAAAGTTTTTCTTGCTTTTGTCTAGTGGATGTAACAGAATGTGGTTTAACTTCCTTTCCTGTCCCCAGTAGGTATAACTGAGTTAGAATATTGGCTCCTGGAGCCTGGCTTTCTGAAAAAAGGTTAGATATCAGTTTTGTTTCAACAACTTGGACCTGTCACTTGGAAAGAATAGAGACCATGGATTTGGATTTGGAAGGGACTTTAGAGGTCATTTAATGTAATCCTCTCACTTTACAAAGAAACAGGTCCAAGGCCCAAGGTCAAGCAGGTACTAAGTTCAAAAGCTAGGACTTCTACCTGGTTCTTTTGATACCAGACCCATCACTCATGGTGGATAGTATAGTATTCATTGCCCCATACTGCTTCCACAGCCTTTTACATAGGGATGTGTTGATAAATGTTTAACAGCTAGTTCTCTGGGCAGAAAAATGTACACAGAACATCCTTTTAAGTCTATTTTTAATATTTTCCTCATCACTTTCATAAGTCTGTTGTTGTTCAGTTGTTTTCAGTTCTGTCCAACTCTTTGTGACCCTATATGGGGTTTTCTTGGCAAAGGAACTGGAGTGGTTTGCCTTTTTCTTTTCCAGAACATTTCACAGATGAAGAAACTGAGGCAAACAGAGTTAAATGACTTGCCCAGGATGGCACAGCTAGTAAGTGTCTGAGGTCAGATTTGAGGCCAGATGACTCTTCCTGACTCCAGGCCCGACACTCTATCCCCTGCACCACCTAGCTGCCCTCTTGTAAGTCTAGAAATCAACAAAAAAATTAAATCAGGCCCTAATTTGGAGCATTTGCCAATTTCTGATGCATTACTACTCACAATGAAAATTTAACAATTGGCTCCCAGGAACTAGTAGAGTTGGCTCCTGCATACCCCTGCTTCCAAAGCTCATCACACTTTGTTTCTCCTTTCTCCATGCTATTGTGGTCTCTCAATGGTTGACTGAAGCCCAGGAGGTCACAGGATTGAAAACTGTTGGCAGATATGAAATTTAATTTTAAAAACATTTAAGTTTGAAATTTTAAGATAAAGCATTATTTGTCTTAGGGCCCTGAGAAATTGTCCTTCCACCATCATTTTTGTATATATCCATTATAGAGTATAGAATTTTAGAATTGTAAGAAGTTGAGAGGCTGTCTAGCCTAACCTCCTCATTTTACAGTTGAAGAAACGGAGGCCAAGAGGGGGCAGGTGACTTGCCCAACGTTATAAAAGTAGTTAATGGCAGAGTTGAGATAAGAACCCAAGCCTCTAGAATGCTAGAATTGTGTGGTTTCCACTACACCACACTGTTCCTTATGTGATGAACTTGTTTATCAGAATGAATCATTTTCATTTTGTTTGTTTTATTAGTGAGCATGCCCCAGGCCTGGGAACCATGAAGAACAAACCACTCTGCATTTCCTGTGTGATGTGTGATAGCATCATCCTAGGGATGACAGGACCTCTTGACCAGGCGTTCTTAACCTCTTTGGTGTTGTGGACCTCTTCGTCAGTCTGGCAAAGCCGATGACCCCCTTCTCAGATGGATGTTTTAAATGCTTAAAATAAAATCTAGAAGTTGCAAGGTTTGTTGTAAAAATCAATAGTTTTTATTATTTAAAGAAATAAATGCTTATTGTTGGCCTACTGCCTGCCCCACCCCCCCCAATAAAATAAAATATATAGGATTATGGAAGAAACCGATTATATTGAAATAAAGATGTATTTTTTCTCATTCAAGTTCATAGACTCTTCTGAAGCCTATCTACAGGCCCTTTAAGGAGGTCTTGGACCCCAGGTTAAGAACCCCTGTTCTAGACTATGACTGAAGGTGTTTCCATAGGAGAAGATGTCACCAGGAATGTATGGGTGCACCAACAGAGAATAGGAAGAGCTAGGCCCACTTCAGGCTACTAATTTTTCCTTCTGTCCATTTTCTGAGTGTTGTTCACTGAACTATAGCTTTCCAGCAGCACCAAAACCCCTGAGAAACAAAACAAAACAAAATAAAACCTCCTTCCTGCAGCCCAGCTTCTCATGTGTGGGCAGCCTCCTTGTACATCAATAAATCACTAGCAGCTTCAGGGGGGAGACCTTGTTCCCTACTGCTTCCTGAAATTAAAAATGACCTGCTCACCTCTGATAATGACTGTCATATATTAACTAGGCTCCTCCCAGCCTCTGTTCCAACCCAGCTCCTTTCATCAGGGGGTGTGGGAGAAAACTCAGGCTGTGGAAGCTGTTTATTTAGAGTTTGCTGTGGCTTTCCCTCTCCTTTAGGGACTAAGTCACAGCTTCTGGAAGTGAGGAAAGAAAGGATATCACATAACCATCTTCCCTCACCCTCTCTCTTTTTCTCCCTCTCTCCACCCCCCATCTCTCTCTCTCCCTCCCTTTCTCTCTCTCTCTCTCTCTCTCTCTCTCTCTCTCTCTCTCTCTCTCTCTCTCACTGATTTCCCTGCATTGCTACTTGTGGAGGTGTTAGGTCCACCATCACATCATCGCTTTTTAATTTAACATGAATTAATTAATCACCCAGGTTTTCATCCTGTGTCTCCTTGCATGCAAACAACCAGGTATGGTTCCTTACTTGCGCAACCCTCCCCCTACCTTTCATCAGCAACAAGGACTGGATGACAAAGAGGAACAGACAAGTTTGGGGTTCCTGACTCTTCCACAGAACCTAGCCCATGACAGCCACGTGGCACACACTCAATAAATACCAACTGGCTTGGCTCATTCTCCCATTCAGCATCCTCAGGGCTCTCTCTGACAGATAGGCCTCAGGGTCCTCAATTCTCTTCACTTCCTGGAATGCAATTTTCCTACTTTCCTATCTCCCAATCTCATGCTCCCTGGGGCCTCCAACCTCCCTCCCTAATGCATGTAGCAAAAAAGATGAGATCAGAGATCGTGGGATCTTTCTAACATAGCCTTTGTATGCTCCCTGGCAACTAGTATGTAGCAAGAATACTATTTTCTAAAGCTACCAGGGGCCAAGGAAGGGGAGGAAAGTCATCCTTTTTCCAGGGCATATTTGATCTTATCTATTCAAACCAGAAGACTTTGAGACCAGCCATAGTCTCATGCCATGGAGTTGCAGGCCAAAAGGAGGAAAGATGGGTCCCAAAGAAAAATTCCTGGTCGAGCACACATTTCAGGGTTAACTGGCAATGGGTATATCGGTCCCCTTGGGTATGGGCAGGCCTGCCCAGCTAGTAGATAAAGATGAGCCTGCCTGTCTTAAAGCCTTTGCTGTTTGATTTCAAAGCTGGTTGTTACCTGGCACCCAGCATTCTGGAGGTCACCCCTACAGTCCAAGAGAGCTGGCTGTTAAATTTTCAGTGTGAGCTTTTATACCTCTGAAATCAGAAACACTGTATAAATCAGGACTTGATTTACTGTTTAGTTAATTGTCCAGACTTAATAGAGTATTGGAGGAAACATTAACAATGTATACTAAACTTTAAAGCATATACACTTTTTTAAAAAAGTCAGTTATTAAATATTTGCCATCACATCCCTGTCCTTACAACAACCTCCCTGCCAGTAGTTTGTACCTAGTACCCACTGCATACCAGCATACCACCATTCTCACCACGCGTATATACACACACACACACACACACACACACACACACTCTCACACATAACACATACACATATACATGTCCCAGTTGGCAGTCCTACCACCAGAAGTAGCTGCTCCTCAAGAAAATGTGGGGAGTGATCTCCTTTACACACAGCTGCCAAAGTGATAGGGAGGCAGTTGGTTTTGGATCCAGAGGACTTGGATTCTAATCTCAGCTCTGTTGCCTATTTCCTGTATGAATTTGGACAAATTTAACTCCCCTGAGCCTTAGTTTCCTCATCTGTAAAATAAAGGTGTGGGAGAGGGACTGGACAGCTGCCCTCTTTCTAGCTCTTTATGACCAAAAGCATAGATCCGACCATGCCACACCCTGTACTCAACATGCTCAGTACCTCCCTTGACGCTGGAAAGCAGTCAATGAGCATTCATTAATTGCTTACTATGTGTTAGATACTGTGCTTGGGATACAAAGAAAGGCACAAATAGATTTCTTGCCCTCGAGGAGACTCCATTCTAATGGGGGAGACAACACTTAAATAACTATGTACACACAAAATAAATAAGTGGAAAGAGATCTCAGAGGGAAGGTGCAGAGTTGACCAGGGAAGCCTGCAGAAAGTGGAATTTGGGCTGTCTTGAAGGAATCTAGAGAAGCTGGGAGTCAGAGACAAAGCAGGAAAACCGCCTGCCATATGGGATAGCCAGAGGTAGGAGATGTGGTATTGTAGGAAGTGGGCCCCCTAGGATCAACTGCAAACTCTTCTGGTGTTCATTCAAAGCTCTCACCTTACACACTGAACCCTTCATGCCCTCTTCAGTCCAGACAATCTATCTTTCCTGCTCATCCTCACACATGGCATTCCAGCCTTCATTTCCAAGCCTCTACACAGATTGTCCCTCATTCCTGGAACTCTCTCCTTCCTCTCTCCCAGTTCTTCGAATATTTAGCTTCCTTCAAAGCTCCCCCCAGGCACCACCTCTTAGATGAAGCTTTCCTGACCTCCCCAGGGTTGGTAAAAATCCTTTAAAATGACCTTGTACAGGGAAAATGATGAAAAGAAGTAGGGAGAAAGAAGGAATAGCACTTCTAGACCTCATACTAAAGCAGCATATATAAAGCAACAGTCATCAAAACTATCTATATTGGTTAAGAGCAGCTAGGTGTTGCAGTAGATAGGGTAAAGGGCCTGGAGTCAGGAAGACCCATCTTCCTGAGTTCAAATCTGGCCTCACACGCTAGTCGTATAACCCTGGGCAAGTCCCTTAACCCTATTTGCCTCAGTTGCCTCATCTGTAAAATGAATTGGAGAAGGAGATGGCAAACTACCCCATAGTATCTTTGCCAAGAAAATCACAGAGTCACAAAGAGCTGGACATGACTGAAAATGACTGAACAACAATAACAACAGTTAAAAAATAGAGAGACAGAAAAATGGAATAGAGTAAACAAGGGAGAACCAGAATCAATGAAACTCAGTAACCTAGTATTTGGTAAAGTAGAAAACATAAATTACATGGGAAAAAAAGGACCTCCTTATGTAATTTAAAAAAATACTGCTGGGAAAACTAGAAAGAACTCTGACAGAAATTCGACTTAGAATAACACCTTACACCATATTCCATTTTGGAAAGCAATTTGGAATCATGCAAATAAAGTGACTACAATGTCCACACCCTCTAAACCAGAGACTCTTTTAGTGGGCTTATAGTCTAAGGAAGGCTCAATAAGGAGAAAGGCCCCATAAGCTCCACAAAATGTATAGCAGCACTTTTTGTACTAGCTAATTTTTAGAAATGAAATAGATATCTATCAATTGGGGAATGACTAACCAAATTGTGGCACATTCATATGATAGAATATTATGGTGCTGTAAGAAATAATATGTGTGATGAATATAGAAAAGAATAGAAAGATATATATGAACTGATACAGAGTGAAGTAAGCAGGAAAACAGTATATGCAGTAACTGCAACAATATCAATGAAAAGAATGACACACCAAAAAAAAAATCAAAAGTAAATGTAATGAAAGTGCAAAGATAAAAACAGGGTTCAAATGAAGAGACAAAACAGGATGCTCCCAACCCAGCCCTTCACAGAGGTGGGAGATCCCCAGGTGTTACATGTTGAACACGTCTTTGTGTTTTTCAGTGCATCAGAGGCAGAATTTGAATCCAAGTCTTTTTGGTACCAAGGCCAGTATGCTCTTCATTACACTATATTGTATCCGTCTTAATGAATTCTGTTTTGTAATTGATAACTTCTCAGGTCACAGCAAAGGACAATAGAGGTTATATTAGAGATAATTAGTCCAAGCTCCTCACAGCTAGATGGTACAACAGATAGAGTCAGAGAGACCTGAGTTCAAATCCAACCTCAGTCTCTTACTAGCTGTGTGAACCTGAGCAAGACACTTAACCTCGGTCTCCCTCAGTATCCTCAACTATAAACTGTAGAAAATACTAATACCACCCTACTCAGGAGCCTTGTGAGAATCAAATGAGGTGATATTTGTGCATAGTAGACAATAAATGCTTGTTCCCTTATTTCCTACAAAGGAACAATAAAAATAATGGAAATGAATAATTGGTTACATTGATTGGTAGGCAAGATCTGTTTTAGCTGTCCTGAATGAGAACCTATCTGCTCCCCTAAGAGGATAGCAAAGATGACTTAGGGGAGAAACCACAGAGGCAAATGGCTTCATTCCAGCCCCATTGAAGCATCTGGTTTTGGCTCTGCCACAGGGTTACAGTTCCAAGGTTGCCTCCTAAGAATGGTCTAGCCCTAGGGGCAATGGTGTTTGGTGGCTGGTGAGGGAACCTGCAATTTTCTTGGTAGGAGAGAGGAAGCAGCAAAGTGAGGACTTAATGAAAATCTAGTTTCTGTCTGGTTTCAATTCTGCCCAGCTATGTTTTAAAAGAAAGAGCATTAGACTGAACATCTGGTGACCCAATGCTTAGCACAGTGCCCGGCACGTAGTAGGCGCTTAACAAATGTTGATTGATGTAACTTTGGGCAAGTCACTTCATTTCTGGAGGTTTCAGTTACTTAATTTGGTCAATTTCCTGATCTCCAAAGCTCCTTCTTAGCTTAATGATAGAAAAACATGGTGTAGGAGACTATAGCAACCCTGAGTAAATCATTCAACCTCTGCTTGCCTCAGTTTTCTCATTTGTACAATGGGAGATATCCATACTTAATAGTAATGGGGTTTGGGGGTTGTTGCAAGCAAAGGGCTTTATATCCTTTAAATGCTGTGTAAGTGTGAGTTTTAATGTCAATAATAATTTAGTTCTATCCATCCAGGTAGGTGACAATATTCCAAAGTGTCCCTCCCAATTTTGACCCCACACATCCCACTCATTCAGGCTATGCATCCTCTCTTTCCCTTTTGTTTTCGTTCCTTTTCTCCTCTACTCTTCTCTCAGGATTTGGGATGGAGTAAAAAGTTAGAAATCTTGTTTCTTCAAGTCCTAACTCATTTGCTTGGCATCATGATAATTTGTTAAACCTGCTTTGAGGAGTTTGCCCAACCCTATTGAAGATGTGGCATTTAAGGAGTCTGACTGATTTATCCTTTGTATGAACCACAAAGCTTTGGACATTTCTATAGAATCTTAATAGGAAGAGCCTCTAGAAGTTTATTGTTGTTGTTCAGTTGCTTCAGTTGTGTCCAACTCTTCATGACCCATTTTGGGATTTTCTTGGCAAAGATACTGGTGTGGTTTGCCATTTCCAATTCAAGCTCATGTCACAGATGAGGAAACTGAGGCAAACAGGGTTGAGTGGCTTGTCTGGGGTCACACAGCTAGTAAGTATCTGAGGCCAGATTTGAACCCACGTTTTTCTGACTCTAGGCCCAGTACTCTATCCACTGCACCACTTAGCTGTCCCTAGAATCAATAGATCTGAGTTTAAAACCTGGGTGACCCTGAGCAAGTCACCTAACCCTCTCAGCCTCAGCTTCTACATCTATAAAATGAGAGTAATAATAGCACCCAGAGGTGTGAGAATTAAATGAAATAACATATATAAAATATTTTGCAAGCCTTCACATACTATATAAATGCTAGCTATTATTATTGTAACTTGAATTAATCTTAACTTCTCTGTACCTTGGTTTCATCATCTATAATAAGGACTAAATGACCTCTAATGTGCCTTCTAGCTCTAAATCTTTATTTCTTTATCTTCTACTCTTTCATCATAGAGATTAATGGGGAGAAGGTGCCAGAGAAACAGATTCTGGCTAAATGTAGAAGCATAGGTAAAAAGCTAAAGTAGACCCTAAAATCATTGAGTCCAACCTACTCATTTTGCCGTTGAGATATTGGAGGCCCAGAAGAAGATCTATGACTTGCCCAAGGTTGCTCAGGAATAATACTAATACTAGTAATGATAATAATAATAGCTAGCATTTATGTAACATCTTAAGGTTTGCGCATTGCTTTACAAGTATTATTTCATTTTATCCTCACCATGACTCTAGAAGGTAGGTGCTATCCCCATTTTACAGATGAGGAAACCGAGGCAGTGCTATTCCAAGTCAAACACTCTAGCCACTCTGCTTATAGAGGCAAATATTATGGACATTTATTAAATGCCTACCATGTGCCAAGCACTCTGCTAGGTGCTGATGATACACAAAAATAAACCAAAACAGTCCCTTCTCTCAAGGAACTCACATTCTGTTAGAAGAAACAGCATGGACACAGTGGCAAGGAGCGGGAAGTTTGTTATATAAAGGGAACTTTGTTAACGATAGAACAGGGAATCCAGAGGACACAGTGAAACTGTAGGGAAAAGTGGTATAGGGACACAAGAGGGATGAAGCTAACATATGATACATATATATATATATGTGTGTGTGTGTGTGTGTGTGTGTGTGTATACACATACATACACACATATACATGTACGTATACATATATATGCATTTATGTGTATATGTGTATATATATGTGTGTGTTTGTGTGTGTGTATATATACATATATATAGGAGCAAAGAGTGGTGGTCAGAGAAGGGAGCTCTGGCCTATCCAATCTAAAACTAAGACAACCTACTGCCCTGTGGCTTCACTCAGGATCCCAGGGATTCTGAGTAGCAACATAGAACAATAGGGGATTGTGTCCTTCAAGTAGCAAAAGTAAGATTGATTTGATCATTGCTCCCTTAAAAGGGGTTTAAAAGTTAAAAAGTAGAGGGGGAGAGGGAGCATGTGGAGGCAAGGCAGATGTCCAATTCCTCATCTTGCCTTCTTCTCAAGGCAAGGCTCAGCGAAGTCCTGCATCCAGCCTAGTCCCACAGGGGTCAGGCTCCTTGTAAGGTAACTTTCCCAGGGTAGGTGGTAGGTGAAAGAGCTTGGATTCACACCCAGAGTCTAGGACTTCAAATCCAGGGCAATTTCTACTACAGACAGTCAATCAAGCAATCAATAAGCATTTATTAAGTGTCTACTATGGTCAGGATCTGTACTGGTGATGAGGCTACAAAGGTAAAAAGAAGTAGTCCTTAACTTCAGAGAGCTTACATTCTATTGGGGGAAAGATTGCCACATAAATAAACAATTAAAGAGTATAAACAAAATGAATGCAAGATAATGGGAGGTGGGGTATGATAGCAGCTAAAAGGATCAGGAAAAGGTCTAATGAAAGAGGTCGCATTTGAGCTCGTCTTTGAATCAATCAACCAAAACCAATTATTTATGAAGTGCCTACTATGCACTAGGTACTGGGGATCTAAGTAAAAAGAAAGGAACAATCCATACCATCAAGGAGCTTACACCCTCTAGAGGGGGAGATAATAAATACGTATAAACCTATGTTGTCCGGTAGTTTCAGTCTTGTCCAATTTTTCGTGGCCGCATATGTGTTTTCCTGGCAAAGATGCTGGAGTGGTTTGCCATTTCCTTCTCCAGCTCATTTTACAGATGAGAAAACTGAGGCAAACAGTGAAGTGACTTGCCCAGGGTCACACAGTTAGTAATTGTCTGAAGCCAGATTTCAATTCATGAAGATGAATCTTCCTGACTCCAGGCCTAGCACCCTATCTACTGTGCCACTTAGCTTCCCATACAAACATATAGGAAGTATAAATATAAAGTAAACAAATACAATTATAAAGTAAATATATACAAATAAGTCAACCACAAAGTAGTTGGTAGAGAGGGAACTAAAAATTGGGGGATCGAGAAAGGTATCACGCAGAAGATGGTGCTTGAGCTGTATCTTAATGGAAGAAGGTGAGTGTACAGGCAGAGGTAAGGTAATAGAGCATTTCAGACATGTGAGACAGCCTGCACAGAAGCAAAGCATTGAGAGATGGAGTGTTCGGTGTGAGAAGCACAGAGAGGGCCCAGTTAGGCCACATCCCAGGGGGTGGAAGTAGGAATAAGGTCCCTAGAGGCTGGAAAGATAAATTGCAACCAGAACACTAAGGGCATTAAAAGCTGAACAAATTACTCCCATTCTGAATTTAAGGGAAATTATTGGTCAGAAGTATGTAGACTAGGCTGGAGTGGGAACAGATTTGAGGCAGGCAGATCAAGTAGGAGGCAGTTGCAATAATTTTAGGTGAGAGATGATGACAGCCTAAACTAAGGTTGGTGGTTTTATGAGTGGAGAGAAATAGTGCAACTCAGCCTCGACCAGGAAACCCCTCTAAAATTGTTTTGTGCGGATGCAAGTACAAAGAATAAAATAATCCCTATTCACAATGAGTGAGGGCAGCTAGGGGGTGTGGTGCATGGAATACTAGGCCTGGTGAGTTCAAATCTGGCCTCTGGCACTTGCTAGCTAAGTCACTTAATCCTGTTTGCCTCAGTTTCCTCATCTGTAAAATGAGCTGGAGAAGGAAATGGCAAACCATTACAGTCTCTCTGATAAGAAAACAGCAAATGGGGTCGTAAAGAGTTGGACAGAACCAAAACAGGGCTAACAATGAGTTTATATTCTATTGAAGGAGCTAGCAAGTAACTATAAAGTATACACAGTTTAAAGTTAATCAATGCAAATATATACAAAGTAGTTTTCTAGTGAGGGCACCAGCTGTGAAGGAAACTAGGGATCCTGAGAGGCAGAGGTCAGAAAGGAATACTTTCCGTGCCTTTTCCACAGTTCCTGCCCTTGAGGCAACTTAAGGAGACACTAAAATCACTCAACAAAACAACTGTGAGAGTAGTCATGAGGCCACACAAACAATAGGGAATGCCAAAGGAAAGCCTACAGACTGAAGACCTGAAGAAGGAGGAACGCTGAGCATTCAGGAGGCAGGGAGGCAATAGCTTTGGAGATAAGCTTTGCCGAATAAAATCCATCTTCCCAGGGCACGAATAGCACATAAAATCATCATTTATGGTGGACACTGAGGGCATAATGCCAGTGGGCATGTCTTCCGATGGATGTCACTTTGCTGTGTTTCTTGGCTTGAGGCCTCTCGGTCTACCTCCTCCACACAATGGTGGCTAAGTGTTGGGAGCTTCAGACCCCAGTCAATGTGATCTTTGCTGGGATTCCAGGTCAGGAGAAGTTCAGGGAAGGAGTCCTAGGCCCCAGACAACAATTCTAGAGATTTGATCAGAGCCCAGAATACAGACGCCAGGCTGAAAACGGCTTCTTAGCCAAGCCTGCCCTGAAAATTCAAGTGCACTCTTACGATAATAAATTTGGAGTTGGAAAGGACCTTAGAGTCCATCTAGTCCATATTCATTTTATAGAGGTGAAGGTGCACTGACTGGCTCAAGGCCAAACTGTTAACAAGTAGCAGAGCTAGCATTGAAACATAGGCAAAATAATGTCAACAAAGATGATGTCAACAACAACAATAAAAATAGCTAGTATTTATATAGCACCTTAAGTTTTGCAAAGTGTTTTGCAAATATCTCTTTTCACCCTCATTTTACTATGTAAGGTAGGTATTATTATTGTTATTATTATTCCCATTTTACAGGTAAGGAAAAAGAGTCTGAAGAGTTTAAGTGACCCAACGTCACACAGCTAGTAAGTATCTGAGGGTGGATTGAACTCAGGTCTTCCTGACTCTAGATCCAGTGCTCTATGTGCTGTGCCTCTAGATGCCTTTAAATTCTTAATCCACTGGAGCAACCACACTTGAGAATGGAATATTCCAAATGTGTTGGGGGGCAGATCTGTGATGAATACTGTGGAATGCCTTTCCTGGATCCTGAGCTGTGTCCTCTACCCTCAAGACAGCACAAGATGCAGTGCTAGTGTATAGATTTCCTTTTGCTATTTCACCCACAGCAAGGCCCATCAGTTTTGTGAAACAGTTATGTTACAGCTATCATACTATGTATGCTAAAGACTGTGCCATGGGGGTTACACACATCTGAAGACATGCAAGTTCTTGCTGATGGCTTTTACAAAGCCAGCACAGCTAAGTGGGTTTATAGTCAAAGACTAATACTGAAGGAGCTTCTGGGAATCATTTAGTACATCTCTCTACATCCCAAACCATGTGGTCTAATTCTATAACCTGCCTCCTCATGGTCATTCTCCTTCTCATTTGCCCTATCATATTATCTCTGTCTCCATGTCTCCCTACATAGTTAGATTACAACTGCATTGAGAAGTGAATTGAGACAGAAAAGCAGAGGTTGGGATCTCATATGGTGGTAGCAGTAACTGAGTGGGTCATGTGTACCCATACATACTTGTATTTTCAAAATCCTATTCTTAAAGGTATGGAAAATATAAACTGCTAGACAACCCATTCCTTTTCCTTAATTTTTAAGGACAAAATTTAGGCAAATAACATAAGAATACAGATAGGGACTGAACCTCTGATTTCCCACTACCAAAATTCAATAATACTCTTCCATTAAAGAGGGGGAAAAAATCTGAATTCTGAAACCGTGTGGTATACAGAGTTCATTTGTGAATTATAGATAATAGCCAAAACATTGAAACCTAGGACAGGATAGAAACTAATATGACCCCAGAGAATGGACAATGGGCCATCTTCACGAATTGTTTAATGGTTCTGATTCTATCCCATAGCAGAGTTGTCGACAAGTTTCCCATCCTGCAGGTCTGTTCACAGACCTTCATTTCCAAGGCTCAGCTGGAAGTTCTTATGACCGAAGTAGATGCAGAAGAGAGGCTTGCTGACCTCTGTTGCTATGTGCTGCATGGCCCAGCGTGTGGGCCCGGTGGTCCAAGGCAAGACTGACTACAAGCTCTGGGTTTTCCTCCCGAGGGCAGACAAATAGCCCTCTCTTCTTTAATCTCTCTTTGCCCCCAACATAGCTAAAGAAAAGATCTTTTTTTTTATTGTCCTTAGCATTCATCACAAGCCTCATCTCGTTCTGGGCTTTAAACATTCCTGACATTCCTATGGGCCCTTGCTACTCTTTTGTACTCATCCGAAGTGACCTACCCTTGCTTCTTCCATACCTGTCTTTTAAAAATTTAAATTGCCTGATGAATTTTCTATGCAGTCACACAAGTCTGCTAGCTGACAACAGAGAGAGAGAAAGCAAACACTGCCTAAATCTTACTTTTATCCTGTTTTCTTTCTCAAAGAGAATACACTTCACACTTAGAAGTATGGAACAAAAGTCATTGAAGAGAAATGCAAATCCACCCTCTGTGAGTCTTTATCAAGTGACCTCAGGACCAAAAATGGGCAAATGCTTTCCTCATTTTTTAAAAAGAGAAGAAGGTTGAATTCTTTGAATTATCTGCTGAGTTACACTTCCTGGCAAAGTTCTTCGGTTTCACAATCTGTGAAATGGGGTGATTGGATTAGATTAGAAGTCACCAAAGTAGAGGCCAGGAGCTTCCTGTAGGGGTGTGTGTGTCATGACTCCAAAAGTTCCTGGCCAGTCAATCAGAGGATGGTAAGATAGATTGGGTCCCATCCTCTCTGCAATAGTCATTCACCAGACTTGTCCTCAAATATGATATTCCCCCAGTCAATTCCTACTACAACTCTACAAGATCTCCACCTCTGCCCTTCTGTCTCAATGTGTTTCTCAAAGCAGTCATAATCTAACTGGGAGGGGAGACATGGAGCCAGAGATAACATGATAGGGCAAATGAGAAGGAGAATAACCATGAAGAGGCAAGTTGTAGAATTAGACCACATGGTTTGGGACATAGAGGAATTTATAGTACACAGGACACTACTTCTATCCTCAATACCTCCTTCATGGATTGATTATCTCTATCTCTAATTATCTCGAGGCATAATCAAAAAAGACTGAATAATGAGGGCCTACTCCTAAGAAGATGCATGTTTTCTGAGCCTTCTTCAAGAAGTGGGTGCCTGCTCTCCAATTCAGAGCACGCATAGGTATTCTGTGACTATTTCTTATCAGCTTATTCAAAGATGGCAGAAAGTCTTTTACCTATCTTCAGAAATGGAACAACAAAAGATATAAACAGGCCACATCTTCTACCAAGTCATTTGACCCTCTTTCAGAGTATCTGTACAGATAAATCTAGGAGGTTTGGGCAAAAAGATGGTAAGAAGGAAGATTTGGAAAAAGTTGAATGATTAGGTCCAGTGATGAATCTCAATTGATCCTGATTGTGAGGGGTTGGACTGGGGGGACAGGAATGGTTCTCTAATGGAAATCTGTAGGTGTCTGTCTTTGGTCCTGGTCTGTTCAACATTTTCTTTTTTTAAATCAGGTTTGTAAACGACATGAATCATGGTGGTATAGATAACATGTTGGATTACACAACAAGGATCTAACAAAAAAAATCCTCAAAGTCTAGAATAATGGTCCAAATCTAATGATATAAAATTTGTTATTGATAAAAATATGGTATTATACTTGAATTTGCATAACTTGTGCAAATACAGTACGAGAAGGATGGGGCTATTACATTCATTCAGCAAGCCCTTATTAAGTACCTGCTATGCTCAAGGCCCTATGCTAGGCACTAGGGAACAAGAAACAGTCCTTGCCCTGGAGGAATTTAATTAGGAAGCCAGTGAGGGAGTGGGTAGAGGGTTAGACTTGGAGTCAAGAAGATCTGAGTTCAAATCCTACCTCAGAGACTTACCACTTATGTGAACCTGGGCAAGTCATGAAACCTCTGTTTGCCTCAGTTTTCTCATCAATAAAATGGGGATGATAATAGTGTTGGCCTCTCAGGGCTGTTGTGAAAAATCAAATGAGATCGTATGTACAAAGGCATTTTGTCAAGCTTAAAGCACTATGTTATTGTCGTTATATTACAATTTACTAAGAGAAACTCCTCCAGGATCACTGCCTTGTCATGGCAGAGGGGTTTATGTAACTCAGTGAAACTATGAGCTATGCCATGCAGGGTTACCCAAGATGGACAGTTCATAGTGGAGAGTTCTTACAAAAAGTGATCCATTGAAGGAGGAAATGGCAAACCACTCCAGTATCTTTGCCTAGAGAACCCCTTGGACCATATTAAAATTCTAAAAGATGTGACATGGTATGCTATGGTCCGTGGGGTCATGAAGAATTGGACATGACTGAATGAATGAACAAGAAAACAACAACCGAGGGAAACAATGTACACATAGAGAAGTGAATACAAAATAATTGTAATATGATGTAATTTGGAGGATGAAGAAAGGAAGCAGGCATTTCTTAAGCACCTATTTTGTGTCAGGCACTGTGCTAAGGGCTAGGGATACAAAAAGAGGCAAAAGACAGACTTTGCCCTCAAGGAGCTTACAGTCTAATGGGGGGAAAAACATGCAAATAAACATATGCAAAACAAGCTATGTAAAGGATAATTAGGAAATCATTAATAGAGAAAAAACACTAGAATTAAGAGGGATTGGGGAAGGCTTCCAGTAAAAGATGAGATTTTAATTGGAACTGAAAGGAAGCCAGAGAGGTCAGTAGTTAGAGTGGAGGGAGGAGAATCTTTGTTCTAGGCATGGAAGACAGATAGAGAAAATGCAAGATAGATATCTTGTATGTAGAACAACCAGGAGGCCAGTGTTACTGGATCAAAGAGTACATGTATACAAGAGTAAAGTATGAGAAGACTGGAAAAATAGGAAGAGGCTAGGTTGTCAGGGTTTTGAATGCCAAACAGAGCATTTTGTATTTGATCCTGGAAGTAATAGGGAGAATTGGAGTTTATTGAGAAGAGGGGGGACACATGTCTTAGGAAAATCACTTTAGTGCCTGAATGGAGGATGGGGAGAGACTTGAGACAGGCAGACCCACCAGCAGGTTATTGCATGATGATGGGGTCCTAACACCAGAGCGATAGCAGCGTCAGAGGAGAAAAGGAGGTGTATTCAAGAGATATTACAAAAGGTAAAATCGACAGACCTCAACAACAGCTTGGATATAGGAGGGGAGAGATAGTAAGGAATCCAAGATAACTCCTAGATTGTGAAGCCGAAGGATTTGGAGAATGGTGTTGCTCTCTACAATAAAAGGAAAGGTGGAAGATGGGGAAACATTGGGGGAAAGACGATGGATTTCATTTTGGATATATTGAGGTTAACATGTCTACTGGATATCCATTTTGAGATGTCTGAAAGGCAAGTTAGAGATGCAGGATTGGAGGTCAACTGAGAGTTTGAGGCAGGATAGGCAGATGTGAGAATCATCAGCATAAAGATGGTAATAAAATCCATGACAGCTGATGAGATCAGCAAGTGAAGTAGTATAGAGGGTAAAGAGAAGAGGTCCCAGGACAGAGCATTATGGAATACCCACACTTAGTGGCCATGACCTGGAGGAAGATTTAACAAAGGAGAAAGAAAAGGAGCTGTCAGAGAGGTAGAAGGAGGAGCAAGAGAGAGTACTACTATCACAGAAACCTAGAGAGAAGAAAATATTAAAGAAAAGAGGGTGATTATCACATTCAGAAAACATTTTAAGGTTTGCAAAACACTTTTGTCCCACAACTAGGTCAGGTAAGGAGAGGCAATTAGATGGCACAGTGTATAGTGTTGGATATGGAGTCAGAATGCTGCCTCAGTTATTTACTAGCTGTGTGACTCTGGTTATGTCACTTTGCCTTAATTTCTTCATCTGCAAAATGGGGATAATAATAGTACCTACTTTCCAGAGTTGTCATGAGGATAATATTTGTAAAGCTCTACAAGCCTCAAATTCTATATAAATGATCCCTCTCATCATCATCATCATCATTGTAGTTGTCATCATTTGCCCATTTTACTGATGAGGAACATGATGATGTGTCCAGTATCAAAGTTAATAATTTTGAAACCCAGTTCTTCTGACTACATGCCCAGAGATCTAACCACCACATCATATTGTCTTTTTCCCTATTCATGCAATTGGATTAGAAGTGTGTATTATAATTATATAAGGATGGGTTGATAGAGCTGAGCATGTTCAGCCTGAAAAAGAAAAAAACGTGGAGGGTGGAGGGCATGATAACTGTCTTCAAATATTTGAAGGGCTGTCATGTGGAAGAAGAATTAAATTTGCTCTGCTTGGTCCCAGAGGGCAGAACTAAATTTAGTGGGAGAATGACTGAACAACAACAAAACAAAAGACAGATTTTGGCTCAATACGAGGAAAATTTCTCAACAAGAGCTGTCCAGAAGTGGGATGAGCTGCCTCAGGAGGTGACGGTTTCCTAGCATTAGTGGTGCTGGAGTAGAGGGCGGGTGAACATTTCTTGAGGAATGGGGAATCCTCCTCAGGTATAGGTTGGAGTAGATGTACTTTTAGCTCCCTTTCAAATCTCTGATTTCATGATTCTATAATTGACAAGCTTGCGGGCTGCAGAAGCAAAGTATCTGCATAGTTGTTTTGTTATTTAGTTGTTTTCAGTCATGTCCAACTCTTCGCCACCCCATTTGGGGTTTTCTTGGCAAAGATACTGTAGCAGCTTGCCATTTTCTTCTCCAGCTCATTTTACATATGGGAAAACTGAGGCAAACAGGGTTAAGTGACTTGCCCAGGGTCACACAGCTAGCAAGTGTCTGAAGACAGATTTGAACTCAAGAAGAGCAGTCTTCCTGACTCCAGGCCCTGGTACTCCATCCACTGCACCACCCAGTTGCCCAAGTACTATTTGCATAGTACCATTGCACAGTACTATTGAACCAAAAATCTGAAGTAGGACAGCCAACCACTACCACCCAGCGACAACAACATCACAACAGCTAAAACTATGTTTGTAAACAAGTAACTTTTAGATAGTGTTTTCTGGCTATGATCACCAACTTTTTTTCATTTAAAGCCATGCAATCATTATGATGCTACTATTTTCCAAAGGGTATGCAAGAAAAGGTCTGTTGCTTTCTGTAAGCAATTACCAAAGCTACCTTAGAAGTACTGTTGCATAAATTGGATATTATCAAAACAAACTAAGTTAACCATTCGAAAGGATGTACAAAACAAATAGTGTGGGTCCTGTTTCCTCCCTCAAGCATTTCCTAGCTGTATGACCCTGGATAAGTCACTTGTATACTCAGCCTTAGTTTACTCATTGGTAAAATGAAAATAATAATAGCACCTACCATATAGGGTTGCTGTGAGGATAATATGAGGTATCAGATGTAAAGCATCTTGCAAACCTTAAAGTTCTACATAAATTCTAGTTAATATTATTGTTTTTAGAGAAATAATGTGGTACAATAGGAAAGGCATTGACTCTGTACTCAAAGGATCAGGGTTCAAATTCCTTCTCTGACTTTTTTACCTGAGTGAACATAGACAATCACTTAACTTTTGGGGACCTCAGTTTCTTCATCTGTAAAAAGAGGCAGACTGGACTAGATAGCTCCTGTGGTCACTTTGAGCTCTAGATATAGTATCACAAAGTCAGAGACTTTCAAGGCTATCAGGGCCAACCCCTTCATTTTATAAAACAGGAAACTGAGGCTGAGAAAGGTTGTCACTTTCCCATGGTTAAAGATGTGATGTTAATAGTTAAATATCTCTGAAGGTTCCACAGTGTTTGTGGAAAGCAGAGTGGGCCATGCCTCACAGCAGAATGTCTTGAGATGTGAGATGTTGCTTGAGGTTCCCATTAGATTATGAGCTCCTTGAAAACAGGGAATATTTTTTGTGTCCCTTTGTATCCTTAGGTACTTAGCACAGTACCTGGAACACAGTAAGTACTTAACAAATGCCTGTTGACTTGACTTGAGAGTTACACATGTTCTGTATAACATGGGCAAGAAGATGGCAGACTAGACATTTTCTTTGATCCTCACAACTGCTTAAACTTCTCCAAAACAGAAATTATGCACCAGATTTAAGGCAACTTCAGCTATCTCCATGCTATAGGACTCACAGAATCAAAAAGAACATTAAAAAAAAGAAACCCCCAAACCCAGGAACTGATGTTCACTCACCTTGATCCCACTCAGTACTCGCCCCCTACTTTTCATGTTACTGGCAATTAGACTGCTGTAACAAACCCAAGGACACAATACAGGCTTACATAGAAATCCTCCCCTGTGTCTTGCTCTTCCCTCTTTCTTCCCAGTGCCTTAGAGACCTCAGCCCCAGTCTATGGACGTTTGCTTGGGCCTTGACAGCCAATTTGGTCACAGCCCTTCAGAAGAAAAAGCCTGCTAGCAGCTGCAACCTGGAAACACCAGTGCTGCAAAGTTGTGAATTTTCAATGTCAGGGAAAGCAGGCTCTAAATTTCTGGTGGCAGGTCAGAGACCTAAGGAACAGAGGTAGTAGGAGAGGTCACCAAGATAGGACACAGTGCTTATGGGGAGCAGTGCAGCACTCTATCAAGCCTGAGGGAAAGAGCACAGCATATAGCCAGGGACAATTCTGACCACCCAAAAGTCAGTTGGGGCAGGAGCTTTGACTGATGAACATGAATTGCCCAATTTGGGAGGAGGCTGAGATGCTTTGAGATCCAGACCCTAAGAAAACCACAGTCAGAAGGGAGTGAGTCAGGAAATGAGAAAAAAGAAAAATGGGAGTTGGAGAAGAGGATTGAAAGTGTCAAAGGTTTCGGGAAGAAGAAACCTCAAAGACCTTGAACACAACAGCAGAGAAAACAGCAAAAACAGAAAGAAAAAAGGCTTCCAAATCTAGCAGATGAGATTAGTCATCAATGAATACCGCAAAAATGAAGGGAAATGATGCAAAAGAAGAAGAAGAAAAAAGAGAATCCTGTGAAATTTTATGAGAACATGGAACCACAATATGCTGTTGTTAAGTAGTTTTAAAAGAAATGAGAATTATTGGAGAAGAATTTATTTCCTGTACAACAAACTTAATGAGTAGAATACAAAAACTTGAACCTGTAATGGCAAGCCTCATCTGAAAAACGAAAGAAAAACAATACATCAGGAATGCAAATACACAGATGTGGACAATCTAAAAGAAAAGAAGCAAAAACCAATAACATTAAAAGAAAATATAGGGATAGCTAGGTGGTGTAGTGGATGAAGCTCTGGCCTGGGAGTCAGGAGGACCTGAGTTCAAATCCAGCCTCAGACACTTGGCACTTAATAGCTGTGTAACCCTGGGCAAGTCACTTAACCCCAATTGCCTCACAAAAAAAGAAAAAGGAAAGAAAATACACTCACTTTGCAAGCAAAATAAATAGATCTCAAAGGTAGGATGCATAGAATCAACTGAAGGATCATAGGTTTCCCTGAATGAAAACACAGCATAAAAGAAGTCTTAAAACCGTAATGAAGGAAAACATAGATGAGAACTTACCAGAATTTCCAAACATAGAAAATGAGATTCTAATTGAACAATTTACATATAGACTCCAGGAAACAACAACAACAACAACAACAACAGAACAAGGCTACAAACTCCAAGACACATAGTGTATAAATTTAATAATTCATTTGAATAACACAAGATTATTCCAAACCCACTAAAAAAAAAGGAAAAGGAAAAGAATAATGTCTTCCAAAGAACATTGGAGCTCAAGATACAAACCAGGGTGACATGTCTTGCAAATATAAGCTTAACCATAGAGGACAAAAGATGGACATTGAATAATAAAGAAAGTTTGAAACATTTTAAGAAAGAAAACCAGAACTAAAAAAATTATTTCCTTCTTGAATGCTCCAAACAATAGAAATGCAAGAGGAATGAATAAATGCAGACTGCAACAGAAACAGAGTGACAACAGTAAGACCAGTAAGAGAATTCTTTCTAAATATACACAAGGAGATGGACAAAGGCAGAAATATAGTCACTGCAACATTGAAAAGATGGACAGGAAACATTTTGTATATAACCTGGAGACACCTTGCCTGCAGGTGAATGCTTCCTTTGTGGGACTACATTATAACATGAAAGGGTACATGGGGGGGGTGAACATGGAGATAGAGGAATGAGTGATTCTTCAAGGTCAAATCAAGGGCTAATAATGAGAAGGTGACCTCTGTGGTCTCAGAAAGAGACCTCCAAACAATTTTAAAATAATACCTTAAATTTAATTCTGGAACAGCAGAGTCAACAAAAGGTCAGGGTTGGACTTTCTTCTATCCTAAGACAACTTAGGATGACAGCAAGAGAGATCTGTGATACTGGGGAGGAAGCAAATTTTGAGTGCATGCATTAGCAACATCAGCTGTGGGCCTTGGAGGTGGTTGCAGCAGTGGTGGCAGCAGCTTTGGCTTTGAGACAGTTGTGGGGGGAGGGTGTCAGACAATTGATCAGAAAGAGATCACAGAGGACCCTTTGCTGGCACTGAGTGCAGGACCTGATGCTGTTTGATGTCTCTGTTGACCACGTGCAGTTCTGGGTTGAAGTTCCAGGATAAAGAGGGACATTTATGGTTGGTCACAAGAGAGCAGGAGCCCTGATCATAGTTCCAAGTCAGAAAAAAGCATTAGTGCTTATAACTGCAGGAGAACAAGGGAGCTGGTCATAGTTCCCAGACCATGAGGAGAGTTAGCACTTATAACTGCAGGGGCCCATAGCTCCTTCCGGGAAAAGATAAGAACACAGACTAGAAAAACAGAGACCACACTTCTGAAACTGTAGCACCTTGGAAGCACCTAAAACTTGCAGACCCCCCAGAACTAGCTCTAAAAATAGCAGCACAAAAAAGCCTAGACCTTGAGACCATGCCTCCCTACCTCCAGGTGAGCAGAGCCCAAATTTAACGTAAAGTTCAAAGTAAGAAAATAGGCTGGAAAAATAAGCAAACAACAATAACAAAAGAACTTGACCTACAGTGGTAGGGAAGAGCAAGATCTAAACTCAGAAGACCACAGTGCACAAATAGCTACAGGCAAAGCCTCAAAGAAAAAAACCTGCAAATTGGACACATGCCCAATAAAAATTTCTAGAAGCATTTAAGAAAGAAATAAGGGTGGTATAGGGAAAACTGCGAAAAGAAATGAGTGATACAAGAAAACTAGGAAAACAGGATTAACAGCTTAGTAAAAGAGGCACAAAAAATACTGAAAAAAAAATTTTAAAGCACAAAATTGTCCAAATGGTAACAGAAGCACAAAAATTTACTGAACAAAAGAATGCCTTAAAAAGCAGATTTGGGCTGAGCCAAGATGACAGAATGAAAGCAGTGACTTGCTTGAGCTCTCCCCCAAAACCTTCAAATGCCTGTAAAAATGGCTCTAAACAAATTGTAGAGCAGCAGTACTCACAAAATGACAGAGTGAAACAAATTTCCAGTCTAAGACAACCTGGATGGTTGATTAGAAAGGTTTATTGTGCCAGGCTGGAAGAGAAATGCGGTTCAGCATGGGTGCACACACTAAGACCAGGCCTCAGTGAACCTGGAGCAGGCCTCAGAGGACTGAATCACTGCCAGCTGTGGCAGTTTCCAGACTTCTCAACCCACAGAGTAAGAAAACTCTGTGACCACAATGAGAGAGAAACTAGGTTCCAGCCCCAGTCCTAGTGTAGCCCCAAAGCAGTGGCTGCTGCCTGAGTTCAGCCCATAGACTGAGGGAGATTCAAGTGGCTAATCAGAGGGGAATTGTAGGGATCTTTTTTGCTGGTGCTGAGGCAGGATTCTCTTGCCTTGCCTGTGCTTGGATTTGGGTCACAGGTCTGGGTGGAGGTCCTGGGGAAAGGAGGAGTGCTGGCATGGTGGAGTGACAGTACAGAGAGAATCCTCCTCACAGTTCCAAGGCAGAAAAGAGTGCTTGTGGTCACTCATAGACCAGAGCACAGGCCAGAGAAGGAGTAAACACCTCACCCTTTATCATCCACCTTGGAAGAACTGAAAACTTACAGATCCCTAGAAATATCTCTGCAAATAGCTGCACAAAACCCCCAAAGCTTGGGACAATACATTCTCCACACTGGAAGCAGACCCCTACCTTAACAAAGAGTTTAAAACTCAAGTAATTGGCTGGGATCATGAGCAAATTGCACAAAAAAAGTCACACCACAGAATCTTTTTCTGGTAACAAAGAAGATCAAAACATACATCCAGAAGAAGACAACAAAGTCAAAGCTTCTACATCCAAAGCCTCCAAGAAAAATATGATACAGTTCCAGGACATGGAAGAGCTCAGAAAAGAATTTTGGGAAGCAAGTAACAGAAGTAGATAGAAAACTGGGAAGAGAAATGAGAGTGATGCAAGAAAATCATGAAAAACTAGGCAACAGCTTGCTAAAGGAGACCTAAAAAAATACTGAAGAAAATAACACCTTAAAAAAGAGCCTAATCCAAATGGCAAAAGAGGTCCAAAAACCAATGAGGAGAAGAATGCCTTCAAAAGCAGAATTGGCCAGATAGAAGAGGAAGTCCAAAAGCTCACTGAAGAAAATACTTCCTTAAAAATTAGAATGGAGCAATTGGAAGCTAGTGACTTTATGAGAAATTAAGATGTTGTAAAACAAAACCAAAAGAATGAAAAAATAGAAGACTATGAAATATCTCATTGGAAAAACAACTGACCTGGAAAATAGATCCCGAGAAAGAATTTAAAATTATTGTACTATCTGAAAGCCATGATCAAAAAAAGAGCCTAGACATCATCTTTCAAGAAATTTTTAAGGAAAACTGCCCATTCTAGAACCAGAGGGTAAAATAGAAATTGAAAGAATCCACTGATCACCTCCTGAAAGGGAATCCCAAAGGAAAATTCCTAGGAATATTGTAACCAAATTCCAAAGTTCCCAGGTAAAGGAGAAAATATTGCAAGCAGCCAGAAAGAGTATTTGAGTATTGTGGAAACACAATCAGGATAACACAGGATTTAGTAGCTTCTACATTAAGGGACCCAAAGGCTTGGAATATGATATTCCAGAGGGCAAAGGCGATATGATTACAGCCGAGAATCAGCTACTCAACAAAACTGAGTATAATCCTTCAGGCAAAAAATGGACATTTAGTCAAATAGAGGACTTTCAAGCATTCTTGATGAAAAGACCAGAGCTGAATAGAAAATTTAACTTTCAAATACAAGACTCGGGAGAAGCATGAAGAGATAAACAGGAAAGAGAAATCATAAGGGACTTATTAAGGTTGAACTGTTTACATTCCTACATGAAAAGATGATATTTGTAACTCATGAGACCTTTGTCAGTATTAGGGTAGTTGGAGGGGAAAAAATTATATGTATAGATAGATGGCACAGGGTGAGCTGAAGATGAATGTGTGATATCTGGAAAATAAATTAAGGGGTGAGAGAGAATTATACTGGGAGAAGAAAAAATGAAGAGGTAGAATGGGGTAACTTATCTCACATGAAACAAACAAGAAAAGGCTTTTACAGTGGTGGGTAAGGGGGGGGGAAGGTGAGGGAGAATCAGTGAATCTTATTCTCATTAGATTTGGCTTAAGGAGGGAATAACATGCACACTTAATTGGGTATGGAAAGCTATCTTACCCTACAGGAAAATAGGGGGGAAGAGGATAAGAGAGCGGGTAGATGATAGAAGAAAGGGCAGATTGGGGGAGGGGATAATCAGAAGCAAACATTTCTGAGAAGGGATAGGGTCAAAAGAGAGATTAGAATAAACAAGGGCCAGGATAGGATGAACAGAAATGTAGTTAGTTTTCCACAGCATGATTACTATGGAAGTGTTTTGCATGACTGCACAAGTGTAACCTGTATCGAGTTGCTTGCCTTCTCAATGAGGGTGGGTGGGAAGGGAGGAAGAGAGAAAATTTGGAACCCAAAGTTTCAAAAACAAATGTTAAAAAATTGTTTTCACATGCAACTGGGAAATAAGATATGCAGGCAATGGGTTATAGAAATCTATCCTGGCATACAGGAAAATAGAAGAGGAAGGGGATAAGAGAACGGGGAGGGGGGAGGGCAGAGACGGAAGGGAGGGCAGATTAGGGGAAAGGGTATTCAGAATGCACACTGTCTTGGGGTTGGGGGAGGGATGAGATGGAGAGAAATTTTGGAACTCAAAATCTCGTGGAAGTGAATGTTGAAAACTAAAAATAAATAAATTAATGAATCTTTAAAAAATTTAAGTAAAGTTAAAAAAAGCAGAATTGGCAAATGGAAAAAGAGGTACAAAAACTCACTGAAGAAATATAATTCCTTAAAAACTACAATTAGGTAAGAAGAAACTAATGACTCCATGAGACATCAAGAAACAATAAAACAAAGTCAAAAGAATGAAAAAATAGGGGTGGTGGGAATGAAATATCTCATCAGGAAAACAATTAACCTGGAAAGTAGATTGAGGAGAGATAATTTAAAAATTATTGGACTACCTGAAAGATAAAAAAGACAAAAAAGAACCCAGAAATCATATTTCAAGAAATTATCAAAGAAAACTGCCCCAATATCTTAGATATAGAGGATAAAATAGAAATTGAAAGAATCCACCAATCACCTCCTGAAAGAGATCTCAAAATGAAAGCTCCCAGAAATATTACAGCCAAATTCCAGAGCTCTTAAGTCAAAGAGAAAATATTTCAAACAGCCAGAAAGAAACTATTCAAGTATTGTGTAACAACTGTCAAGCTCACACAAGATTTAGAGGCTTCCACATTAAAGGAGTGGAGGGTTTAGAATATTATATTCTGGAGGGCAAAAGGTAGGATTACAACCAAGAACACCTTACCCAGCAAAACTGAGAAAAATAGGGATATTAAATGACATAGAAGACTTTTAAGCATTCCTGATGATAATACCAGAGCTGAATAGAAAATTTGGCATTCAAAAACAAGATTCAAGAGAAGTATAAGAAGGTTAACATGAAAGAGAAATCATAAGTGATTCAGTAAGGTTAAACTGTTTATATTTCTATATGGGAAAATGATACAGGTACCTCCTAAGAACATTATCATTACTAGGGCAGTTACAAAAATCTATGTAGACAGAGGGCATGGGTATTAGTTGATTATATTAGGATTATTTTTTTAAAAATTTATCAGTTATTTGCTATTTATTCAGTATTTAGGGGTTAGTATGACACTTGAAGAATTGGTTGTGTCATTGCACATATATAGATCTTTTTATATAATATAGAAATTTACAACTATGTGGATATAGATATACAAAATCAGGTCCTCTGGAAAGGTGATACATGCGGTCATGCTGTAGAGCCCTAATGGAGGGAGCACGAAGGTAATCAATGCACCAATAAAGTATTATTCCTGTATGGTGTTTTTGTATCCAGGAATGTCTTCTGGATCTACAGGAACCCGTAGTATTTACATACAAGGCAGGCAGTTATATACCTGTGGGGTGCTGGCTTTGCTTGACACCAACTATTAAGACTGTACAAGTCATATCCAGCATCATACACAAACAACAACAGGGTTTAACAAATAGTAGTCACACTGTACTATATTCCCCATTTCTAACTTTAGGAAGAGACTAGAGTATGTTCACAGGTTTTACATTTCTGATATTCAATCACTAATTAGAGGAAGGATTTGACCTATTTGAAAAGAGCATCATATATAAGCCCTTAACCACTGTCATGCTCTCTGTAGCAAAATAGCAGCACATTAAAAACTTTAAAATTGAAGCTCCTTCTGGATTCCCCAAAGAATATCTGAGCTCTTCTTTACATGGCTCTCCTCCTCAGGATTCAGGTTTACTTTCACCTCATCTGAAATGCCATTCTGTACCAAGACACAAAGGACACTAAAGAAGACATTCTCATTAATGCCGTATAGGCCCTTAATCATGGTGGAAATTGGATGTACTCTTGTTAAGATTCTACATAATGCTTTCTATCAGATCTGCCACAGACAAGCCAGTAGCCCAGAAAGTATAGCCCTTCAGGTTGATCACCTCATAAGCATTGTCAACCACCTGTTTATGAGCATCTTTCCAATTCTCTGAATCAGCATCAGTTCCCAAAGCAAGATAAAGATTCTTTAAAGAAACACCAGCAACATTCGCACCACTCCATAGAGGAACACTGGAGTCTCCATGTTCCTCAAGGACCCATCTAGGACAGCTTGAAGAATGGACACCAAGTCTCATCCCCATCCGGTAACAGAAATGGGCAGAATCCAGATTGCAAACACTTCTAATAATATGTTTCTTAGGAAAACCACTTAGCTTCCAGGCCACATATGTCAAAATATCCACTGGATTGGAAACAATAAGCAACTTGCAATTAGGACTGTATTTAACAATATTGGGAATGATGAATTTAAAGATATTCACATTGCACTAGACCAAATTAAGATGACTTTCTTCCTCCTGTTGACATGCCACAGCCATAACAACAGCCAAGTTTTAATTTGCAGTCACACTGTAGTCCTTGCCCGAAACAATCTTTGGCATTTTGAGGAAAAGGATGCCATGTTGAAGATCCATCATTTCTCCTTTTAGTTTGTCTTCTATTACATCAACTAGGGCAAGTTCAGAGGCCAAATCCTTCATTAAGATATTGATGGCACATGCCATGCCAACTGCACCAATACCAACAACAGTGGTCTTGTTATTCATAATCACCTGATACTTGACAGTAGGTGCCATTATGGGGGAGATCGAGGTTGCTGGTCAGGATGCAAAAGTTCTAAGTTAGATGTGAGACTGCTGCTCCCAGACTCCAACATGATTTTTTTTTTTAAGTGAAGGATCAAGAAAGAGGAATTCACTGGGACGGGGGGGTGGGGAGGGAGAGGAAGAATAGGGGAAATTATTTAACATAAAAGAGGCAGAGAAGGAAGCATTTTTACAGTGAAGGGGAAAATGGGGTGGGGAGGCTGGTGGGCAATATTTGAACCTCACTCTCATCAGAATTGGTTCAAACAGGGAAGAATATATATATATATATATATATATATATATATATATATATATATATATACATACATACATATTCATATTCAAATGAATAGAGAAATTTATCTTACCCAGCAGGGAAGTAGAAGGGGGAGAAGATAAGAGAAAGGAGAGGAGAATGATTAAATAAGGAGGTGGATCAAGGGAAACAGTGGTCAGAAGCAAAACAGACTTGTGAGGAAGGATAGGTTAAAAAGAGAGAGAAAAGGACAAATAGAAGAAAATAGGATGAAGGGAAATACACAATTGGTAATCATAACTGTGATTATGAATAGGATGAACTTACCAGTAAACTTCAGCTGAAGTAAAAAAAAAAGGCAAGGGTAGCAATCATGATCTCAGATACAGCAAACGCAAAAACAGACCTAATTAAGAGATAAGCAAGGAAACCACATTTTGCTAAAAGGTACCATAGACAATGAAGTAAAATCAAAAACTTTTAAAGCAAATTTCTCTGATAAAGGCCTCACTTCTCAAATATATAAGGAATTAAGTCAAATATATAAAACCAAGAGCCATTCCCCAAATGATAAATTTTCAAAGGATATGAACAAGTAGTTTTTAGAAGAAGAAATCAAAGTTATCTGTAGTTATATGAAAAAATTCTTGATATCACTACCAATTGTTGTTGCTGTTCAATCATTGTTCATTCATTTTCAACTCTTTGTGACCCCATTTGGGTTTTCTTGGCAAAGATACTGAAGTGGTTTGGCATTTCTTTCTCCAACTCATTTTACACATAAAGGAACTGAAGCAAACAAGGTTAAGTGATTTGCTTAGGGTCACACAATTATTAAGTGTCTGAGCCAGATTTGAACTCATGAAGATGAGTCTTCCTGACTCCAGGCCCAGCACTCTATTCACTGTGGCACCTAGCTGCCCTCTTTTAAAAGTTTTGATTAGACAAATGTAAGTTAAAACAACTCTGAGGTACCACCTCATTCTTATCAGAATGACAAATGCCAGAGGGGTAGTAGGAAAAATAGGTACACTAATGAATTGTTGGTAAGTTAGGAACTGGTCTAACCATTCTGGAGAACAATTTGGAACTATGTCCAAAGGCCTATAAAACTGTGCATACTCTTTGACCCAGCAATACCAGTACTAGGTCTGTATCTCAAAGAGATCAAGGAAAAAAGAAAAGAACCTACATACACAAAAATATTTATAGCAGCTTTTTTTTTTTGGTGGCAAAGAATTGGAAATTGAAGGGATGCCCATCAATTGGGTAATGGCTAACAAGTTGCAGTATATAATTGTGATGGGATACTATTGTGCTATGGGCAGCTAGGTGGGGCAGTGTATACACCTCTGGGCTTGGAGTCAGGAAGACCTGAGTCAAACCCAGCCTCAGAAACTTCCTAGCTGTATGACCTTGGGCAAGTCACTTAATCTTTGTTTGCCGCTGGAGAAGGAAATGGCAAGCCATTCCAATATCTTTGCCAAGAAAAACCCATCGACCTCTGGAAATATGTTACCAGATAAAAGCCAAATAGAGGAACTGATAAGCAAAACTTTAAGGGAAAAGGTAACAAAAGATAAAAGGGGATCAGTACTAAAGGGAAGAGAGCCAATAAGAACAGGGGTACCTTTATGAAAGATTAAAATAACTGAAGGAAGATAACACAACATAAACTTTTAGTTCACAGCAAAAAGGTGGGCTTAACTTGGGGGGAAATGATTTCAGAGACAGGTGGAGGAAAAGATAAACCTAACTCATATAATTTTAAATGTGAATGGAGTAAGCAATCCAACAAAGTGAAAAAGAGTGACAGATTGGATAAGAAAACAAAACCCTATGATCTGTTGCTTACAAGAAACACACTTAAAAAGGGACATGCACAAAATAAAACTGAGTAGATGGGGAAAAAAATTTACTATTCTTTGAGTGAATCCAAAAAATCAGAAGGTGCCATTATGCTATCAGAGAGTTCCCCAGGTTGCCTCTTGGAGTTAAAAAAGAAAGGGGAAGGGAGCAAGCATTTATTTAGTGCCTATTGTGTGCTAGGCACTATGCTAAATGCTCCCCTCCCCCCAGTATTATCTCATTTGATACTCAAAACAGCCTTGAGAGGTAGGTGCTATTATTTTCCTAGTTTTATAGTCAAAGAAACTAAGACAAAAAAGAAGTGACTTTCCCAGGGTTACACAACTAGTAAGTATCTGAGGCCAGATTTTAACTCAGATTTTCCTGGTTCTGCTAAGCCCAGTATTGTATCCACTGTGTCACCAGCTTATTTCCAGTTGAACAAACTTTGCATCATTAAAGCAGTACATAAGTGTCGGTTATTATTGTTGTTATTTTAATCATTATTATTATCTTTTCCTATATAATTCTCTTTATTTATAGATTTGTCTTTCTTCAGTACAGTTTCAGTCTCCATGACTTTCAGCCCTGTGCTATTCTCATCCATGGGATCCCACAAATTCTTTGAAATAATTCTTTTTGTTAATATGTTTTGTCTTTACATTTCAGCTATCTCCCATACCATTCCATCCTTGCCAGCCCCTCAGATAAGACCCTCTCTTGCCTTGTATAAATTCTTGTCAGTAACCCTACCTGATGTGCCAGTAACCTTCTTCTGATTGTCTTATCATTTGGAGAGTAGCACTGTCACATTTGAACAAGCCCATGTCATGTCTCATCATTGCTACCTAGCTAGCCCAGCATGCCTATATTCATGTCCTGGATACCCCCATTTATCAATCAATCTATTTACCCAACAAGAAGCATTTACTAAAGATTTACTATGTGCCAAGTGCTTCTCTAAGTAGCTCCTTGAAGGCAGTTTCTCTTCTAAGGAGGGAGACAGCTTGTAAATAAATGGATACATACAAGATAGATACAGAGTAAATGGAAGATAAGCTTTAATTTTTATAGATAAACAAGAGCTCTAGTAGTTTGGGGAGGCCTGGACACCTTGATGCCACATTTTGTATACAAATTATCCTTCATGCCATCTTTCAGCCTGCTTATCATCCATCATGTGCCTTCCAGTTTGCGTTTTGTGATGTCTATGATTTTAGTTCTACCAAAACCATAGGGTTCCAGAATTTTCTGCCATTTAGACAAATGGAGAAGATGTTGGCATAGAGATAACCCTAGATTCCCAAAAAGTTGCCAGGGGATTGCAAGCTTTGGCATGTCCTACCAAGCTAATTCTATTCCTTTGTTAACTGGACTGAGCAGATTGAAGCCCTAAATTTAGTTGGGTATAACCTGGAGTTCAAGCCCCACTCCTCATACATACTAGTTGGGTGACTCTGAGAAAGTCATTTAACCACTCAATGTTCTGGCATCTTTCTCTAAGACTCCAAGATACAGAGAAGCTGTCCCTCCCCCTACATTGGTAGAGGGGCTTTCCACACCTGGAATTCTCTACCCTCAAGAAAAGCAGAGGTCCAGCACAGTCTATTACTGAACACATGCACAGCACTGTGTAACACCAGCAACAGCCCCTAGGGGGAGTCAATGCAGTTCAATGAGCATTTAACTGCCTACCCAGAGCAAGGCACTGAGGATATATGGTCAAAACCAAACCAAATCGAAAGAGGCAGAGACAGAGTCAGAGAGACAGAGAGAGATAGAGACAGAGAGAGGGGAGTTACAGAGAGAAAGACAAGGAGAGACAGAATGAGAGGCAGAATGAAAGACGAACGGGGGAGAGAGAGACAGAGAGAAATAGAAGGTAACAAAGAGAGACAGAGAGAGATAGAGACAGAGAGGGAAGAGAGAGAGTGAAAGAGGAGAGGTAGAGAGAGACAGACAGAGAGAAACAGAAGGTGACAAAGAAAGAGAGGGAAAGACAGAGTCAGAGAGACAGAGACAGAGTGAGAGACAGAGAGAGATAGAGACAGAAAGAGGAGAGTTATAGAGAGAAAGACAGGGTGAGACAGAATGAAAGAGGAGAGGGGAAGAGAGAGTGACAGACAGAGAAAAATGGAAGGTGAGAAAGAGAGACAGAGGAAGAGACAGAGACAGAAAGACAGAGATAGAAATAGAGAGAGTGACAGTCAAAGGGAGGAGAAAAAGAGTGATAGAAAAGGAATCACAGGAATAACAGAGAAAAAGAGAGACAGAGATGGAGAGAGCACATCTTCAAGGGAACTGACATAACCCATTCTATCTCCCTTTCCCCAAAAAAATTCTGCCGAAGTATTGTATGCCTACCCAGAAAAACCCTTATCCTTTGGAATGGAGGCCAATGGAAGGCAAAAATAAATAAATAAATAAATAAATAAATAAATAAATAAATAAATAAGTGAAGAGTAAGGGAGCTGAATCTGGGAGGTAGAATAGCATAGTAAGAAGAGCATTGAGTCAGGGAACAAAAGTACCTGGGTTCAGATTCCACCACTGACATTTGGCAGAATACTTAATTTCCCTGAGCCTCAGTTTCCTCATATTATGATGGAGTTGGACTAGATGGCTTCTGAGGTCCCTTCTAGATCTTTAATCCTACTTTTGTATCAATCTAAGAATTTATAGGGTGATACTTTTGTTTATAGAACTAAGTCATTTTCATGCTCCCAAAATGCATTTATTTACTACTAAGTCAGCATGGAGGATTTCCTCCATTTTTCAAATTCTGGAGGGGGAGAGAGAGAGAGAGAGAGAGAGAGAGAGAGAGAGAGAGAGAGAGAGAGAGAGAGAGAGAGAGAGAGAGAGAGAGAGAGAGAGAGAGAGAAGAAGAAGAAGAAGAAGAAGAAGAAGAAGAAGAGAAGAAGAAGAAGAAGAAGAAGAAGAAGAAGAAGAAGAAGAAGGAAAGAAAGAAAGAAAGGGAAGGAAGGAAGGAAGGAAGGAAGAAAGGAAGGAAGGAAGGAAGGAAGGAAGGAAGGAAGGAAGGAAGGAAGGAAGGAAGATAGACCCCAAAGCAGAAAGTTTCCAGCTAAAGTCATGTGTTTTCCACAAAAGATAAGCTAACTTGAAGATCCCAAGTCCATTTGGGGTCCCTTGACAAGTTATTCCAAGGTATAAGCCAGGTCTGGAAGAAGATCAGAGGTGTTCAGTCAACCAATAAACAATTATTAAGTTCGTGTTATGTACCAGAACTATGCTAAGCACTGGGGATACAAAAAAAGGTAAAAGACAGTCCCTGCCCTCAAAGAGCTTACAATCTAATGGAGGAGATAACTCATTCAAAGATACTGAAAAGGGAGGGGGAAGGAAGGGAAAGTACCCAACATGGGGACATGGAAAGATCTTGCAGTCAGGTGGGAAATGATGAGGTTTGTGTCCTGGGCTCCTTACTTAAATAAAGTATCTGAGGAAGTTCTGCAATATCTACCTCCACCTTCTCTAATCAGAGGGAGAAAATGGCCACAGGGCAGGAGGTACTGAGGAGGTATGAGTTTCATACTTGATGAAGGAAAATGCATTTCTTAAAACAATGGAAAAGTCCACTAGAGCAGCCAGGTGAGAAGTAAATGAGGTGCCTACCCTGGGTCTCCTTCTTAAATGAAGAATCTGAAATGAGCTCTCTGATGTGTGCTCTCCACCTTCTCCAATCAGAGCTACTCATCTAGGTCTTCAATATCCTCAGTGTCAATGTGGTTTGAAGAAACAAAGAAACAGGAACAGTCTCAATAACAGAGACTATTATTGGAATTTTCCTTCCCTCCCCCCACCCCACTTCCTCAAAGACTTTCTCTGAAATTCTGTGGTCGTGAAATGGCTAACTTGGAGACAAATTTGGGTTTCAGGATTGTGTAACTTGGGGAGGTGGGGGAAGGGGAGGGAAAAGGATATTTGGCTGATAATCCAACATCTAATTATCCAGGTATTTTCCTTGCTCCTGGCAAGCTGCCCACAAGTGAAAGCACTTTGAAACCTGCAAACTCCACAGCCTGACATGTTCTCCAGTGAAATTCTTTCCATTCATTATGCTGCCTGCCTATGGTGTTACTCATGAGTTGGGAGGCCAAGAGCAGGAGCACAATTATTTTATTCAATTACGATTCTGATGTAAGCTTCTAACACTCCTAAGCCAGACTCTTGTTAAAAACTTCCACAGCTTATCAGACTTTTGTGGAGTCCACTCAAGGGAGCCTAAGATCTCATTTTCAAGATTGAGACCCAATCTAGCCTGAAGAGTGTACACACCTCTCAGCCTGAAATAAAGCCATAATTCTGTGAAAAGACAAAAATCTCCTTTCCTTGGCATTTTTCCCCTTGTGGAGAGAAAGCCTCTGGGTAAAGCAGATTTAAGTTTTTAAAAATTTATGCTTAACAAAATGAATTTAGGGCACATTGAGGAGAAATGTAGCAGAGGGTTTTCTAGCCTTCTGGAAGTAAGAGTGGATCATACAGAAATGTGAAGGAGATTAAATGAAACAGGCTGCCACTGGGGACACCCCTCATTGGAGGTTTCCATGCAAAGATTGGATAGCAATAGTATCATAGATTAGAGCTGGAAGGGACCTTGGTGGCCATTTTACAAATATGGACTTGGGTACAGTGGAACACCCAGCTATAATCCCTGTAAGGATGAGGCTAGTAGATCTCTAAAACTTGGGAGTTCTGAGCCACACCATTGTTCAGTAATTTTGGTTGTGTCCAGCTCTCCATGACCTCATTTGGGATTTTCTTGGCAAAGATACTGGAGTGGTTTGCCATTTCTTTCTCCAGCTCATTTTACAGATGAGGAAACTGAGGCAAGCAGGGTTAAATGACTTGCCCCAGATCACACAGCTAGTAAGATCTGAGGCCAGATTTGAAATCAGGTCTTTCTGACTCCAGACCAGGCACTGTACCACCCTAGGTGACCCCTGAGCTACAGTAAACTGATGCTATCTAGTGTCTGCCCTGAATGAGCTTCAATATGGTGAGCCCCCAGAAGTGGGGGAAGATGAGGAGGCAAACTGGCAGAGATCAGAAATGGAGCTCCTGTGCCAATCAATAGTGGGATCTGTCTCATGACTGGGAGACCCAATCTCAAAACAAAAACAAAACAAAACAAAAACTGGCCGAGAAAACCGAGGCACAGAGAAGTTAAGGAGTTAAGCCAGGTTCACACAGCTAATAAGTGTTATGAGGTGAGATAACACTTGTCAGATACATAGTAGAGGAAACTTTAATTATTGAATTTATTTATTTAATTATGAAAGTCCTTGATGTCCCTTTCAACTTGCAAATGTGGTAGAGTAAGTTTGAGACCCTACCACCATCCCTTCCTCCCTTTAAAATAATTTCATTTTGTCCCCACCTTTCCCCATTCACACCTTTTATCCTCAACATGTTCTATCCCCTCTTTCCTGACCTCCCCACCTCTGATCCAAATTATGATTGACCTGTCCTGGCTTCCATCTTCTTAGGATCCATCTCTGTTAATGTTGGTGAGCTTATCTGATAAGCTCAACTATGCCAATGTGAGAATGGATGTGAGTGAGTTTTAAGCACTTAATTAATTTGAACAGAACCTTCCAGAGACAGATCTTGATCACAAAGAAGTTACTCTGGGGGCAGCTAGGTGGCGCAGTGGATAGAGCACTGGCCCTGGATTCAGAGGACCTGAGTTCAAATCCGACCTCAGACACATAACACTTACTAGCTGTGTGACTCTGGGCAAGTCACTTAACCCCCATTGCCCACCCGGAAAAAAAAAAAACCAAAGAAGTTACTCTAAGAACTTCTGGTAGGTGGCAGGCAAAAGAATTGTCAAGTCAACAAGTATTTATTAAGTGTTTACTACGTACAAAACACTATGCTAAGCACTAGAGATACAAAGAAAAGCAAGAAGCATTCCTTTCCCTCAGGGAGCTCAAACACGCAGCTATGTTTTTATTGTTGTTCAATCATCTTCTGTCATGTCCGACTCTTTATGACCCCATTTGGGGTTTTCTTGGCAAAGATGTTAGAGTAGTTTGCCATTTCCTTCTCCTGCTCACTTTACAGATGAGAAAACTCATCTGTAAGGGTCTAACTACAAACAAACTATATACAGTATTAAAATGAAGATAATCTGAGAAGGAAAGGGGGACTGTGAAAGACTCCTTACAGAAGGTGGGGTTTGAGATGAGGCTTGCTGGAAGCCAGGGAAGAAGCCAAGAGGCAGAGAGAAGGGAAAGGGTTCCAGACATGAGAGATAGCCAGTGAAAATGAATGGAGTCAAGAGAAGAAAGTGTTTGCTTGAGGATCTGCAAGGTGGGGAGTGTCACCAAATCATTGAGTACATTGCGGGGAATAAAGTGTGAGACAGCTGGAAAGGTAGCGGGAAGTGTAAGTGCTTGAGGGAGAAGAAGGCCTTTCAGCACCTCTTAAATCATAATACTTTGACTGTTTTCTACTCCACCTATGCATAAGGTCAGGATTCATACCCATCTCTAGCATAATATACCCCCTTCTTTCAATTATATGACCACACTGAGTCCTTCCAGTGTTAAAGGCAATTGTGCAAGCTTTGGGAACTGCCTTAAAAGACTTGACTTGATTAATTCTACTGCAAGCCTCCTGGATGATGCTTTTTCCATTTCAAAGCACTTTTGTACATGTAGACATAAGATTAGAGGATGATTGATTTAGAGCTAAAAGGGACCTCAGATATTGTCTAGTCTAACACCATTATTTTACAAATGAGGAAACTGAGGCCCAGTGATTTTAGGGGACTTCTACAAGGTCACAGAGAACCAGGTTTTGAAATTCAGCTATCTGTGTTCAGAAGTAATACTCTTGACCCTATACCATGACCTTTCCATAGCCCTGTAAAGTCAGTAGGTAAGGTAGGTAAGCCAGGATCCTCATCTGAAAGGTCAGGAAATTGGGCCTCAGCAAAGTAAAGTGACTGGCCCAAAGCCACACAGAAAGCTAGGGGTAGAATTGGGACTATAACCTAGAATTTCTGACTTCTACATAGAATCTCTTTCTACCACAGCCTACCACTTCACATAAGAAAAAGAAAGCACCCATGCCCTATGTCTAAGCTTAATTGGTTGCCAGCCATATGTAAAGTGAGCTAGGTCAAAGGGCGGATGTCCCAAAGAGAAGAGACAGAAGTTTTAGGGGGTATAAGATCATAAGATCATAGATTTGGAACTGGAAGGGACTTCTTGTCCAACTGTTTCATTTTACAGGTGAGAAAACTGAGGCTCTGAAGGGTTATTAATCATAATAGTAGCTACAATTTATATAGGGCTTTAAGGTTTGACAAGTGCAAATATGTATGTACATATACATATATATACACACATATATACACATATACATGTTATATTATATATGTGTACATATACATATATGTGTGTGTGTGTATGTATATATATATAATATGATCCTCAAAAACAACAACAACAACAACCTTGTAAGGTAGGTGTTATTGTTATCCTCATCTTGTAGAAGAAGAAACTAAAGCCAAGAGAGGTTACATGCTTTGCCCAGGATCATACAGCTAATAAGTATCTGAGGCAGAACATGAACTCACATCTTCCTAACTCCAGGCCACTGCATCATGTTAGTTACCTCGAAGATGATGGGGAGAGAGAAATATGAATGACCAGAGCTGGCAGTTCAGGTTACATGAAAACCTCAAGTGGCTGTCCTTGTAGCAGATGACCCTGGTGCTTTAATTCTGGGCCCTCTGGGCTTGCCCTAAACAGCAAATTTGTCACAGTCCAATTTTCTCAGTCTGGGCCCTGACATCCTCATACTGTTAAGATAACAAAGCAGGAGCGAATTGGTTAAAAGCAACACTTTAAGAAAGAATGAGTCCCTTGTGAAGCAAGAATCTTTATTGAACAGGTCTCTACCTTGTTACTTAATATCTTGCCTGCCAAGAACCTGATTCAAAAATGTGGGTTATGTAGGATTTCTTCATTTCATAATTCCTTCATAAGCATTTCTTTTGTGTGAGGAGGGTAATTCCCCTGTTTCCGAGTTGCAGGCCCTCTTACCCAATGCTCTTGCCTTGTGAATGCTGGCTTTTTGGTGTGCAGGTCAGTGGAGTGTTGGGTGGGGAGTGATGAGGAAGCTTGCTTTGGCCTGCCAGGGACCAGCATTCATACTCCATGAGATCATCCAGGCAGCAAACAGGGACACTGTCCCACAGAGCCTTCCTCTCTGGGTCCTTGAGCTGTGCCCAGAGACCAGAGGAGCATGAAAAGGCTGGACACTGTATTAAAAAAATCTTCAAGGCTGGAGCCAAGGACTTGAGAAACAAGCATCTTGATGGTCCTTAAAGTTTCATTGAAATTCTTTCCATTGGAAAGTTGTGACAACAAAGGGCTGGCCTGAGAATGGACTTTCTCAGAGCCCTCTGACATATAATTTAATGTTAAAATTCCCAAACAAGAAAAAATTCATACCATTCTTCCCTTCCTCCCTCACTGATGTATTCTCTTCTTCCTTCTTTCTACCTCTATCTCTCCATTTCCCACCTCTCTCTCTCATTCTCACCCTGTATCTCCACTCCACTTATGTGTCCCCCAACTATCTGTGTTGAGTGCCTCATTTTTCAGGTGTTATTTGTTTCTCCAGGGGACTATGTAAATTCTCTTCCCACATCCCATCAGGGAACCACCATGAAAAAGTATCGTTGGCTTCACCTCTCAGGACCGCTGACCTCCTCAAGAAGACTGTTTTTGCTTTGTGGTACATCTAGTTCTTGGAAGCAGCTAGGTGGTTCAGTGGATAGAGTGCTGGGATTAGAGTCAGGAAGACTCATCTTCATGAGTCCAAATCTGGCCCCAGACACTTACTAGCTGTGTGACCCTGGGCATGTTACTTAACCCTGTTTGCTTCAGTTTCCTCATATGTAAAATGAGGTGGAGAAGGAAATGGAAAATTACTTTAGTATCCAAATTGGGGTCATGAAGAGTCAGACCCAATTGAAAAGCAACACAATAACAATAATAACAACAACATTTAGCTCTCTGGGGCAGCTGGGTGGTTTAGTGAATAGAGCACTGAGCCTTCAGGCAGGAAGACCTAAGTTCAAATCCAGCCTCAAATACTTATTAACTGTGTGATCCTGGGCAAGTCACTTAACCTCTGTTTGCCTTAATCTACTGGAGAAGGAAATGGAAAATCACTCCAGTATCTTTGCCAAGAAAATCTCATGGAGAGTACTGGCATGCTATGGTCAGAGTCACAAAGAGTGGAAGCAGTACTCAACCTGACTGAATTCCAAAAGGAGTCTGAAACAAGGGACAAAGACCACGTAAAGCTGTGTTTCTCCGAGATTACAAGGTTCTTGGGGCAAACAGCAAGAGTTATGGGTTGACCAAAGGCTATTGATTAGCAGGAAAACTCAAGAGCCCTTGGAGTAGCAGTGTCTCCCAGAACAAAAGTTATCAAACACTCAGGGCCAGCACTCTCTTGCTGTGGGAATCAGATTAAAATGTAATTGGGAAATAATTACCAAAAATAAATACAGCAGTCAGGGATCATTATGTAGGGATTAATGACTTCCATTTCTATGTAAGTGCTACACCATGGCCCCAGACCAAGACCTCGATCCCAGTCTGGCCACCATATTCTTTGTCCAAGGGTGTGATAGTAAATGATTAACATCAGGTCTCTGATAAACAAAAGGTGAGCAGGACACATTTTTAAGCTTAATCTGCATTGTTAATATTTTCTCCATCACTTTCTTAAGTCTAGACAAGCAACAAAACAATAAATCAAAGCCTGCTTTGTAGTTCAATTTTTGAGGTATAAATGCTCACAGCTACGTGGAGGCAGCTGAGTAGAGCAGTAGCTAGTGTATTGAGCCTGGAGTCAGGAAAAAAGATGTGCTTAAAGCTAGCCAGAGACCCTTAGTAGCTGTGTGACCCTGGACAAGATCCTTAAGTTCTATCTGCCTCAATTTTATTGACTCTAAAATGGAGATTATAATAGAATCTACCTCCAGGTTTGTGGTATGGATCAAATGAGATGATTTGGTAAAGTGCTTCCCACAGAGTCTGTCATAGAGTAGGTACTTACTAAACGTTTGTCCTCTTTCCCACCTCCCCCTCCCTTCACATTGAAAGCTCAGTTCCCAAGGCCTGGCACATGGTTAAATGTTTAATAAATGCTTATGGACTGATTTTTCTCTATGTTGCCTGTCATCCATTCAACATGCCCCCTCCAGACTAGACTTCTTAAGATTTTTCAAGTGCCTTCACCAGGCAGTTTCAGGAATAGGGTATCAGTTCCTTAAGTTTATCTTACTACTGGACAACTCATTTCACCTTGGATCCCTTCTTCCACCTATACCAATGGGACTGTAGGATTTAAAACAGAACAGAAGCTTAGAAATCTAAACAACCCTCTCATTTTACAGATGGGGAAACAAAGACCCAAAGAGCTTGGTGACATGCCTGAGGTCACGTAGCTCTGGCAGGGATTCACACCAAGATTCTCTGTTGCCATATCCACCATTCTTTCCACCACCACTCAATCAATGCCTCTAGTAAAAATTTTTTATTGCATTCCTTGGATGGAGGGAGGATGTACAGAACACTTTATGCCAGGCCTGTTGGCTCAGTGGGTTGGACCACAGATGCTATCAGCAGATAGCTCACATTTATACTTTGCTATAAGGCTTACAAAGCACTCCAGACAAAGGTGCTAAGGAGGCCAGTTGAGGGTCCTGAGTTGGAGTTATGTGTGGCTTGCTTGGTTTTTCCCAGAAACCAAGGACTGCCCTTTTCCATCCTGGCACACAGTCTGACTGTGCTGGCTCTGCTTCCTGTAGCTGTCATTCAGGCCCCCACAAGCACTGCCTCTGGGACTCAGCTGAAGTCAATCCTAGCACAGCTGCTGACTCAGACATCAGCTGCTTCAGGAGAAGATAAAGAATGGGTTGGTTCCATGGTCCAGGAAGCTTCGTGATGCTGATGAAAGAATATCTCTGTGACCTTGCACACCCAATAGACTGATAAGGGATCCTCACTTGACCAAAGCACCTTTTTGAAGGAAGAAATCATTGATTAACAGATTGAGCTTTGCTGAACAGAGGACAAAGAGAGGGCTGAACTAATGAATTAGCCCCGGACTCCAGTTTACTCATCTACAAAAAATGAAGCTGTTGGATTGAACTGTTTCTAAGGGTCTATTCCAGCTCAGATGGTTTATGACTCTGAATCCCTTGTAAGAATCCTCAACTCTTGACTCTGGGATTCTTTTCCCCTTTCCTTAGGAAGAGATGACATCATGAAAGTCCCAGAGTTGTTTAGAATGTTCCTTCCCCCCTCCCCATACCCCAAATGCTTTTCTTTCCTTGGACCCCATGTGAGCCGCCAACCAGAATGGAAATGCACTGGGTCAATTTTTGTTTTGTGGGGAAGGGGGAGAGGGAGTTGACACCACCCCTTCCACTAACAAAGCCTGAAATTCCAGTTTTCCAAACAGGAAAATGAGCTATTAATTTGCCTAGCTTTGAACGAAATACCCATTAATGTGAGCGATTATCTTCTCTTAAAATCAAAGCGTGAACGACAAGAAAACAAACAGCTCAGGACAAAGGAGATGCCCTTACTTTAGCTAGTTCAATGAAACCAGTACAATTGGAAAGAACATAGATATACAATTCAGTCACCATGGAATGAATGGGGCTTATTCCTTTTATTTTGTCCCAAAGCAGGCCTTTTTGTTCCAAAAAGATACTGAGTGTTGATGCCTATTACCATGAACAGAGAGAGGAATAATTCCTCTCCTATCTAAGTCTTGAGAGTACTTTCAAATCTCCTTCGGTGTTTGGCACTGTTTCTTTAACAGAGGGGAATTCCCCAATAAGGAAACTCCCTCTACCAAGGCAGGGCAGATCTAGGCTTAGAAACTTAGATTAAATGGGTCATATAGCCAATGTGTCAGAAGCATGACTTGAACCCAGGCCTTCCTGGTTCTGAAACCTGCTTGATATGGATCAAGGTGTCACAAACTTAGAGTTATGGAGTGAAAAGTGTACTGAATTGGCAATTAAAAGAGACCTAGGTTTAAATCTGTCTCCCCTAATTATGTTGTTCAGCAAGTCTCTTTAATTCTCTAAACTTCAGTTTCCTTGACAAATTACAAAGAAAATGCATTGCAACATTTGCCAGAGTTTATTTCTGGAGGAGATGTGTCTTTTTCATATATTTCAATTCAACAAGTGATTATTAAGTATTTTTGGATCAGACTTTTGATTTGATTGGTTTAGGAGTTTTCTCCCAAATGAAGAAATGCCTTCTAATGCAGGTGGGCACTTGCTCTACAGGTGGGGGCACCTGGAAGTTAAATGACCACCCAGGTCCCAGGACAGGATATGCCAGAGGCAGGAGACCTCATGCATCTCTGTTTAAAAAATATAGCCTACCTATTGTGTGTTGTAATACAACACACCCTGGTGCTGGAGTCAGAAGACCTCAGTTCAAGTGCTGTCTCTGTCACTTATTATATGTGTGACTTTGGACAAGTCATGTTAACTTCCCAGAACTTTAGTTTCCTCATCTATAAAATAAGGAGGCTGTACTAAGCTGTCTTCCAATATCCCTTCTGTATTTACATCTATTATTCTCTATTCTAAACACAGTGCTAGATGCTGGGGATTCAAAGATAAAAATGGAAAAAGTGCCTGTCTTCAAGGAGCTTACCTTCTACTATGGAGAAACTACATGGATACAGATAAATGTAAAATATATACACACAGTAGTTTTGGGGGGTGGGCAAAGGAGAGAATTAACAGGAACAGCCTCAGGAAGAAGTTGGAAATTGGGCTGAAGGGAAAGGAGCTAGGGATTCATTCCAAGAAACAATGAGGAGGGACAATATCCCAGGTCCTGAGAAGACAAGATATCTCAAAGATTTTTCCTTAAAAGTTTTGGTGAAACGAACCTATTCAATTCCTCCCCCTATCATCCACCCCCACATAAAATATTCAGGATGACCATTTCCCCTGATTGAATTTCCATGCCATGTTACAGGGAGCCTAATCTTTCTGCCATTAAATGAGGAAAAAGCCCTTTGGCATCATCCAAAGAAAGATCTTTGGCCAATGCCCAGAATTTATAGATGAGCAGAATGTCTGTAGATTAAGGCTCATTTGGAATCAATTGTGCTTCATTGTGCTGCTGATTTGATTCTTCTAGAAATGCCTTGCTTTTCCTTCTGAATGTGTTACTAGGGGATGACTCAATTATAAGAGTCTTCAAATTGAACTCACAGAAGAAGGGAGAGGTAAGCAAACAAGGAGTGTGTGTGTGTGTGTGTGTGTGTGTGTGTGTGTGTGTGTGTCTGTGTCTGTGTGTGTCTGTGTCTGTGTGTGTGCCTGCAATATTCTTTCCCCTCCCATCTTCAGTGGATCATTAACTTCACAGACTGACCATTTATACAGAATCCCAGCATCACTAAATATAAGAACTTCCCCTTAGATCCTTTTCATTAGCTGAGCTTTGCCAGCTCTAAAAGATTTCAGTTCTTTGCACAGCCAAGGTTAGAGTCTGAGCAACTGCAGTTGAAAATAATCTTAAGAATGGAAAGGACCTTGAGATCACCTGAACTCCTGCCTTTGACCAGGACTGCTCCCCAGCAGAATATAAGCTCCTAGAAGTAAAAGTTTGCTTCATTTTTCTCTAGGTCCCCAGGATTTTTCATAATTTCTTAGCTATAGTAGGCACTTAATAAGTGATGGATTGTTTGATTCACTTTCTGCCATATTCTTTAGCTTCAGGATTCCAGATTCTTCTTTTAGTCCTAACTCCCCTGGCTGAAATCAAACCTTATTTAGTTAGGCAAGTCACTTCAGCTGTCTAGATCTGAATTCTAAATGTTAAAATCAAGGGTTTGGATAAGATGATTGTACACATCACCTTGCCTCCTCTAACACTGAAGCTACCCTAGTGTAGGCCCTCATCACCTCATGCCTGGACTGTTGCCCATAGCCTTCTGGTTGTTCTTCCTAAGACAAGTCTCTTCCCTTTCTAGACCATCCTCCACTCAGTTGTCAGTGTGATCTTCCTAAAGCACAAGTCTTACCACATCACCCTCCTCCTCAATAAACTCCAGTGGCTTCCTATCACCTTCAGAATCAAATATAAAATCCTCTGTCTGACATTCAAAGCCCTTATAGCCTCCCTCCCCACACCTTTCCAGTCTTCTCACACTTTACTCATTCCCACATACTCCTCAATCCAGTGATACTGACCTCCTTGGTGTCTCTCTAACAAGAAACCCCATCTTCACTAGCTATCCCCCACACCTGGAATGCTCTTCCTCCTTATATCTGCCTCCTGGTTTCACTGGCTTCCTTCATGTTCTAGCTAAAATCTGCCTTCTACAGGAAACCTTTCCTAGTCCCCCTTAATTCTAATGCCTTTTCTCTGCTGCTTATTTCCAATTTATCCTGTATATATCTTGTTTCTTCATAGTTGTTTGCATGTTGTCTCATTAGACTGTAAGCTTCTTGAGGGCAGGACTATCTTTTGCCTTTGTGTCTCCAGTGCTTGGTCATTTTGAGGGGCCTCTTGACCTCAAGCCACTCATATTCTAATGGAAGAGAACATATGCAAGCAAAAATACAAGATACATACAGGATAAATTGGATATAATCTTATAAGGAAGACACTTGCATGCCTTAAGTAAATTTTATACCATCAAAAGATAGAACATCCACCAGGATAAAGAAATTTAGTTCATCAAATACGAAGAGAAGAACCACAGTAACATTTGTGGATTGCATGGGTGCATATTACTATTACAGACGGTCCCCACTTTTCCCTGCAAATGTTTCAGTAAAAGCCAAAAATAAATTCCTCCTCATCCCTTCCAAACAATCTCCCTGACTCAACGTTGCATGTCAGTCCCCTGATGTATTTTTAAAAAGGAAGTGAGCCAGTAACACATCAACAGCCCTCAGTGTTGACCAAATACTATAAAATGAATGCAGTGAAGATCCTTTGTTTTCAAGATCATGCAGTGAACTCTGAGGTTAACAAGAAAAAAACAGATCACCAGAGACTAGTCAGGCTTTCCTCCTTCAAGAGTTTTAGGTTTTTCCAGAAGTTTTGGAGTTTTGCCTCTAGATGTTTTCAGGCGGTTCTGAACAAATCGCTTATTGAAGTGTTTCCATATCTATATACATTTGCCTTTTTGTGCATGGATGTGTGTGTTCATGAGCACCTATGGATACACCCATACATACACCTTAGTTTCTTAATCTAAAACAGCTAGATGGGTAGAATGATGGGCCTGCAATCAGGAAAACCTAAGTTCAAATCTGGCCTCAAACATTTACTAGCTGTGTGATTCAAAGCAAGTTACTTAACTTCTGTTTGCCTCTGTTTCCTCTTCTATAAAATGGGGATAATAGTAGAACCTGGGCTTGAAATCAGTAAGACTCATCTTCATGAGTTCAAATCTGGCTTCAGACATTTACTAGGTGTGTGACCCTGGGCAAGCCATTTCACCCTGTTTGTCTCAGTTTCCTCATTTGTAAAATGAGCTAGAGAAGGAAATGGCAAATCAATCCAGTATCTTTGCCAAGAAACCCCAAAATGGGGTCCCAAAGAGTCAGACACAACTGAACCAACTGAACAACAACAAAACTCCTAATGTTGCTGTGAGGATCAAATAAGATAACATATATAAGGCACTTTGTAAACTCTGCAGTGTTATATAAAGGCTAGATAGCATCATTACTAATCTGTGAAATGGAAACATCACCTATCACAGGAAAACTATGAGGACTGATGAGTCAATACTCAGAAATCTCAAATAAAAGATACCATATGATTAAAAATGGCATTTTATGAGAAACATCTATATACACATATATCTTCAGTCATGACTGAGGAGTGAGGATTATAGACATTGGTCTATACTTTTCTTTCTCTGACCTCTAGTAGAAAGTAGGAATTGAGCCGAGTCTCCAGGGAGGCCACAGAAACCATCAGGCAGAGATGAGGAGGGGAAGCATTCCAGATATGGGGTGGGGGGTGAGCCATTTGAAAACTCACTGAGTTGGGAGATGGCGTGTCATGCTTGAGGAACAACAGCGAGGCCAGTGTTTCTGAATAACAAAACATACAGAATATCTAAGAAGATTGTAAAGTTAGGAAGTGACCAGGTCACAAAGAACTTTAAAATCCAAACAGGTTTTTATTTTCAATCCAGGGGGTGGGGTGGGCCATAGGGAGCCATAGAAGTTTATTGAGTAGAGGAATGACCTGTACTATAGGAAGATCACTTTAGCTCATGAGTGGAGAATAAACCAGGATGAGGAGAGACCAAACATGCTCATGGGAGGGAGGCCAAACCTGAGGCTATTGTAGTAATCCAGATGTGAGATGATAAGGGTCTGCACCAGGGTAATGTGAATGGAGAGGAGAGGTAAACTGTTGTGAAAGTAAAATCAGTAAGGCTTAGCAATATATTAGATATGTGGGGTGATTGCCAGTGAGAAGTCAAGGATGATACCTAAGATCGTAAGCCTGTGGTTTGCCATTTCATTCTCCAACTTACTATATATACGAGGAAGTTGAGGCAAACAGGGTTAAGTGACTTGCCCAGAGTCACATAGCTGGTAAGTGTATGAGGCTGGATTTGAACTCACGAAGATGAGTTTTCCTGATTCCAAGACCAGTGCTCTATCCACTGTACCACCTAGGGCAATGATGCTTTAGATAATAACAAGGAAATTAGGAAGAGGGAAGGATTTGAGGAGAAAGATAATTAGTTCTGATTTGGACATGTTGAGTTTGAGAAGTCCGTGGGACAGACAGCCAGTTCAAGATGTTCAGTAGGCAGTTGGTGATATGAGACTGAAGGTTATGAAATAAGTTTGGGCTGGATAAGAAGTTCTAAGAATAAGAAATTCTAAGAATAATTGACACAGAGGTGATAATTGAACCAGTTGGAGCTGATAAGCATGCCAAGTGAACTGGTATATAAGGAGAAGAGAAGAAGGCCCAGAACGGAGTTGGGAGACACTCATGATTAGTAGATATGACCTGGAAAGGTCCAGCAAAAGAGACTTAGAAAGAGAACCAGAAGAAAACAGTATCATGAAAACCTAAAAAAGAGAGTATATCCAAGAGAAAAAGGATGATTAATAGTGTCAAAGCTATAGTGAAGTCAAGAAGGATAGGGATTTAGAAAAGGTCATTAGATTTGGCCATAAATCACTGGTTACTTTGGAGAGAGCTCTTTCAGCTAAGGTCTGAAGCCAACACTGAAAAGAATTCAGAAGAGTCAGAAGAGAAGTAGCAGGCTTTCTCAAGGTGTTAAGGGAAGAAATAAAGAATTATGGATGGCTAGTGGAGATTGCCTCATCTAAACAAGTGAGAGTTTTTCTAAGAATGGGGATCCATAATCATGTTTATAGCCAATGGGAAGTAACCAGTAGATGTGGAAAGATTGAAGATTGATGAAAGAGTGGGGATGATAGAGGAAATCTGCTAAGGAAGGCAGGATGGAATGGGATTAAGAATGTATGTAAAAGGGTTTTCCTGGGCAAGGAGAAGAATCACCTCTTCATGTGAGACAGAGATGAAGGTGGAAATAGTGGAGAAAAACATCTAAGTGATGCAAGATAAAGAGGGATCTGTTGGTGAATGGCCTCAATTTTTTCAATAAAGATTGAGGCAAGTTTTTCAGTTGAAGGGGTGAAGTGAGGGAGTGCCATGGGAGGTTTAAGGAAGGTTTGGAATAACCACTGTGATGTGTAGGATAATGATTTGATTAGGGAGAGATTAAAAGGATTATCCACAGAACTCCACTGAGTACCTGCCCTCTCCCTGCCTCTTTCCAGCTTCCTTTTGGGTATTGTCTTCTCCAATTGGATTGTAAGCTCCTTGAGGACAGAGACTTTTTCTTTTTCATATTTGTATCTCCAGCGCTTAGCACAGTGCCTGGCACAGAGCAGACACTTCATAAATGAGTTTTTTTGACTGACTTTTGAGCAGGAAGGGTAACAATAACTTACCAGCCCCTAGGTGTTACCTTATTTTTTTGGATGGTCTTCCTTGTTAACACAGAAAGTATGAGCACAGTGAATGTCACCAAAATGGGGAAAATTTCTTACTTCACAATTTTATCCTCTGTCCTTAAAGGAAAGTTCAAGAAGAGTTCATTCTGACCTTCTAGTTCGTCTTTCCTTTTAGGCATCTTTTGACTCTCATTCTCATTTTTGTGGTTACTGTAATTCACCTATAAAATCAATTTCAGGGGAAAACGTTTTCTCTATAAATAGTGCATTCTGGTCATACTTCACTGCTGTGGGAAAAACTCCTTAGTGACTACTGGTCAGGGTAAAGATCCATGATGAAATTCTAGAGGAAACAGACATGTTTGGGGGAGGGGGGCAAAATTCCCATTAAACCACAATTATGCAGAAACAAGTCATTTCCTTATATGTCATCTGTGTATAATCAGTCCGTCAACTAGCTATAGCAAAGGTCAACATTAACCCCAAACTAGAAGAAAGAATAAAGATGATGAGAAGACACTGCCTGAAAATCACCACAGTGAACCTACTTCAACAGAATTTAACTCTAAAAAATGGGAAACAGAAAACAACAAAACCATTTCCATTTACTTTCACTGTCTTAAAGAAGTTTAATTAATATAAAGCACAATAAGTGCAAAAGAGCCATGAAACAACTTTAGCTAAAAAACCCTTGTTCTCCTTGTCAAGCAAAGACAAAGGCAATCAAGGGCCATATTGGTTTTATAATCACAAGCCACTTTGCAAAGTTGGCAAGAAGAAAAGCTTCAGAATGTTACTAGCTCTAATGGTTCACAAAACAGCAAAGGCCAGTGAAGAGGAGAACAGGGCTTGTAGAAAGTGAGGCAAGAGGGGCAACTCAACTAGATCAGTTCTATAGACATTTCTTAGATACTAGCTATATACAAGGCAAAGTTCTAGGGATATGATCTTAAAAAGAAAATAATCCCTACCCTCAAGGAGCTTACATTCTACTGAGAGATAAAAAAGAATAAGAATAACAATAATAACTGAGGTACAGAGTGCTTAATAAAGCTTACATTCCACTAAGGAAGAAATAATAATGATAACTGACATCTATACATATATATACACACATATATATATATACGTGTGTGTATGTGTACATATATATATATACACACATATATATTGCTTGATGAATATATGAGAAACAGGTTCTTGTAGACAATTTTCTACAATAGACCACATTCCTATGGTTATATATATATATTAATATATATTATAAAATATATAGAATACTATATATAGTGCATACATAGTGTGTAGTATATATAGCATGTAATATATACTATAAAATATATAGACTATAGTATAACATATAAAGAATACAACATGCTACGATGTTTATTGTTACCCATGCAAGCAAACAAAACAATCTCTACCCAGAAGAAGCTTACATTTTAATGAGGGGAATGTGAACTGAAAAAAGAAGTTATACTATTCCCAGCAATATAAAGTAAAGGCTCCCTTATCTGAGCCCCATTGTCCCAGGGATGGAGTCCAGGGTTCCAATGGTAGGCAGCTGAGGATGATGGCTAGTATGCAGGTAGCATAGTGTGGAGATGTACCAAAAGTGGCACAAAAGCTTGGCTTCAGACAAGATAAAGCCAAAGGTCACATATCAGAGCCTGGCATCACAGGGGAAGAGTCCTTAAATAATGGGGTGTCATGATTGACAGCCACATAGCACACTGGAAGAATGTGTTAAAAAAGATAGGATTTTGTGATGGGAACATCTTGGGATTATTGGAAGCAATGAACAATTGATCAAAGGCAATAGACAAGAGAACTCCTAAGATCCTTTAAAAAAATTTTAAAGGGAGAGGAAGAACTGATGCAGAAGAATTAGATGGAGGAAGAGGGCTGGTAGCTCTGGAACCCTACTCTCATCAAGGAATGGGTTAAGGAGGGAATAAGACATATATATCTAGAAGGACATGAAAGTCTTCTAGATTCAGAAAGAAATAGAAAGGCTTAGGGGATAGGGAGGAGAGAGAGGATACAGGAGAGATTTTAGGATGGGAAGGAGAGGATAAGAGAGGGATCTTTGGTGGGGGGGTAGGTAATAGGAGGACAAGATAGCAGGGTAGAAGTAAAGTAAAGAAATCAGGAGGGATAAGAAATAGGTGCAAGCATAAAATAAAGATCAGGAGCAGTATTTATTAGGGAAAAAAGCAGGGGTAGTAATCATAATCTCTGACAAAGTTAAAGCTAAAATAGATTCAATCAGAAGAAAAATAGGGAAACTACACTATGTCAGCCATATTAATCAATATTATTGTAGACTATTTAAAATAACCAGACAGTATAAGATTGGAATATTGCTATGGTATAGAAAATGATGAGCTGGTGGGCTTAGAAAAATAAGGAAAGACTTGGGACCTATGAAGGAAGACATTATCTACCCTGAGAGAAACAGAGGACAAACAATTATAGTAAAGTCTTATGTAGATAGATATGAATGTATATATCTATGAGTATGATTATAGATATCTAAGTATATCTATGTGTATGTGTGTATATATGTTTATGTGTGTATGTGTATATATGTATGTATACATATATATACATACACACTATATATATAATATACATATATATATATACACACACACTCAAATATATCCATGCTTAATTGTAGCCCTCTTTGGCAGAGGGGTGGGGGAGAAAAGAGGGGAAAAGAGAATACAAAATAAAAACTGCACAGCAGAGAACAAAAGAAAACTTACAATGAAGCAAAGAAAAGATAGACAGCTTGTGACACAATGTGTAGTATTTATTATATAGGCTTTCCTGAAATGCAAATTTTTGTTGTATGATTTGAATCCTCTCTTACATTCTGCTGTGCACAAGGCAATGCTTTTTTTTTCTTTTCTTATTTTCTATTTAAGTTTTAGTATTTAAGTTTATGTTTCTTTTTCTTTTCTTATTGTTTGTTTAAGTTTTAGTATTGAAGTTTAAAATAAATTAATAAAGAATTTTAAAGGGATTTGTCTTTGCTTTTGCAAAAATATAATAAGAAATCAGTTCCAAGGGGCAGCTAGGTGGCTCTGTGGATAGAACACCAGCCTTAGAGTCAGGAGGACTGGAGTTCAAGTCTAGCCTCAAACACTTGACACTTACTAGTTGTGTGACCCTGGACAAGTCACTTAACTGCCTTGCAAAAGAAAAAAGAAATCAATTCCACAGGGACTATGGGTACAGATTGTTGCATAGACTTATTTGATGTGTGGACTAGTTTGGGTAAATTGTTTTCTCTCTCTCTCTCTCTCTCTCTCTCTCTCTCTCTCTCTCTCTCTCTCTCGTTTGTTTTGTTACTGTAATGAAGGTTGTCTTAGGTATGCCCAGATTGCCCAACAAGGAGAAACTCTGTATCCTTTATCATGTGAGTAGGGATAAAAGCCCTATTATATAACAAAGGATGGCTTCCTTAGTAGGGAAGAGGGGAGGATTATGTGAAGGAATGAAGGTGATTTTAAAAATTAGATATCAACATTTTAAAAAATTTTTTACATAAAATTACCACATTCTAGCAGTCATTCATTCAGGCCATTAATTTATTGCTTGGAACTAATACTATTAGCCAAAGGTCCTAAGATGGGATGGGTTGGGATTTAGCCCTTGGCTTCTAGCTATCATTGAGGAAGATACGAAAAGGAACTAAGCACCTACTTGAATTCTACATAGCCTCTCATAGCATCTCAAAAAGAGAAGTCCCAGAAATCCAAATATCTGGTCTATACAAATGGAATCTACTCTTTCTGAAAAAATGTAAGACAGACTTTGCCAAGCACACATAAATATTCCATATGCAGGTCATTTGAGGAGTCCAGGACACACACAGTTTGAAGTAAAAATTCCTTAGTTAAAAAACAAAACAAACAAAACAAAACAAAAAGCATCACTCCTCAGAATCCTAGCTCAGGGGTTCTCTCTGTATCTCTCTCTCTCTCTCTTTTTTTTTTTTTGGCATGGACCCCTTTGGCAATCTGTTGAAGCCTATGGACCCCTTCTCCAAGTATCTGTTGTCTATATTCATTACTAAAGGAAATGCTCAATTTCAGTTAGAGGTTAGTGAAAATAAAGATGTTGCTTTAATCCCTAAACCAAGCTCACCAAGTACCTCAAATCTATCAATGAATCCAGGTTAAGAATTCCTGTCCTAGACTACCTGCCCCCAGATTGTGGCCATTAATAGAAAATAAAACAGGTTTGTTATTTTATACCACTGTATCTACTGAATACCCTTGCTCCCAGGAATGATTTTAGGAGTCACTTCTTACTATCCCCACCCCCAACTGGTAGTTTTACTCACAGCAAAATAGGCCAAAGTGACCTTGAAAATCAAATTATATTTTCCTATTGAGTGATTTTCTTCTGGTAAGTTCAATTAACACGTCTGTTACAGAATCCTCTCTAATAACCATACTGCCTAATTTCAATATTACTCATCAGCTAGTTATGGCTGCCATGGAGGCTGTGACATTTGGGAATAGATTTAAGAGGGAAAAAAAGTCAGGGCATTCCCAGACAGGAGGAAATCTAGGTTAAATCTGGATTTGAAGCTCCTTTTTCTAAATTCCGGATATTGTCTACTGGCATCTTATGTTGTCTTGTAAAGATCCACTGATCCTTTCCCCCAGGGCCAACATTTTCCCCCAGTCCATCCCCAGCAAGCTGGAGCAGCCTTTCAAGTTCTGCAGATGGCCTATCGCAAACTGAAAATCAGACCCCACGGGGAATTTGGAGATTTACTACATTCCTTGGGAAACGCCTCTATACATAGAATGCCAATCACCAGAAAATGGAAAATACATCCAGTCCACTCCAAACCCGTGCTGACAATTGTCTCTTAAATACAGTCCTTACCAGTAATGGCAATACTAATATTATTTGTTTATATATATGGACTTATGTGTACTTTAAATCTTCTAAAATATTTTCCCCACAACAATCCTGGCAGGTAGGTAAGGAGAGAGAATAAATAAAGGCATAAGCCAAGTCTTGCAAAGCAAGTTGAGGTGCTGAGACATATTTCCACATTCTGAGTTCCTGGATTCCCTGGTTTTCAAATGCATCTGCATGCTCTCCCCCAGGCACAGAATCACAGAATTTCAGACTAGGAAAGGACTTCTGAAGCCATTTTGTTGTTGCTGTTCAGTAGCTTTCAGTCATATCTGACTCTCACTACTCCCTAACATCCCCATCAAGTGATAGCCATGTCTTCACTTTAAGGCCTCAATCGAGAGAGAGCCCACTGCTTTAGGAAATAGCCCATTCCTCTTTTGGACATCTCTAGTGGTTAAGAAGTTGTTCTTTAAACTGAACTTAAATCTTCCTTTCTGCATTTTCCAACCATTATTCTTCCTCCGGTGGCCAAGCAGAACAAGTCTAAATCTTTGTCAAGACAGGCCTCAGAATTCATGAAGAGAGCTACCATGTCTTCTCTTCTCAAGGTTCAACATTCCCACTTCCTTTAATCAATCTTTAATACAACACAATCTTGAGATCTTTCCCCATTCTGATCAACTTTTTCCGGAAGCTTTTTTTTTCCAATTCTGGAAATAAAACAAGCATTTCTCTAACACAGTACAATAAAAAGGATGACTACACATGACACTGCAAATCTGCAATGTACAACTTGCTATTCCCTCCAAATATACAACAGCTATCATGTAAGTTTCCTTTTTTCCCTTTTCTCTTCCACCCCCCCCCGCCCTAGAGACAGCTATCATTAGACCCAAATAGGTATGTATACATACATACACACACACACACACATATACACATATGTATACATATATATACACACACACATACATCTATATATATATATATACACACACATATATACATATATATGTAAAATTATTCTATGCATACTTCTATTTATCAGTTCTTTCTCTGGATGCTGATAGTATCTCTCTTCATACATCCAGTATTTTTATTGTGTGTATTTATAATAATCAAAATAACTTAGTCATTCAAAGTCTTTCTTAAAACAATATTGCTGTTACTATATACACTGTTCTCTTGGTTCTGCTCACTTTGCTCTTCATCATTTTGTGTAATTCTTTCCATGCCTTTCTAAGATCAATGAGCTCATCATTTCTTATAGCGCAGTAGTATTCCATCACAACCATAATACAACAATTTGTTCAGCCATTCCCCAATTGATGGGGATGATCCCTACAATTTCCAGTTCTTTGCCACTGCAAAAAAAGCTGCTTAGAGCATCTTATTCATATTCAAAATTATAATTAGTATTTCTGAATTTCCCCCCATCTTATTTTTACTCACTATTTTCTTTCTCAGCTTCTTTTTACCCCATCCTTGTTACCTTGTCTTCTCACTCCACCCTCCCATCACCCACCTCATGCATCCCTCCAAGACTCCCCTATCCCCTCCCCAATCTCAACCCACATACCCCTCCAAGGTCTCCCTCATCCTCTTCCCCCATCCTTCCAAATCCCAATCTACACATTCCTCTAAAAGTCCCTCCCCCATCCTGCCCTCCAGTTTTCTTACATGTCAGACTACCTGACATGTTCAGAAGATTTCTACACCCTTCCAGATGTACATGTTGTTTCCTCTTCAACCCAGATTAGAATAAGGTTCCAACATTACCAGTCTTCCACTCCAACTTGCTTCCTCTGTATTAATCCTTCCTTTCATGTCTCATTTTTATAATGTAGTTGCTCTCTTTTATCTTTTCCTACTTAATTTGTTTATACACAACATTTTTATTTTATACACAAAACAAAACATTTTGCTTATTTTTTGTCATACACAGCTCAGGCCCAACCCTTCTTTCAAACTACCTTAGTAGTGATGACAGTTTTAAGAACACTGATAACATTTTCATATATATGTTATAATATATACATTATATATACAAACAAATACACATATGTAGCCTTAATGAGTGCCTTATAATTAGTCTTTAATGTTTTCTTTATTTTGGGGGGGGATCTTTTATATCAAATTTTCCAATGAGTTCTAGTCTTTTTGTTACAAATATCTGAAAATCTTTCAGTTAGTCAAATGTCCTTTTTTTTTTTCATTCAGGATTATACTCAACTTTGCTGGGTAAGTTATTCCTGGACATAACCCCAGCTCTTCTGCTCTTCAAAATATGGTGTTCCAAGACCTGCGGTCTTTTACAGCTGAAGCTGCTAGGTCTTATGAAATCCTGACTGTATTTCTGCAGTATTTAAATTGTTTTTTTTTCTTGCTGCTTGCAATATTTTCTCCTTAACCTGGGAGTTTTGAAAGTTGGCTATGATGTTCCTGTAAGTTTTCCTCCTGGGATCTCTTTCAAGTGGTGAACGGTAGTTCCTTTTCTATTTCTACTTTACTTTCTTGTTCTGAAACTTCAGAGCAATTTTCCTTAATTTTTTTTTGTAATGTTGTATTCAGATTCTTTTTTTGATCATAATTTTCAGATAATCTGACAAATCTTATACTGTCTCTCCTTGATCTGTTCTCCAGATTAGTTGTTTTTCTAATGAGATGTTTCAGATTCTCTTCTATTTTTTCTAGTTTTATTATTTCCTGGTGTCTTATAACATCATTAAATTCCTCTTATCCAATTTTAGTTTTCAAGGAGTTATTTTCTGCCTTAAGATTTTGTATCTTTTTTCCAATTGGTTAACTTTCTTTTCATAATTTCTTGGGTTGCTTTTCCACCTCCCCCCAATTTTTCCTTGATCTCTCTTATTTGATTCCTAATTTCTTTTTAAATTCTTCCAAGAGGATTTTTTTTGGGGTGGGTGGGGCTTGTGACCATTTGACATTACTCTTTGCATATGGTAGGAATATGAACCCAGATCTTCTTTTACTTTGGTAGCTATCTATGGTCAGGTTCTTTTTCCTTTGCTTTCTCGTTTTTATTTTTATTTTGTTTTATTTTATTTTTGGCACTTTACTATTATAACCAAGTTTTAAGCCTGGGTTGTAGGTAATGTCACCCTAGGCCTCAGGTCCTCCTCGCTGTTATTTTTTAATTCTGTCTGGGGTCTCAACCTCAGGAACTCCTTTCCTCCCCTAAGCCATAGTTAAGGTCCCCAAAATGCTATTGCTCCCTGAGGTGGTGCACTAAGAAGCTGTGTACTCACTCCTCCTCACCCACAGCCACAATCTGGGATCACTTTTGGTCCGCACCTCTAGGCCTGGCTTCTGGAAATAGCGGGGAATCCCTCAATGCTCCTCTATCCATCCATCTGCTGTTCCTTAGATGAAAGTTTATGAAGTAAAAGTTCATGAAGTGAAAACTCTGAGGCCTGTCTGCTTCCCAAGGAGTGGCCCTCAGGGCCTTCTGTTTGTTGCTTCAGTGGAGTCAGCCCAGAGGTGTCTGCTTTTCACTCAGGCCAAACCTCAGACCCTGAAGGCCCTGTATTTTTCGAGGTCTTCTCAAGTTATCTTAGGTAGACAACTTGATTTACCCCTTTATTTTTGCTAGTGGTGATTTTCTGTCTGTTTGCAGAAGAAATCTGGAGAGCCATCTTCTCAGAATCTTCTCCAGAAGCTTTTCAATTCATCAATCCTTCCTAAAATATGGCACCCATACCTGAATATACTACTCTAGCATATAGAATATATATGTGGTATGTAATTCTAATTATAATCTGACAAGGCAGAGTGCAATAGATCTGTCATTTCCACATGTTATTTCTTAATGCCATCTAAAATCACATTGGCTTCTTAATTTCCATAGTACTGTTGACTCTTATTGAACTTTCTGGACTAAAACATACAGGGGTTTTTTTTGCAGAAAAACTACTGCCCAGCCATACCTCAATCATCTCTCACTTCCTCTGTTGGCATTTAAAGCCCTTATAACCAGGTCCCCGCCTACCTCTTCAGTCTTCTGACACTTTACTCCCCATAACTACACTGGCCTGGTTGGTGCTCCTCACATTCTCTCTCCAGGCTACCTCAGGCCTCAGGTTTCCCACCCCCAGACTATTTTTTTGCCTTTCTTTAAACTCCTAGTATTCTGTGCAGCATCTAGTACGTAGTAACTGCTTAATAAATGCTGTTTATGGACTGAAGTTGATACTTTCAATACAAGTGTAACATCATGTATATCCCTATTGTGGTCCATTTTATGAGATTAAGCTTAATGTAAACTATGGCCCAAGGGTCAAATATGGCCTACCACCTGTTTTCATGTAGCTTGAAAGCAAAGAATGGTTCTTAATTTAAAAAAAAATCCTTAGTTCACAGGCCACACAAAAACAGGCAGCAGGTAAAATATGGTCCCTGGACTGTAATTTGCTGACCCCTATTCTAGTTTGGGGCAGCTAGGTGGTGTAGTGGTTAGCGTGCCAGACTTGGAGCAGAAAGACTCATTTCCTGAGGTCAAATCTGGCCTCAGATAACTTACTAGCTGTGTGACCGTGGGCAAGTCACTTGACCCTGATTGTCTTATCTGTTTCCTTATCAGTATCTGTTCCTTATCAGTTTCCTTATCTGTAAAATGAGCTGGAGATGAACATGGCAAACCACTCCAGTATCTCTGCCAAGAAAACTCCACATGGGGTCACAAAGAATCAGACATGACTAAATAATAAGAAATTCTACTTTTATTGGGGATCTTTTTGGATCCTGGATCTGTTATCCAATATTTTGGGCATCATACATCCCAGCTTCCTACCATTTACAAATATGATAAGCACTCCATTGATACCTTTATCCAATTATTGGTAAAATGTTAACAAGCACAGGGCCAAGGACAGGTCACATGACCAAGTCATGTCAAGTCGATTCAATTTAATAAGTATTTATTAAGTGCCTACTATGTGTCAGGCACATAAGCAGTGGGCTAATGACTGAGCATCAATCTTAATGTGGATGTGTCTAGGATTGCTGATGACCTTGGGAGTTCAAGAGGCCCAGGGATCTTTGAGTACATTAGGTGCAAGGATATGAGGATATTTGGGTTTGGAGTATAAGAAGAGCATAGAGCCAAATTGAAATATAAAATGTCTGATTCATAGTCTGCTTAATGTTCTGTTGATGTTCAAATATTAGCCTCCCAGCAGATTATAACAGTAGTTATGAGATAAATTTGCAAATTTCTTCTCCCTCTATACCACTTCACTTGGTGATCTCATCAGTTCCTGTGGATTTAATTACCATCTCTATGTTAATGATTCTCAAATCTACCTCTCAAGCCCCAGACTCTCTGTTGACCTCCAGTCTTGCTTTTAGACATCTCAAACTGGATGCCCAGTAGACATCTTAAATTAAACATATTCAAAACAAAGCTCTTTTTCTTTCCCCTAAATGTTCCCCTCACCCCCACTCCCTGCCTCCTACCTTGCCTATCACTGTAAAGGGGCAACACCATCTTAGACCCATCTCTTAGTCCCTCAGGCTCACTGATATCGTTATAGATTCCTTACTCACTCCCCATATCTAAGCTACTGTCAAGACATGTCGATTTCACCTTTATAGCATTCTCAGTCTTGTCTCTTCTGACACTGCCACCACCATTCTAGTACAGGCCTTCATCATCTCAAAGCTACTTAATTAATGCCTCTTTTTGTATTCCTAGTGTGTAGAATAGAGTGTGGCACTTAGTAGGTGCTTAACAGATGTTTATTGACTATTGACTATTAACTAAATGCAGTTTAATTAATTCTGCTCATGAATATTTTTAACTTCTATTTTTTTATGTTTCTTTTTATATATAGGAATAAATTACTTGCCCCATCCCAATTTATATTTTGCAATTTATATTACTCTCTCCTTTTGTGGAGGTACTATACATGAGCCATGATCTATATTATAATTAAAATCATACCCTAAGCCAGGCCTGAACAATCTGTGGCCCAGGGCTGCTTACAACCCCTGGGCCACTTGTGGTACACCAAACAATTTGGGTGGGGGGGGGAGGCTGGCAAAAATATATAGAGGAAAACATCTACATTTTTTGTAGGCTGCCTGAAATCCTTTGGCATGCCCTTTGGGCCATAAGTAGTCCCTGGGGTGAAGACTGTGCAGGCTTGCCCTAATGAGTGGGCATTTGCTGATGATCCAAAGATTCTTAGAAAAGGTAAAAATTATTTTGTTGAATACAAGGTCCATAACTGATTACTTTGGGCTGGCTGAGATGCTACCTATCTACCTTCTAGTTGATCACATGCGCACCGCAAAAAAAAAAAAAAAGGGAGAGTTGCTTCCTACAAACTTTTAAAAGATTCTGGAGATCTTTACTGTGTGCTAAGCCTATTGGGAAACCTGGTTACTCCTATGGCTTTTCTCTCCAATGTCCTCAACAACTTTTTCATTTTGAATTATAAAGTGGCAGCCACTATTAAGGGAGCAGAACAGCCCTCTGAAGTAACTGGCAGTCTTGGAGCACCTAGAGATCAGAGTAATCCTGTTTTAGCCACTGACAACAATCTGGGGGGTATTTTAGTTCACCCTGTACTTGAGAACCTGAACTCCATGAGAATTCTCTTGGTAATTTGGTTTCCTGGAAAGAAAGTGTAAAAATACAATGACTCAAATAAATATACATCAGAGTTGCCTCAGACCAAAATAAACACTCAAGGCTGATCTTTTATCAAGGGGGCGCTCAGACATAGAATGTATGCCATGACAAATCTTTGCTGCTAAAAATGGTGTGGCTTCCCACAATAAATGGCTGAAAAGAGGCCAGAGCACCTTCTCTAACCTAACAGAGGAGAGAAGGAAATTAAGCTCTCAGATTTGCAAGTGTGAGTTCACTTGTTACTAAACCTAACCTCTGTCAATTGGGTTTATTTGCTGATTTAACCACTCTTCAGAAAGTAAAAACAACTAGTTAGATTGTGCAGTAAACAGAGTACTGGGATTGAATTCCAGAAAAACCAAATTTGAATCCTCCTGCCTCAGTCACTAATTAGATGTGTGACATCTCTGTTTCTTTTCTCATCTGTAAAATGTGGGCCTTTCAGCCCTATTGCAAATGTTTTGCCATGTTCATTTCCATATTTATGCAATAGATAATACTATTTCTACCCCAACTCTTTACCTGTTCAAATTCTACTCATCCTTCAAGGTCCCATATCCTTTCTGAAGCTTTCCAGGAGATTTTAACAAATCCTTACTGATTATTTTCCAGTTACCTCAACCCACATGCATCTCTCTTTTCCAAATTACAGTGGGACAGAAGTGCCAAATGGTATGTTCTCTAGTTATTTTCTGTGTGTTTATTTTGTCTATCTAATGAAAGATTAAGCTACTTGAGCTCAAGGATTATACCACAGACTTTTTTTTTTTTTACTGTGCCTGACAAAGCCCAGCTTACGTTGTGCTCCGTGAATGTGACTATAACCTGAACCTGTGAGTAATCCACATCTCCCTTTTAAAGCATATGTTCTGCCCTCCATTTATGTAAGCAATGGTACTGACTCACCATCCATAAGATGTGTGCTTGGGGTTGTTTTAGTAGTAGGTACAAGTCTATACTGAGACAACTGTATTTTCTTTTTGTGATGACAAGTACAGTTCACTTGTGAAACAGGGTGTAGTCTGTGGTCATAGAAAGCTAAATTAGACTTTTTGCTGCTCATTACACATTACTTTCCATCTCCCACCTCCAGATGGGAGCTTAAAAAGTTCACTGTAGGACCTTTATACAAGCTGCCTCCCATGTACGGAATATATTTTTCACTTCTATCTTCTAGAATCTGTATGTCTTCAGCTCAAATGCCACTTCCTACATGAAGATTTGCTTGATCCCCATCTGCTAGAACCTCCCCCCATACACACACACACACACACACACACACACACACACACACACACACGAGATTGTACTTATTTTGTGTATGATTATATATGTACATGCCATCTCTCCCTACAAAATGTAATCTCCTTGAAGGGAAGGACTGTTTCATTTATGTCTCTAGATTCCCAGTGACTAACCCAGAGCCAAATACAAATGCTTACTAAATGCTTGTTGCTTGATCGTTGATCCGTAGAGATTGTTTGCACCAGATTTTAACCAATTGAAGAGGAGAATTCAGATAGAGTAGAAGGACAGATGAAATTAAACCTCATCCTTTATCTCCCATCACCACTGGCAAATAGCAGGTGCTTGATAAATGCTCATTGACTTTAATTTCTCCATTCTCTCAAACTTAACTCAAACCAAATGAGAGATAATGGCCTTCAAGCTTGATCTCCAATCTGAGATACAGGAAGGTCCTTCCTGCCTGAGACTTTCAAGACACAGAGCTATGTTACTGGTAAAATGATACTTTGTACTTGAGAACGTGAAGAAAGTGGAAGTGATCTCTTTTCTTCAGTATTGCCTAGAAACTGTAGGGTAAACTACAAATATTTTTGATCCCACAATCTCATCTGTTCCATGGCAGAGCTAGTCTGGAAAAGAGGAATGGGCACTGGCTTTGGTATCATAGGACCTAGGTTCAAATCCCAAATTTGCTGGTGGGATTAGCCTGAGTGATGTTGGACAAGTCATTTGAGTTTTCTGGATGTCTTAGCTCTCCCAACTCAAAAATGAAAAAGTTGGATTAGACCTCTAAGACCCCTCCCAATTCTAAATTTACAATGCTATGAGTTTTTTGCTGCTTATCCAACTATTGACTAAGGAGACACAGCCATGAAGGGATATGTAAGCCCCCTGATGGCCACAAAATAAGTTGTTGTTGAGTCATTTTGTCAATTGTTTTTTGATCATGCCTGCCTCTTCATGATCCCATTTGGGATTTTCTTGGCAGATATTGGAGTGGTTTGCCATTTCCTTCTCCAGCTCATTTTACAGATGAGGAAACTGAGGCAAACAGAGTTAAGTGACTTGCCCACGATCACAGAACTAGTCTGAGGCCAGATTTCAACTCAAGAAAATGAGTCTTCCTGACTCCAGGCCAGCACTCTATCCACTGTGCCATCTAGTTACCTGTAAAATAAGTAATAATTTACTTTACTGCAGGCTGTTGGGTTGTATCTTTTTTTAGTAGAAATACAATTTTAATGGCACTGTTGAAAATAGCCTACTTAGTATTAGACACTATGCCCATTCAGTTGGATTTTAAATTAATAGGTTGACAGTTGGCAAATAGATTTGTTGTTATAGTTGTTGTTGTTTTTGGGAACTGTCATTCAATTAAAATGTTTACCATCCATTCCCACATTTTTAACTGTCCTAATGTTATGCATCTGTTGGCAGAGATCCTCTGTTGCCCTAAGAAATATTGAAACTTTAATTAGTTTTAAAATTTTTATTTGAGGTAACCTTATTTATTTAGTTACACAGTTTAATAACTTTGGGGCTCTGGGTTGGTCATTTCCTGCTCTTTTTATGATGAGAGACAGCTTTGAATGTTAAAGGCAACATGTAAGAAGACCTTGCTTGAAGAATCTAAAGGATTTCTGTTTTTATCAGTTCTAAACTTTTTAGCCTGGCCTTCATGGCCTTTCAATTGCTTTTCTCCTAGTTCATAGGATTATAGATTTGGAGCTGGAAGGGACTTTACTTTAACCCCCTTATTTAAAAGATGAGGAAACTGATCACAAAGGTTAAATGACTTGGCCAGGGTCACACAGTTAAAGAGTGTCAGAGGTGGGATTTGAACCTAGGTCTTTTTAACTCCAAGTCCCATACTTTGTCTTTTACCCTCTAAACATGCCAGATCCAGAGAGCTTTCTTTACATCCCTTTTATATCTGAAACCTTCCACCTCACCATCTTTCCTAAAAGAGAATCATTACTCTCGTTAAAAGGTATCATCTTCCTATTCCTCATATATCATATGTTCATTTAATAATCTAGATGAAAGCATGGCTGTCCCCTTCACTCCACTCTATGGCCCTTTCCTTCACAAGTATCACTTGGATCTACAAGAACTCTTCCTTCATAGATCTTACTCACTTCTGTCGATAGGTTATATTTTTCATCTTTGTTGTTTGTGTATAAGCCAGATGTGCTTATGAGGCTGAGGTGAGGTGTTTTGCTTGCCTGCTTTTCATTCTTTTTCCATGAATATGCCCAAACTTCTACATCCCAATGAGTGAAGGTCTTCAAAGTAGCCACCTTGGGAAGCCACATTATAAGGTCACTTCCATTGCTCAAAACATGTTTAGAATTCCTCCTCTGAAACTGTTTTTAGAGCTAGTTATGAACCACAGAGGAAAAAAATCAACCTTTTTTTTTAACCCAAAAGAGTATGTATCAGCATGATTACCAGACTCATTCAAAAGACTTGGCTCCAAATGACCTTTTGTCCTTTGCTTCCAGAAATCAAATATTCCCTCAAAGGCCTGACACAACTGAGGATGTCACAAAGACTGAATCCCTAGGCTCTGAAGGCAGTACCCAAAGAGGAGCTCCAAAGAAGTTAAACCATGCCATACTGTCGATAGGACCTGGTCTATGGCAGAGCCAGTAGGATCCAGATGAAGGCAGCACTAAAGGACTCTGAACCATGTTATCACCAATAGAATATGAGTCTTGGCAGCACCAATGGGAACTGAGTTGTGGCAACTCATGTCTTAGATACTTTTTGGTGTGCTTTAGAATATTTCAATCATATTACAAGGAAAAACAAACAAACAAATGTGAGGTGTGACTAGAATGCCCAATGAGGAGCTTTAAGGAACAGCAATCAAAAAGAAGACCAGAAGATGACTGGCTATATGTGTCTTCTTACTTATAGAATAATAAATTTGGAGATGGAAAGGACCTTAGCAGACATCTAGTTTAATGTCTCTATTTTGCAGATGAAGAAACTGAGGGCCAGAGAGGTGACTTACCCAAGGTCACATAGCTAATAAGTGACAGAACTAACTCCAAATCCAACCTCTTTCAGCTGTCCCACACTCCATCTCCCCTCATTGTACCTCTAGATGGTGGGTGATTAATGTGACTGAATGACACAAGTCTACTAGGTCTGTGACCTTGAACAAGTTCCTTCCTATCTCTGGACCTCTGTTTCTTCATTCATTTCACCATATAAAAGTTGGATTAGATGATCTCCAGAGATTCTAAGATTCTAGGGTTCTTTATTCACCGAGGAGTTAGTGTTTCTCACCATTCATTTTAACTATTATAGGCACAATCTTATTCAGCCATATAATTCTAGTTTAAACTAGAAGATCAAACAATCACTCAACATTTAATAAGTACCTACTATGTGTTAGGCACTGTGCTAAGCATTGGATAAAAACAATCACAATTAATTTAATTTTTCAGATCTCCTCCCAATGAGACCTTTTCTAATTCAGCAAATCATATCTCTTACCACTTTTTTTAATGGTTAACAGCTGCAATAAAAATGGTGATAATGAGTTTTATTATTTCTGCTTCAGAGGAATCTCTTATCAGTGTTCCAACATAAAGAAGCATGTGAATGCTATAAAAGTCTCACTCTTCTTTCTATCTGTTTGGCTGCAGATGAAAGAATGAAAGAGCCTGTAGTTGAAAAGGGAGAAAGCTTTTCCCAAACTGAATGCCTTTCACCAGCACAAATTTTGCAGTAAAAATAGAAATAGGAAATTCTTAATCTACGTTTCACTCAAGACAAGCTGCATTGTGGTAGGATAGCTTCTACAAAAATGTTCTCTGTTCCTTTATCTATAGCTTTTCGTGGTCTTTCTAAACACATGTAAATACCCAAGGGTTCACCAACTGTGTGAATCTGAGCCTTTTGTGTCTGGGAAGAAAGCAATCAGCCTCCTCCGTCACACAAGGAATACTTCAATGTAGGGAACTGCTGACACAGGGTTGGAATTGGACAGCATCTCATTTCATCTTTGATCTGTAATTTTAAAAACATGTTACAGTACCACACATACCACCCTCCTCCCCACCCTCCACCCCCAATCCAGAGGTCAAACTTCTGGGCTTCCTGGATTGTTCAGAATACAGCCACAGTTCTGGAAGGTTCTAAATAATAGCTACTACAGAAAGACTCTGAGGACTTCACCTCCAAGAGAGTGTGTAAAATCAGGCCTCAATGAAATAGGATATATAGGAAGAAGTGACCATTGACCATGAAGTGAAAGACAGAATAACTTTTTTTCTTTAATAATATTTCATTTTTTCCCAATTACATGTAAAAAGATCTTTTAACATTCAGAGTAACTTTTTTTTGACATTTTTAAATTTTATTTTTAATTTATGGAATAAAACAAGCATTTCCATAACATAGTACAATAAAAAAAAGATGATTGTATATGAAACTGCAAATCTACTATGCAGAACTTGCTATTCCTTTTAAATATACAACAAATTATCATATATATTTCTTTTTTTTCTTCCTTCCCCCTAGAGATGGCTACCATTAAGCACAAATAGATATAGATATAGATACACGTATGTATGTATGTATGTAAAATTATTCTATACATATTTCCATTTATCAGTTATTCTTTCTCTGGATGGAGATAGCATCTTTTTTCATATGTTCTTTAGAGTTAATTTGGATATTTGTAATGGACAAAATAACTTATTTGCTCAAAATTGCTCTTATAACAATATTGTCGGTACTGTATACAAGGTTCTCTTGGTTCTGCTCATTTTGCTCTTCATTATTTCATGCAAGTCTTTCTATGTTTTTCTAAGACTATTAAGCTCATCATTTCTTATGTTTTTCTAAAATCATTGAGCTCATTTTATAGCACAGTAATACTCCATCACAATCATATACCACATCTTGTTCAGCCATTCCCCAAAGAATAACTTTTTTTTTTTGGTGAGTCAATTGGGATTAAGTGACTTGCCCAGGATCACACAGCTAGTGAGTGTTATGTGTCTGAGGGCGAATTTGAACTCAGGTTCTCCAGACTCTGGGGTTGGTGCTCTATCCACTGCACCACCTAGCTGCCCCAAGAATAACTTTTAAAAGCCCAGTAGTTTGGATTTATTTAATGGAGGGATAGATAGTCCTTCACATCTCACTAGGCCCTGAGAAGCATTAGTTAGAGCAGGGCTTCTTAAATTTTTTCCACTTGAAACTGCTTTTCGCCCAAGAAATTTTTACAAGACCTCAGGTATATAGGTATATAAAATAGGTATATAAATCAAACATTTACTGATAATAAATCATAAAGAAATATATTTTAAAACAATTTTGGTATACATATAATTTTACCATTTATTAAAGATGACAGAAAATTTACATACTAATGAGATGGATGTACTTGTTTATTTTTACATAAAGAATTATATCTTGGTGGAATGTTTGATACTGTAGGACATAGAGCATCTTCAATGTTTTTCAGAGTTGGTCAATATTTTGATACTTTCTAATCATCAATGCTGAGAACATCACTTCACATAAATACTTAGTGAAAAATGGCAGAAGTATGTTTAAGGCCATTTCAGGAAATTCTATCCTAATCTCAAGCCAAAATTCATTTAATGATTTTTTAGAAAACTCAAGTTTTAAACTTGTGTTGCTTGATAACTCAGCAAATTCTTCTTGAATTTTTAAAGGCAGATGACTGAGGTTTTTAATTTTAATCTAGTATGTTTTATGAACCCAACTTAGTTTTTTAGAATTAAAATTTGAAAGGAATTATTTCTGAAACTGTGTCTCTAGGCACTTCAGATGATCAATTATAACTCTTACAATTAAATCTTTGGGGAAGTTATTTTCAATTATAAAATCATTTGTAGTCATAAACAGTTCAGCCATTCCCCAACTGATGGGCATCCTCTCAATTTCCAATTTTTTGCCAAAGGGTATGACTTTTAATGAAGTTAAGCTTTTGCTAGAATCATGAAGCACAATATTTAACTCTGGTGATTTTTTTTTGGCTATGAGTGCCTCCCAATGGATCATGCAATGAGTAAAAGTGGTATGTTCATTGCCACCAGCTTAAACTTTTGCTACAAATCCAACCTTCTCACCTATCATTGCTCCAGCACTGTCTGAACAGACTCCAACACAATTTTTCCACTGTAAACCTTCTTTGTGAAAAATTCATCGATTTTAAGACATACACCTTCCCCTCCAGTGTACCCTTTCAAAGGGTGAAAAAAATAATTCCTCATGTATGCTTTCTTCATAAACATCTCTTACAGGGGCAGCTAGGTGGTACAGTGGATACAGCACTGGCCCTGAAGTCAGGAGGACCTGAGTTCAAATCTGGCCTCAAACCAAACACTTGACACTTACTAGCTGTGTGACCCTAGGCAAGTCACTTAACCCCAATTGCCTAAAAACAAAAAAATGAAAAAGAAAAAAACAAAAACATATCATACATAAAGTAACAACTGTACCATGTTAGAAACATCAGTTGTTTCATCAAACTGAATTGCAAACTTTGGGCTCCCCTTAAGCCTAGTGATAAGCTGCTGGAATTGGTCATTACTAATTTCAGAAATTCTTTTGGAAACAGTATCATTCAATAAAGGAATTTTATGAATTTTATCCCCATATGTTTTCATATGAACTATTTCTGACATTTTAATAGCAGCAAGTAACATGAGATCTCCTATTGTATAGGGCTTTTTAGTTTTTTACAATTAAGTAAGAAGTTTTGTAAAATGCAAATAGATACTTTTTGTTAATAGTAACAAATTTCTCAAAACATGTATTTTCTTTATTTGAAGATTTTAAAAGTCATTCAAAATATTCCTTTGGTTTATTGCAGTACTCTGAATGCTTGGTAGTAAGATGTCATTTTAGTTTGACTGGTTTCATGCTTTCTGCAGCCAAAACTTCATTACAAAATAAGCAAAGAGGTTTTTTCACACCATCATCATTATTAGAAGTAAATCTGTATTGCAAAAATGATTCAACATATTTTCTTTTTCTTGTCAATTTAAGTGTATTAGACACTGAAGAAAACAAATCCCTTAAAAATACAATTGGCCAACTGAAGAAGGAAGTACAAAAACTAACAGAAGAAAACAATCTGTTAAAAACTAGAATTGGACAAATGGAAACTAATGACTCTATGAGAGAGCAAGAATCAGTCAAACAGAAACAAAAAAAAATGAAAAAATGGATGAAAACATAAAATACCTCATCGGTAAAACAACCGACCTGGAAAATCGATCCAGGAGAGACAATTTAAAAATCATTGGACTGAAAATCATGATGAAAAAAAGAGCCTGGACAGTATCTTTCAGGAAATCATAAAGGAAAACTGCCCTGAAGTCCTAGAACCAGAAGGTAAAATAACCATAGAAAGAATACACTGCTCACCACCTGAAAGAGATCCCAAATTGACAATGCCAAGGAATATAATAGCAAAATTCCAAAATTACCAGATGAAAGAGAAGGTGCTGCAAGCAGCCAGAAAAAAACAATTTAAATATCATGGAACCACAGTCAGGATTACACAGGACCTTGCAGCTTCTACATTAAAAGACCACAGGGAGTGGAACATGATATTCCATAAGGCAAAGGAGCTTGGATTGCAGCCAAGGATCAACTACCCTGCAAAAATGAGCATGATTTTTCAAGGGAGAAGATGGATATTCAACAAAATAGGGGACTTCCAAACCTTCCTCATAAAAAGACCAGAGCTCAACAAAAAATTTGATCTTCAAGTCCAAGATTCAAGAAAGATATGAAAAGGTAAATGGGACAGAAAGATACAAAATGTTGTTAATAAGGGCAGACTGTTTACATCCCTACAAGGAAGATGACACTTGCAACTCTTGAGAACTGTATTGTTATTACACCATGTTAAAGGAGTATACATAAAGGGGTGGATATTAGTTGACTTTGATGTAATGATAAAAAAAATCTAATCAAGTGGGTTAAATGGATCCAAGTAAGTGGATTAGTCTGATCTTAGAAAATGTACTGAGAAAGGAGGAGGCAGACAAGGGTAAATTACATTACAGGAAAAGACAGAAAATCCTATTACAGCAGAGGGAAAGAAGGGAGGGGGAGCATTGTTTGAACCTTGCTCTCATCAGATTTGGCTCAAGAAGGGAATAACATAATCAGTTAAGTATGGAAATCTAACTTGCCCTGTGGACACTAGGAGGGAAAAGGGGAAAGAAAAGGGAGGGGGATGGAAGGAAGGGAAGAAGCAGTGGGGGCAAAGAGGAAGAGGGGGGAGGGGGAAAATAGAAGGGAGGAGAGACTGAAGGAGGCAGTGGTCAAAAGCAAAGTACTGGGAGGGGAAGGGAGGGGGGGGAAAAAGGAGAAAAAGACACAGACAGTAATTATAACTGTGAAAGCTGAATTGCTATCCTTTTTTTCTCTTCTGTTGAGTTTTGTTTCCTCTTTCTGGTGGTTCCTCCTATTGGTTTTAATTTTTACTTACAACTTCACTAATGTGAAAATATATTTAATAGGAATGTAAATGTATAGCCTATATCAGATTATGCACCATTTTGGGGAGGGAGGTGGGAAGGAAGGGGGAGAAAAATTTTAAACTCAAAAGCGTATGGAAGTGATTGTTGATAAATCAAAATAAATTAATAAAATATGCAATATAAAAATTAAAAAGTTAAAAAAAATTTGAGTGTACTAGAACCTGGCAGCAAAGACTCAGCCACATTATCATCAGTATTTTTACCTCTTCTGTCTAAATTTAGCCACTTACATAATCTCATTTGAGCCCCACAACAACCCTGTGAGGTAGGTAATACAAGTCTTATTAACCCAATTTTACACATAAGGAAACTGAAGATTATAAATCTAGAACCAAAAGGAATTTCAGAGGTTATCTAGTCTAATCCCCATTTTATAGATGTGAAAACTGAAATCCAGAGAAGCTATGTGGCTTGCTCAGGATCACACAGCTAGTACGCATCAGAGATAAAATATGTTGAAGTATTTGTTAAGTTCTATTATTTATTCATTTTAATAAATTAAATTTTTATAATATATTTAACTAATTAATAGCATTCTATTTATTTATGCGCTTGCTATGTGCCAGACACTGTGATAAACACTGAGGATACAAGTAGCAAGAATGAAATAATTCCTAGTTGCAAGTAGCTTACATTCTAGTGGGAAACACAAGTATAGATAGATTAGATAGATAGATAGACAGATAGGTAGATGGATAGATGGATGGATGAATGGAAAGATATAGATATAGATATATATATGCACATACATGTATATGTATGTATATATGTGTGTATATATGTATACATGTATGTGTATATACACATGTATACATACATGTATACATATGTATATGTATATGTATATGTATATGTATATGTATATGTATATGTATGTATATGTATATGTATATGTATGTATATGTATATGTATATGTATATGTATATGTATATGTATATGTATGTGTATGTGTATGTGTATGTGTATGTGTATGTGTATGTGTATGTGTATGTGTATATGTATAGACAGCGAGGTGGTACAGTGGATAGAGCTCCAGGCCTAGAGTCAGAAAATTCATCTTCCTGAGTTCAAATATGGCTTCAGACACTTACTAGCTATATGATCCTGGGCAAGTCACTTCACTGTCTTTGCCTCAGTATCCTCATCTGTCAAATGAACACAAGAAGGAAATGACAAATCATTCTAGTATCTTTGCCAAGAAAACCCCAAATGTGGAGTCACAAAAAGATTTATAGATAGATTTCAGGAGGTCCATGAACTTGAATGAGAAAAAAAAAGCTACATCTTTATTTTCACTAGCTTTTGAGTTCCTTTGTAACATTCTGTATTTCATATTATGTATTTAAAAACAGTCTTCTAAAAAGGTGTTCATAGGCTTCATCAGACTGCAAAAGGTGTCCAGGACACACAAAAAAGTTAACTCTTGGATTAGATTGAGTATACTGAGCCTGGATATTATCTGGAGATGTTTCTTTCTTTTTAAATCTCCCAAATGAAAACTTATTCTTCCTCAAAAGTTCTACTTCAGTGCCTCATCAAGGTATGAAGGTGATCTTAAGTTCCCAGAGACAATGCCAGCACAGTTAAGTCCAAAAGGTTCTACCAAACTCGAAAGACTTTGAGCGTAGTCTCATAGATAGACTGTGGCATCTGGCCAAGGCCTAACCTGGCTAAGTTACAGATTCATCACTAACAGGTGGAACATTAAGCAATAAGGTCCTTAGCCACATAGCAAGTCATAAAATAATTTAAAACTTCTAAATGGTTGGAAAATTGTTTTGATGACTATATACATATATATGTGTGTGTGTGTGTGTGTGTGTGTGTGTGTGTGTGTGTGTGTGTGTGTGTATATATGTATATATATATATATACATATATACACACACACACACACACACACATATATATACATGTACATGTATTTCTAATTACAGTTATCTCTTCCACATCTTAGGGTTAGGGCACAGGGCCCCCTGCAATCTGGAAAATCTGCATAAAATTTTTTGGCCTTCCCTTCATACTAGAAAAGAAGTTTGAAGACTATGGTATTAAAAGATAAATATGTTGATATTATACAATGCTATACATATATTTTATGCATTTCTGAGTTTCTAAACTTTTTCTGTCATGCAGGCCTTTGCAAAACTCCCCAAAAATTCCCATTTAATTTCTTATGCCGACCCACATTATATGGAAATCATGATGGGAAAGTCACAATGTGTTATCAATGGGGATGCACATAAGAAGGCAAATTTTGGCTGATTAAAATAATCTTCAAAAAAAGATAAAGACCTTATTTGTAATATTTGCCCATTTCTGAGGTATAAATGCTCACGTTGAAAATTTAATGGTTGGAGCCAGTAAGCATCAGCTCCAGTAAACCCCTATTGCCTAAAGGCACCAAGAAACATTATTTCATAGGACACAATCACCTCAGTTTATAGTGCTCATGATAAGCTTAGGCAAAAAAGACCACTGGGAAAATAATTGCAGCTTATGAGCCAGCCCCTGTTTTAGAAAATGACAAAGGAAGCATCTACAATGGGAGAATCACTTGTTCTGGTGTTGGACTGGGCAGACTCAAATCCTATCTCTGATGGTCCCTGTTTGACCTTGGCCAAGTCACTTAATCTCCTCGGAACTCAGTTTTGACATCTATAAAATGAAAGAGTTGGACCAAACGATCTCTGAAATCTTGATAATCTTAAGTAGAGAAATTCCATGAAGAATTTGACAATTCATACCTACATTTGAATAAGCATACATTTATTAAGCAGCTACTATGTGCAAGGTGCCCTGCCATGAAATGAAGCATTCCCTGCCCTGAAGAAGTTTAAATTCTACTGATAAGTGGGATATAAAGCGAATACAAGAAATTAATGTACAATAAGTCGATGTAAAGTATATACAAAGCAATGCAATATATGTTAACGATTCTTCAAAATGGGTCAACGAATGCCTTGATGATACAGTGACTTCAGTGCAAAGATGAATACTGGGAAGGACAATAAAAAATATGCCAACAAATCAAAGAGCATTCTTGGAATCAAAAAATGAAAGGAAACAAGGACTTACAGACTATTTAGAAACATCATATCTGTATGAGATGAAGGTCTTCTTCATGAAGAGTGTCAGACATTATGGGACATGGTGAGCCCTGAACAACAGCACAACAAAAGGAAATGGAACTGGCTGGATGTGAACAGTCAGAACATTGATTAATTAGAATAAAAGCAAAAATCAACAGAAAATTAGAAGGCTACAAATGGCATTACATTATAACTACAGCTCTAACTATTTAAACAAACTGTTGACTTCTAAAGGAGGATATCAAAGTTGACTCTGATTCACAATATTTCTATAAGTTGAACTGATTAACTATAATTACTGAGGCATGTTCTATAAAGATCATAAATGGAAGAGGAATGCCCCACACATGCTGAGGTCTTCAAGGTGTTTCTGTTTGTAGAAGACACTGTTCTGAAAGCCCAGTTTACCACAGGGTAGTGTCACAGAGTGTCCTCAATGAAATTTACAGCCTCTAAAAAGAGGTTGGCCTAAAAAATACACACTGGAAAAATCAAGTGGGTGAAGAATGCACATAATCAATTTATGACATGCATTTGGATGAGCAGTACATTGAGTTTATCCATAAATACACACATCTTAGACCAATCCTGGGCAGATACGTGGTGCAATGGATAGATTGCTGGGCTTGGAACCAAGAAGATCCATCTCCCTGAGTTCAAATCTGGCTTTAGACACTGTGTAACCCTGGGCAAATCACTTAACCTGTTTGCTTCAGTTTCCTCATAGTGAAATGAACTGAAGGAGGAAATGGCAAGCCATTCCAGTATCTTTGCCAAGAAAAACTCAAATGCAGTCATGAAGAGTTGGACATGACTAACAACAGAATAGCCCTGTAGATGAATAATAAAGTTGGCCTAGAATTAAATAAAAATAGAATACCTTAGTTTGCATGCAGGAAACTTTATTTTAGTAATCTTACACAACTCCCTGACCAAAACAAAAAACAACAATAACAAACATATTTTTAATAGTAAGGTATTTCCTGTGATGTTTTATGGCAGGAAATCATGAAATACCATCATATCCAAATTATCAAGAGAATGTAAGCTGTTAGAGGGTAGGTACTGTTTGATTTTTGTCATTCCACCACAGCATCTAGAATGCTGCTTACCATTTAGTAGGCATGTAGTAAATGCTTGTTAAATTAAATTCAACAATACTAATGGAACATTGGAAATTTCAGGTGATCCAAATGGTGCTAAAGATGCACTTGGATTTCCTGAATAGGTTGAATCATTTTATCATCTGCATATCAAAGTATTATTAGAAAAAATATACTGGTCATGTAGAGAGATTGAGGGGAAAGAGATGGACAAGATACTTAATTGGTACTCACAAAATATCAAAAGTCCTAGAATGTTTCCAGTTGAATCCTCTTTGGAGGATTTCTGGGAGGATCAGGATGAGAAGGTAAGCTGGAGGAAAGAATATCTTCATTTAGGGAATTGGTGCAATCACAGATTTAAAAAAAAAATCAATGCTATGCGCCTATTTCTTTGTTATTGGAGTGAAAGAAAAAAGAAAAAAAACTCTTCAAGACTTAGATTTGAGTTGATCACTCAAGAGAAATATTTAATGTTTAAGAAAATCTGTTTTCAAATACTTTAGAAATACCTACTGTGCCAGTCTGAATATAGGCTGTACTCCCCCCACCTCAAATCTGAGTTTTATAAAACCTAAATACAACCTATAATTACTGTTATTTTGCAGTTTATACAAATATTGTTTCCTCTCCAAAGATCTCATTTTATGGGTGTGGTCTAATATAAAAAGACAGCCTAATTATATATCTAACCACCAAAATAGATATTCAAAGGTCTCTACTTGCCAAGACTTGGCTGTTTATTTTGTCAAATACTCTTTTCCTCTTTTTTTGTGTGGCACCTTTAACAAGGCTTGAGATAATTTTTACTCTCCTATTCAAGTCTATTTCATGTTTCTTGGATACATGAGTACTCAAGGCGTACTGCATGGTTGTGTTCCATCCTCCATTCAGCACCCCAAGTGATTTTCCCAAAGTTCAGGTCCAACCATGTCACCCCTGTATTCAATAAACTCCAGTGGCTCCCTATTGCCTTCAGGAAAAAATATAATATAATGCCTATTTGGCATCCAAAGCCCTTCATCACCTAGCAACATCCCCTTTTACACCTTACACCCAGACTTTTCAATCCAATGACACTGCCCTCCTTAGTGTTCCTTAAACAAGACATTCCATCTCTCATCTCCAGGCATTTTCTCTTCTGTTCCTCGTGCCTAGAATGTTTCTTCCTCCTCATCTACCACTCCTGGCTCCCCTAGTTTTCTCCAAGCTCTAACTAAAATCCCATCTTCTACAGGAAGCCTTTCCCTACTCCTATTAATTCCAGTGCCTTCCCTCTTTCAATTATTTACTTCTTTCCTTTATCAAGCTTGTTTGTACATATCTGTCACTTGTCTCCTATGTTAGATTGGAAGATACTTGAGAGCAGGGACTGTCTTTTGCCTCTTTTTGTATCCCCAGCACTTATCACAGTTTCTGGCATGTGGTAGGTACTTAATAAATGTTTGTTGACTGACTGCCTGGTTGTCTTAAAAAAGTTATTTCTAGTCTTGGTTTCACAGCAACATCTGGTAAGCCTATTTATCTCAAGGGATGTCACCTAATTTGTTGAGAGCTCTTATAACAAAATCAATTTTAGTTTTGAAAACATCAAGTCTGATTTGGTTGTAGCTCTCTCTAGGGTTCTATAAGGATCATACTCTTATAGCTGGAATGAATTTTAGAAACCATCTAGTTTAATCCCTGATATAACAAACAAATGAACAAAAAAAAACCCCACATAGCTTTAGTACTAATGTTCTTCCAAAAAATGGTACTCTGTGGCAGCAAATCATGAATTACCATGATCCTGTCTGATAATCAAGAGAATGTAAGTTATTAGAGGGTAGGTGCTATTTCATTTTTGTTTTTGTAATCTCCTCATTTGTCTGGTAAGGAAACTAAGGCCTAGAAAGATTAGCTTTTTTGAAAGCTAACTGGGTAATAAGTGGTAGGATCCAGGTCTTCTAAAACCTAATCCATCCACTTTTCCATTAGATTATGCTGTCTCCCTAAAGCTTATGGGGGAGATATTTTGTTACTTTTTTTTTTAAACTATGTCATTTCAGTAAATGCTTTTGCCTTGAGCTGTGTCCTCTGGCTGATTACCAAAAGGTAAAGATATAGGTGGGGGCTCATAAGCTATAGCTTTAGAAGACTGGATCTACAGACTACTTGGAATCTAACTCACACCACAAGTGTGAGTTAAAAGGGCTAGCCCAAAGGGACACTGTCCTGTGGAATCTTCTTAGCAAAACAAAACAAAACAAAAAAAACACAGGCCCAGTTCTTGTTTAATTTACTGTCTAGTTGGAGACAAGACAAATGAACACAAGATGATTTAAGACTCTGCCCATTGTCTTCAAAGTGCTAAAGTGAGTGGAATGAACTGTTAATTGCCAAAGAAATGCAAAAAAGGGAGAAGATCCTTGACAGTTTTCTTTGGAGAATATTTCCATGCAGACACTTATTTTGGTGGAAGGACTGAGGGCAGGGGATAAGGAAATAAAAATGTGATATTAGAATTAGAATGTGAGCTTTTTGAGGACAGGTGCTGTATTTTTGTTTTGGTTTGGGTTGGGTTTTTTTGTGGGTTTTCAGAGGCAGCTAGGTGGCACAATGAATAGAGCTCTGCGCCTAGAGTCAGGAAGACCTGAGTTTAAATCCAGCCTCAAACACTTACTAGCTGTACATCCTTGAAGAAGTCATTGAACTTCTATTTGCCTCAGTTTCCTTAACTGCAAATGGAGATGACAACAGCATCTGTGTTTCAAGGTTGTTGTGGAGATCACAGAAGATAACATTAATAAAGCACTTAGCACAGCACCTGGCATGTAGCATTGTATATAAACACTTACTTCCTTCCCTTTTGCCTTTCTTTCTAACCCAAGAGCTCATGTGCCTGGTACATAGTAAGCACTGTCTGGCTGAAACAAAACAGCAAGCTTTAAAAATTTCACAAAAGTTAGGAATTGCTTTTTAAGAAATAAAGGTCAAATCCCATCACCATCTTCTCTATTCAAAAGATTTGCCCAGAGAAAAAGCCCTAGTCAGTGGTCCACATTTATTTTAAGGAATATTGGAAGTAACTTTATTCTAACATCACAGAAGAATTAAGGCAATCCCCTGGAGTTCATTGAAAGTGGAATTTAACCTATACCAAGACACAGAATATCAATTTAATCCACCCTAAAAATAACATTCTCCTTTATACACAGGAGATTCAACAGAACAAGGACAAAACAAAGTTTCCTATAGAAATAGCCTTAGTCAAGGTACTTAACCTCTCTAGGCTTCCATTTCTTCATCTGTAAAATGGGCTTTATTTCCAAGATCCCTTTTGGCTCTGAAATTCTGTGCTTTAGACCCAGTCCCACAGTCCTGCAATGCTGCTGCAATTTAACACTTTATTTGATTCTCTTGAGGACTTGATTTATCATTGATAAGGTCAGGCCTAAGCTAAACAAAATTGTCAAGTATAGTGTTGAATTGAACACCTATTTGTTGAGCACTTAATATGTGCTTGGTGCCACAGGGAATACAAAGATGTGTAAGACATATCCCTGTTCTCAATGAGCTTAAAATCTAATAGTAAAGAATGTGTAAGCAAATAAATGGGTAAATAGATGAATTAATAAATGAATGAATGAATGGATAATGTGATTGATATTTGGATGGTACTTTGATGTTTGAAAATCTCTTTACATAGGTGACTTCAGTTGTGCCTCGCAACAACCCTATGGGGCAGATAGTAGCAGTGGTAGTAGTAGTGGTGGTGGTGGTGGTGGTGGTGGTGGTATTCCAGTTTTACATATGAAGAAATTGAGGCTAAGAAGACTTGTCCATGATCAAATTGCTTGTAACTGTCAAAGTTGAGATTTGAACTCAGGTCTTCCTGATTTCAAGCCCAACAATCCTCCATGCACTCTGCCATACTGATTTATCAAGAAGATGAAGAGTGTCTATTGTTCAGATTATGATATGAATCAGATGGACAACGTGTAGAGAGGAACTGGACATTGTATTCAAGGCAGTCTGTGACAAATAGATGCCATGTCTGTGATATAATGGATAGAGTTCTGGACTTGGAGTTAGGAAGACTTAGGTTCAAATCCCTCCTCAGATACATGACAGCTGGATGACTCTGGTTAAGTCATTTAACCTCTCTGGGTCTCAGTTTCCTTTTCTGTAAAATGAGAAAATTGGATTCCATTGCCTTCTAGATTTAAATCTATGATTCTATGCATCATGCCAACTAAGTGCTATGGCCATGGAGAAGAAGGAAAATCATGGTCACTTCCGCCTGGAATGATTCAGGAAGATATCCTGGAAGAGGTAACATTTGAACTAGTCTTCAAAGGATGGGTAGAGGAATTGTGAGCATGTTAATAGGCAGAGAGAAATAAGTCAGTGGAGGAAAGAAAATTGGAGATTTAAGAGAAAATGGAACTTCATTGGAATGAGGTCCTGGAAAAGGTCAGAGGGGATAGAATCAAATAAAGGTGGAAGCAATTGGCCTTGGAAAGGACTTCTCCTTTGTGACTTGAAGGTAAGTGAAGACAAATTTTTGAGGTGTTAGAAAGTGCATGAGAAACATCATGCAATAATGGATAAAAAGCTGGTCTCTGAGTCAGGAAGAACTGGGTTCAAATCCCAACCCTGATACTTATTAACTAGCAAAAACTGATCAAAACACTAAAACTCTCACTGCCCTGGGTTGTAAGGAAGATGCTGACTTTCCTTGATAGAAGGAGCTTTCTCATTCAGGAGCTCCCTATATCAATGAAATCGCTTCCTACAGAGCATAGGCTAATAGATGGAAGCAAATCATCTCAATGTAGGTCTAGAGTTGGAAAGAGCCCGTAGAGACCACTTAATCTACCCCACCCCTATTTTGTGGGAAAGCTAGGTGGTGAAATGGATAGAATGCATAGAATGCTGGGCTTGGAGTCAGGAAGACTCATCTTCTTGAGTTTAAATCTGGCCTCAGATACTTAGATACTAGCTGTGTGACCCTGGGCAAGTCACTTAACCCTGTTTACCTCAGTTGCCCATTCATAAAATGAATTAGAGAACGAAATGGCAAACCGCTCCAGTATCTTTGCTAAGAAAACCCCAAATGGGGTCATGAAGAGTCAGACACAACTGAAATGACTGAACAACAAAAGCAACAATACTCCCATTTTATGGATGGCAAAACTGAGGTCTAAGAATGTGAAGTGACTTGTCCAAGGCCCCACAGCTAACATGTATCAAAGGTTTTCAACCCAGGACCTCTAACTCCAGAGCCAGTATTCTATACCACACTGACTCCTATGAGGGAGCTCACATCAGACAGTTACTCTCCTTCAAATATGATTTTCTAAGTTTTAATATAGTTGATGAGGTAGGGTATACATATACAATACTTTATCCTTTCTCACTCATATGGAAGTCATGTAGTCCTAATCATTAAGTTAAGCTCCCCCATTTCTTTCAACTGATTCCCCTGTGACACATTCTCCATGTTGCTAAGAAGACTCTCTTCTCCTCCGGATGCACTTTGAACTATCTGTGTCTTTCATAGAATGTGGAGTCCAGAAAAGAATACCATCCTCTTGATGTGGTGTGATATCCTAGAGCTGAATTCTTATTTCCCTTGTATTTGACCCCATTACTCTCATAATGCAACCAAAGATTGCATTAGCTTTTGGAGAAGCCATGACACACTATTAACTGCTACTAAAACTATTTTCAGGTGAACTTGCTTGCTAGCCACACCTCCGCCATCTTGTACCCATGAAGCTGATTTTTTCAAGTGTACTAGAGGATCTTGTGCTTGTCCCTATTAAATGTTATAAAATTTTGTTTGGCCCGATTGCCCTAGACTATTTAGATCTTCTTTGTATCCTGATTCTGTCATGGAACATATTAGCTGTATTTCCTATCTTTCAGTCATTTGCAAATTTGATAAGCCCATCATCAGTCTCTGCCTTCATCCAAGTCATTAGATATATTCAATAAGACAGGGCCAAGGACAGATGTTCAAGAAATTCTACCAGAGACCCCCTCCAAGTTAACATCTATCTATTGATAACAGCGGAGTATAATGGCAAGAGTGCTGATTCAGAAGTCAGAGGGCTTGGGTTCAAATTCTGCCTTTGATGCTTCCTACAGGTATTGGGCAAGTCACTTAACCACACTGGGCCTCAGTTTCCTCAACTGTAAAATTAGTGGATTGGACTAGATGGACATCTCTGGTTCCTTCTACTCTAAGCCTATGATTGATTGAGCTTTGAATTTAGTCAGTTAACCAGTTTGGAATCCAACTAACTATACTACTGCTAAGCCTCCATCTTGTATACAAAGATAGTGTGACAGACCTTGTCATGTGCTTTGCTGAAATTTGTCAACTATATCTACAACATATCCTTGATCTACCAGTCTAGAGCCATGTCAAAAAAGGAAATATGGCTATTCTGCCATGACCTTTCTTTGATGAAACCACACTATTTCTTTTTTTCCCCCACTTAATAGAATTTTATTTTTCCCAATTATATGTAAAGATAGTTTTCAACATTCAGTTTTATAAGATTTTGAGTTCCAAATGTTTTCTCCCTCCCATCCCCTCTCCCCAAGATAACAAGCGATCTGATATAGATATAGGTCATACATGTGCTATCATATTAAACATACTCCCACATTAGTCGTGTTGTAAAAGAAGAATCAGAACAAAAGGGGAAAACCACAAGAAAGAAAAAAAAATTAAAATAGTATGCTTCAATCTGCATTCAGACTCCATAGTTCGTTCTCTGAATGTGGATAGCATTTTCCATTATGAGTCTTTTAAATTGTCTTGGATTATTGTATTGCTGAGAAGAGCTAAGTCTATCATAGTTGATCATCACACCATGTAGCTGTTACTGTGTGCAATGTTCTTCTGATTCTGCTCACTTCACTCAGCATTAGTTCATGTAAGTCTTTCCAGGTTTTTCTGAAATCTGCCTGCTCATCATTTCTTTTAGCACAATAGCATTCCATTATATTCGTATACCACAACGTGTTTAGCCATTCCCCAACTGATGGACATCCCCTCAATTTCCAATTCTTTGCCAGCACAAAAAGAGCTGCTATAAACATTTTTGTACATGTGGGTCCTTTTCCCTTTTTTTTTTTAATGATTTCTTTGTAATACAGACCTAGTAGTAGTATTGCTGTATCAAACGGTATGCACAGTTTTATAGCCCTTTGGGCATAGTTCCAAATTGAAGCCACTCTATGTTTTGGGGATCTGAGTTTCCTTTTTTTTTTCTTTTTGAGGTAATCAGAGTTGTGTCTTGCCCCAAGGTCACAGAGCTAGTAAGTGTCTGAGGCTGGATTTGAACTTGGGTCCTCCTGAATCTAGGGCCAGTGCTCTCTCCACTATGCCACCTAGCTGCCCCTCCATCAGTAGGGACTTGGAGTGGACTTGTGACTTAATTGTCATAGAGAAATCCCAGATGAGGAAACTCCCTCCACACATTCAGGTCACCATCTTTTCTGCACTTTATAGTCTTAGAAAGGTACCCAGAGCACTGAAAGGTTAAGTCATTTGCCTGGTTGGATGGGTCACAGAGTACAGGAGAGGAGTAATGTCCAGCAAGACAAAAAATATAGGAGGGGACCAAGTTGTGAAGGAATATTAAAGCTAATCAGAAGTGTTTGTAGTATATCCTAGAATCTATAGGAAGCCACTTAGGTTGGTTGGATAGGGAAGTCACATGGTCAGATCTGCATTTAAAGAAAATTACTTCAGCAGCAGTGGGTAGAATGGACTAGGGTGATTAAAAAGACTTGAGGCAGAGAGACCAATTAGGAGGCTGTTGCGATAATCTAGGCAAGAGACAATGGCCTATACTAAGGTGATGTTATGTGAGTGTAAAGAAGGGGTACCAACCCATACATAACCAGGTACTCCTTAATTTTAAAAACATCTTTTCATGTACAGATTGGACAGTTGGCTACTGAGGTGCTTTCCAACTTTGAAATTCTATGATTTGGAGATAATTGAAGCACAGTCTGTGTAAAGTGCTTTGTGAACTATGAATGTGAAGTATTTATGCGCACTATTATTCCTATAGGAAACAACTCTCAAAGTCCTAGCAGGGGCAAGCCTGGCAGAAATGAATGAAAAATAGCTAATTTGAGGACCCATTGTCAAACCAGTCACCCAGAGGAAGGATCTCAACAGCCTTAAACAAAGAGGATTATCAAAGAACATAATAACATTTCTAGAAATTAAAAAAAGAACCTTGTTTAATAGATAAAAGGGTCCTGGGGTCTATTGTGATTCTCACTAAACCTAGATCCATTCTTTGTTACTGAGTTTGATGATATTCTTAGTTGCTGAGACTCTCTGTCTGGCTCTGGATTTCCACAGAACCTTTGGTTGTTGTTTCCTGGGTGTTATTTGGCTCATAATTGGGATCTTGCTTTCTTTTAATCCTATACTTAGAGGGCTGAAACACTAGAAGGACCCATGTGTCAATTGATGAAAAAATTGCTTGCTCTTTCCAGGTATTCTTAAACTCTAGTCCTTCTTTAATTATCTGAAGACTCAGCGGCAGGGTCCTAATTTAGAAAAGCATCACAAGAAATAATGGTACATTCTTATGTCTAACCTGTGAACCATGAACTGTATGAATTAGTTTAATCCACAGTGAGGACATCTTTTAAAATTAGATATATCACAATGAAGATAAGAACCCAAGTCCAGCTTTTCCAAATAACAAATAATAACAGCATACATAGTGTGTTAAGATTTTCAAAGTGCTTTACAAATATTATCTAATTTGATCCTCACACCAACCCTGGGAGGTAGGTGTTATTATCCTCATTTAATAGATGAGAAAACTGAGGCAGAGAGAGGTTAAGTGATTTGCCCAGGGTCACACAGTTAATAATTATGAGGTATGGTTTGAATTTGGACCTTTCTGACAACTTTAGCACTTCTTCCTTTACGCCAACTAGCTGAAAGGGAGAAAAGGGGAGAGGGAGAAAGGAAGATAGAGAGAGGGGATAGGGAGAGAGAGGGAGAGAGACAGAGACAAAGAGAAATAGACAGAGACAGAGAGAAAGACAGAGAGAGAGAGAATATTCTTACCTTGGATTGAGACTCATGGATAAATTTCAAGGAAGGGTTCCATGAATTGGATGAGAAAAAGACAATTGGTTTCCTTTGTAATCCTACATATTATTACGCATTTTAAAACAATTCTGAAAAGGGGTCCATAGGTTTCACTAGACTGCCAAGGGGGTACACTCCACAAAGAAAGGTTGACAATCCCTGAAATAGTAGATTAAGCTTGGTGTCAAAAAGGCATGCATTAAAGTACTGCCTCTGACACATGGTGATTCTATCACCATGGGCAAGTCACTTAACCTTCAGTCAACTGTGCTTTAGTAAATTCTCTAAGACTATGAGGTGGCTCAGATCATATTTCTTGACCCCGGTGGCTATATTCCAAGTGAAATTCCAAAATAATTCATGATTGTTGCCCTGGGCTCAAAAAAAGTGCTAGTGCTGGCTCTGTTCCCACTATAGAAGTCTTTGTCAAAAAACATCATGAAAATTGTTCTTGATTGATATAAATCCTCAATTTGGGGGGGGGGGAGTAGGGATGGGTAATGGAGATCTGAGGTTCCCTGAGGTAGATCAGGGCTGCTACATTGGCAAGAGTCTCCTGTCTCCATCCACTCTGTCTAGATTTTTACTTTGGAGACCAGACAAATAAGGTTTTCATTAGCAGATAATAAAAAAAAAAACCTAAATTGCACCAGCAAATCATAGAAAGCACAGCTTTAGGCGAGGGGCAGCTTTTCCTATTACCTAATTCCTCTCTGTTCATATTGAGCCCCAAAATCTCATGGAAATGCCAGACTTCCTTAGCCCAGAAGGCTGCCCATCTCCCTCCCCAATCTCCTGTCAGCTCCATCCCCTTCTCCCTGAAACATTTCCTATGAAACAATCCAACATTTGATTCAGGTTTTCCTTTTTCCCTGGACATATTTCTGGAGTTCAGCTCTTCCAAAGGCCCATATTTAAAGTCAGGCCTACCCTCACATCCATAAAGGTGAAGGGAGGGGGCAAAAGAAGTATGAAATTAAGTAAATGGAATGTAGTGGGAAACCTAGGATGCCAATGTCAGCAGCCCAGGAGTGTCAGGTGGGGAAGGTCTCTGCTAAGATAAAAACTTTGCCTGAGCAGCCAAAGATTTCTTACTTCACTTACTGACAGAGATGCCTTTGGGATCTCTGGTTTCTCCTCTATATCACATTCTTGGAAATGAACCATTAAACAATAATTTTCATCCCTTTCCCAAATGCCTCTAAACCAATTTTTGTGTCCAGGCACTCTATGTTTATGACAAGTTATCTCATCTTCAAAGAAAATGGTCTTCATTTCCCTACCTTGTCAGCATATCCCACGATCTCTTTCCTAGGATGGAAGTTTTTGCAGTATGTTTTATTTAATTTTCCCCTTCATGATCTTAGGTTTTTCCCACGATAAGGTTATGCAATTCTATACGCTTACCAGCACCAGAACAGTGCATGAACTTCAAGTGAACTCTAACATCTCAACTTGACATTCCATATCTTTAAAAATATATCTATATCCAGCAAAGCAAGGTTTGAATATTAATCTCTTCAATGAGGAAGTGTGGTGGGGAAATAGGACTCCCTGCTTGTATTTCCTGTGGGTGAGGATCTAAGTTTTGTCTCTCTGAGGGAGAAAAAAAAAAAGTGTAACCTGGAACAATTTAAGTGCCAAAGGAATTCATTCAGAACCTCAGAGGAAGGCAAGGCATCCCAAATGGATGTGCAGGCAGTCTGGGACACTGAACAGAAATGGGAAAAGCAAAATTGGGCTCTTTGGGGGAAAATTCTGAGATCCCAAAGAATACTAGATGGGAGGAAGGAAGAATGAGTATCTGGGTTACCTTGGAATCTTGGAAATGGAGCTATGTTGTCAAACCAATATCTTAATTCATCTTCTGCCTTTGGGAGAGGTCAGTGGATCTGCTCTTTCTCCATTGGCTCTCAAAAAATGGTGACTGAGAGGCTATGAAGAAGGCAAAAAGAGAATTTCATCTCCTAGAGGATATAATTCAGTTGAGTATAAATTTATAGGGTGTCTACAGTCTGCAAACCACCATGCTAGGTTCTGCAAGTGCAAAGATGAAATGGAAAACAGTCCCTGCCTTCCAGATGCTTGTATTCTCTTCATTTAACGTTAGGGTAGAATGAGGAGAATATGAAATTTAACCAAAAATATAAATTAAAGAGACTGAGAACGCAGACAACTAGGAGGGATAAGAGTATTTATAGCTAAAAAGAACACTAAAAAAACCCAGTACCAAGGTTTTTAATCTTTTTCTTTGGGGGGGGGTCATTAACCCCTTTGACAATCTGGTAACATCTATGCATACCTTCTCAAAATAATGTTTTTAAATTCATACAACAAAATACATAGATTACAAAGAAAAACAGTTATATTGAAATAGTTATAGAAAATTGTTTTAAGTTCACAGGTTAAGAACCCCTGATCTACTAGTATAATTCCCCCAATTTACAGAGTAGAAAACTGAAGTCCAAAGAGATTAAGTTATCCAACCAAAGTCATACAGTTAGCAAGGAATAGAGTCAGAATTGAAAACTGGTCCTCCGACTTCACATTGTATTCCCTTCGATTGTACCATGCTGCCTGACCCTATGGAGACTGACCCAGAAGATTAGAATAGAATAGAATAGAATAGAATAGAATAGAATAGAATAGAATAGAATAGAATAGAATAGAATAGAATAGAATAGAATAGAATACAATAGAATACAATAGAATACAATAGAATACAATAGAATACAATAGAATCTTGGACACTTTCAGTGCTGATTTCCATGAGGTGGTTGTTCTATTACTTGGTGTTGTTTCCTCATTCCATTAAGAGGGATGCTTCCTTATTAATGTTGCAATATGAAAGCCAAGTGTCTCAGTGGATAGAGCTCCACAGCCTCTTTCTGTGTGCCAATGTTCAGCACACCTAGAGTTCAATCTCTCCTCACTTCTACCTTTTAGAATCCCCAGTTCTCTTCCATGCTTAGATTATACCCCACTTCTCACATGATACCTTTCCTGATTCCCCCAGGGGCTAAACCAATTTCACAAACTACCAGACTTTGTTTGTTTGTACTTTGTATATATTTTGTATTTAATGATATCTGTACATGTTGTTTTCCCTGTAATAGGGCTTCTGAATGATTTTTATGTCATGACTATCTGGTTAAGTCTGTGGACCCCTTCTCAGAATAATGTTTTTCGTGCATAAAATAAAAGACATAGGATTATAAAAGAAGCTAATTATATTGAAGTAGTAAACATTACATACTTTTAAAACAAGGTAAAGGACCCCAGGTTAGGAACCTCCTGCCTTCAGAATTTAAACTCCTTGAGGGTAGGGACTATTTAATTTTTGTTCTTGTATCTAGCTCAGTGCCTGGTGCAAGTAAATTCGTGTTAATTGACTGACATCTATGATGCCATAGTGTGAGTATTCCCTTTAATGATTCAGATTACAGCTTTCCCTTCCTGCCTATTCTCAACCTACAAAATTGTCATCCATGTCCTCCCATCAGATCACCAAAGGGGATCCTCCCAACATGTTGGAGGTCATCTTCAATTTCTCTCGATATCATGAGGATACCATGGAATATGGAAACTGTTCCACCAGTTATCTCTCCCATCTTCTCTCCACCACTCCATCTTGTTACATGACCAGCCCATCTTCTTTTCTGGTCACATAGTTCTTTGATGACAACTTTGTTACCATATACCCTAATAATTCTTTGTTTGAAAAGTGTTGTGGCCTGTTCACACCCATCATCCTTATCCATTGTCCTTTGGATTATCCTTCAACTTTATTTCTTTAAAGACCGTAGTGATCTCCAGAGGAACCTGTATGCAATCCAAGAAGCAACAGTTAGAACTAAACATGGAACAACTGATTTGTTTAAGATTGGAAAAGGAATACAACAGGCTATGTATTGTCACCTTATTTATTTAACTTAAGTACATTGCGAGAAATGCCAGGCTGGCTGAATCAAAAACTTGAGTTAAGGTTGCCAGGAGAAATGGCAACAATCTCAGATATGCAAATGATACTACTCTGATGACAGAAAGTGAAGAGGAATTAAGAAGCCTCTTGATAAGTCTGAAAAAGAAGAGTAGAAAAGCTGGCTTGAAGCTATTAAAAAAAAACACTAATATCTTGGCAAGTGGTCCCATCACTGTCTGGCAAATAGAGAGAGAAGCAGTATCAGTCTTTATATTCTTGGGCTCAAAGATCATTGAAGACAGCAAAAGCAGCCATGAAATTGAAAAATGTTTGCTTCTTGGAAGAAAAGCTATGCAAATCTAGAGAGCCTACTAAAAAGCAGAGATATCACCTTGCTGACAAAGGTCTGTATAGTCAAAGCTATAATTTTTCCAGTAGCAATGTATGGCTGTGAGAGCTGGACTATAAGGAAAGCTGAGCGCCGCAGAATTGATGCTTTCAAATTGTGGTGCTGGAGAAGACTTTTGAGAGTCCCTTGGACAGCAAGGAGATCAAATTAGTCAATACTTAAAGAAATTAATTAGGCTTTTCACTGGAAAGTAAAATACTGAAGCTGAAGCTTAAATACTTTGACCACATAATGAGAAGACAGAACTCATTAGAAAAGACTCTGTTTGGGGAAAGATTGAAGGCAGAAGGAAAAAGGGGGATGGAAGAGGATGAGATGGATAGTTGGTGTCAAGAAAGCAGTGAACATGAACTTGGAAAGACTTTGAGAGATAGTGGAGAACAGAAGGGATTGGCATGCCATGGTCAATGGAGTCACAAAGAGTCAGACATGATTGAACTATTGAATAACAACAACATAGTGATCCATGATTCAGAGTCCTATTGGGTCATTGAAAGAATATCAGTGTTAAAAGGGGGGGTGGGGCTTTATTTCAGGGAAGAGCTTGGAAGGGGCCTTTCCCTTCAAGACAAAGCAAAAAATAAAATATCTAGCCTAGAGGTGTTTGTAGCTTTTGATATTTTTTCATCCCCCTCCCTTCACACCCACCACCCCTAGCTCCCCAACTCCTCCTACATTGCACCTCATTGTAATTCTGATTTATTCACTTGACTACCCCCTGAAGACTCAAAAACATTGCATGCTCAGCACTGGACTCATTATTTAAGCTTGCCATATAACAGCCGAAGAACCCGATTACTAACCCTTAGACCTGATTGAAAATTAAGGGATTAAAATTCATAAAGCTCACAGAAAGTGCTTTACCATATATATAATATATATATAATATACATATATGTGCATATACATATATATACATATACACACATACACACACACACACACACACACACACACATATATATATACAGAGAGAGAGAGAGGTGTGGGGTGGGAAGACAGAATTTTGTAGGCAATACTTGCTACATTGATCAGAATGTTATAGAAGCAAGAAGGATGATTTGTGAACCTTTTTATGAAAAACATATAACTATATAGATATGTGTAACTGTATTATACATTATTGTAGTTATGTATAAAATTACATATAGTTATATATGGACACCTTGTATATGCACATGTATATGCATTTGTATATGTACATATGTACATAAGGGTGAGGATAAGGGTGTGTTTATATAGGCATATGTGTGTATATATATAGGTCCACACACATGCATATGTGTACATATATATACATGTAAACACCCTATGTTTAATCTTGAAATCATGTATGGTCAAGGGCAAGCAAGAAAAGGAACCCATGATCACATAACTTCAGGAAGAAATGTTTTTTAATGAAGGAACAGGAAACAGATGGAACAATTGAGGTTGTCTCCTGAGTCATCTGGAGAAGTTGGTAATAGGCTTTGTAAAGGAGAAAAAAAAACCTCATAATATCCCTTAAATATTAACCAGATAAACTAGATCCTTAAGCTCTTCTGTTTGGTCCCTGACCTTCTCTTCCCTATCCTTCATTTACTGATAGGGCAATGAGTCCTGAGACTACGTCACCTGACCTTTTGGCCCATAAGCTTTCAGCCATGCCATCTGGTTTCCATGATAAGCCCTCCCTGTGCCAAATCTTTGTCTAGTTGTATTATCAAAGAAGGGACACAATATAAAAATGAACTTGCCAAAGAAGGAAAATAGAGACTAGAGAGGGTGCTATATTTCAGAAGGGTATCCCACATGGGGATGGATTATAGAATCTTCTCTAAAACAGAGGTCATAGGTTTAAAGCTGGAAAGAACCTCAGAGGTTATCTAGTCCAAACTTCTCATTTTATATTTTAGGAAACTAAGGCCAGGCAGGTTAAAGGACTTGAACAAGGTCATACAGGTAGTGATGATTAAAGGTAGGATTTGGCCTCAGGTCTGTCTCCAAAGCCACTGTGATGTAGATCACACTTCATTCCATCTGTCTGGAACAACTCTATTGTCATGGAGACAGGGAAATGCCCTAGTTGATCTGGAAAGGTCTCATTTGGTCTTCTGATTCTTTGGAAAGAAATTTTCTACTTTTGTAGGCCCTTAGGTCTCACTCTACTTGAATTGTTCTTCAGCTCTACTCCTAAGTATAACTTTCTTTCTGACCCATGGAAAACAGTTGCCTCTTAGGGACCAGGGTGGCAGCCAGAGTGGGAGGTAGAGTACCAGGGCATTATGAAGGAGGTGTTGAGAAATGCAAGGATGAAGTCAAAGGAGGGGATTATTGGGAACATTTGATACTTTGAGGCTTCTCTAACCCTGGATCTTTCTTCACTATTAATCACTTAGGGGGGACTGATTTGTAACAAACAGGGATACTTATCAAGGGAGGATAAAGAGGGCAGCATAGATCTCTCTAGTGAGGATTATTTGGCAAGAATTGTGTGGAAAGATTTCCCCCTCCCCGCCATTAACAACTGTCTAATGGATAGGGCCCTGGCTGGGTTCTGATTAAAGGGAGGGGTTAGGTGACTTATTCAAAGACACAAAGCCTGCAGTTTCCCCTTCAGGAAAATGAGGATAATCGTAATTTGGCACTTTTCCTCCTCACAGGAACACTGATTAATGAGAGCATAGTCATAAAGCACTTAGTGACATGGAAAAAAAGGAGTCATGTTATCTGGCAGACAACTCCCTTTCTACTATCCCAAGGCAAGTAGCAACTGATGGCAAGGCAGTAGTAAAGAACCTAGATTTGCCAAAAATCAGTCAACAATTCCATCTAGCAAACACCCACCTCCTATGCAGGGCTATGAGGCACTGGGGCAGATACAAAGTGTAGATAAAATGTTGTCCTTGCCTTCATGAAGCTTACCAGAATGCCCAAAAAAGGTAGAAAATCAATCAGTATTTAAACACCTGCTTCGCTTTGAGAACTTTCCCACAATAGAATTATAGTCTTATTGGAAAGATGGGGCATAAACAATCAATCAACAAGCATTTTTTTTCTTTCTAGTATAAATTTATTTATTTTTAGTTTTCAATATTCACTTCCACAAGTTTTTGAGTTCCAAATTTCTCACCCCTTCCCCCACCCCCAAGATGGCATGCATTCTGAATAACCCTTCCCCTGGTCTGCCTTCTCTTCTATCTCTCCCCCCTCCCTTCTCTTATCCCCTTCCCCTTCTATTTTCCTGTAGAGCAGGATAGACTTCTGTACCCCATTTCCTGTATTTCTTATTTCCCAGTTGCATGTGAAAACATTTTTTTAAAAACATGTGTTTTTAAAACTTTGAGTTCCAAATTTTCTCCCTTCCTCCCTCCCCACCCACCCTCATTGAAAAGGCAAGCAACTCAATATAGGTTGTACATGTGCAGTTATGCAAAACACTTCCTTAGTAGACATGTTGTGAAAAACTAACTCTATTTCCCTTAATCCTATCCTGCCCTCCCATTTATTCTATTCTTTCTTTTGACCCTGTCCCTCCTCAGAAGTATTTGCTTCTGATTACCCCCTTTCCCAATCTGCCCTCCTCTCTATCATCCCCCTGCTCTCTTGTCCCCTTCTCCCCCTATTTTCCTGTAGGGTAAGACAGATTTCCATACCCAATTGAATGTGTATGTTATTCTCTCCTTAAGCCAAATCCTATGAGAATAAGATTCCCTCATTCCCTCTCACTTTCCCCTGTTTCCCCTCCACCATGAGAGACTTCATTTTTCTGGGGGTTTTTTGTGAGATAATTTACCCCATTCTACCTCTCCCTTTCTTCTCTGAGTATCATCCTTTCTCATCCCTTAATTTTATTCTCCAGATATGACCCCTTAATCTTCAACTCACCCTGTGCCCTCTATCTATCTATCTGTATATACGTACATATAATTTTTTTCCTTCAACTACCCTAATACTGACAAAGTCTCATGAGTTACAAATATCATCTTTCCATGCAGGAATGTAAACAGTTCAATCTTAATAAGTCTCTTATGATTTCTCTTTCCTGTTTACCTCTTCATGTTCCACTGTTCCATTTGAAAGTCAAATTTTCTGTTTAGCTCTGGTCTTTTCATCAGGAATGCTTGAAAGTCCTCTATTTCACTGAATGACCATTTTTTCCCCTGAAGGATTATACTCAGTTTTGCTGGGTAGGTGATTCTTGGTTGTAATCCTATCTCCTTTGCTCTCCGGAATATTATATTCCATGCCCTGCAGTCCTTTAATGTAGAAGCTGCTAAATCTTGTGTTATCCTGATTGTGTTTCCACAGTACTTGAATTGTTTCCTTCTGGCAGCTTGTAATATTTTCTCCTTGACCTGGGAACTCTGGAATTTGGCTATAATATTCCTAGGAGTTTTCCTTTGGGGATCTCTTTCAGGAGGAGATCTGTGGATTCTTTCAATTTCTATTTTGCCCTCTGGTTCTAATATATCAGGGCAGTTTTCCTTGATAATTTCTTGAAAGATGATGTCTAGGCTCTTTTTTTGATCATGGCTTTCAGATAGTCCAATAATTTTTAAATTCTCTCTCCTGGATCTATTTTCCAGGTCAGTTGTTTTTCCAATGAGATATTTCACATTGTTTTCTAATTTTTCATTCTTTTGGATTTGTTTTACAGTGTCTTGATTTCTCATAAAGTCACTAGTTCCAATTGCTCTATTCTAATTTTTAAGGAAGTATTTTCTTCAGTAATCTTTTGGACTTCCTTTTCCATTTGGCCAATTTTTCTTTTTAGGGCATTTTCTCCTCATTGGCTTTTTGGACCTCTTTTGCCATTTGGGTTAGGCTGTTTTTTAAGGTGTTATTTTCTTCAGTATTTTTTTGGGTCTCCTTTAGCAAGCTGTTGACTTGTTTTTCATGATTTTCTGGTATCACTCTCATTTCTCTTCCCAGTTTTTCCTCTACTTCCCTTACTTGCTTCTCAAAATCCCTTTTGAGCTCTTCCAAGGCCTGGGACTGATTCATATTTTTCTTGGAGGCTTTGGATGTAGGAGCTTTGATTTGTTGTCTTCTTCTGGTTGTATATTTTGATCTTCTTTTTCACCAAAGTAAGATAATATAGTCTGACTCTTTTTGTGCTGCTTGCTCATGATCCCAGCCAATTACTTGAGTTTTAAACTCTTGTTAAGGTAAGAGTCTGCTTCCAATGTGGAGAGTGTATTGTCCCAAGCTTCAGGGGTTTGTGTAGTTGTTTTCAGAGATACTTGTAGGGACCTGTAAATTTTCAGTTCTTCCAAGGTGGTATGATAAGGGGCGAGGTGTTTACTCCTTTCCTGACCTGTGACCACAAGTATTCCTTTCTGTCCTAACTGTGAGGAGGGGTTCCTCTTCCCAGCCACTACAAGCTCCACCATGCCAGCACTCCTCCTCACCCCAGCACCACCACCCAGAACTGTGACCCAGATCCACACACGAGCAAAGCAAGAGATTCCTGCCTCAGCACTAGCAAAGAGATCCCTGCAATCCCTCTCTTATCAGCCACTGGATTCCCCTCAGTCTGTGGGCTGGAAGCTCGGGAAGCAGCTGCCCCCCCAGGGCCACGCTCTTGGGAATGGAGCTGAAACCCCACCTTCCTCTCTGACCACCAACAGAAACAGACTTTTCCCACCGACCTAAGTTGTCTTTGGCATTTGTGAATTGAGGAGTCTGGAAACCTCCGCAGCTGCCCACGATTCAGTCCTCTGAGGCCTGCTCCAGGTTTGCTGCAGCCTGCGCACCCACGCACGGCTGTGCGCGCTGCGCTCCCAGCCCGGCGATACACCTTTCTGATCAATCATCCAGGTTGTCTGGGGCTGGAAATTTGGTTCACTCTGTCTTTTTGTGGGTTCTGCTGCTTCAGAATTTGTTTAGAGCCATTTTTATGAGTATTTGGAGGGATTTGGGGGAGAGTTCAAGGAAGTCACTGCTTTCACCCCGCCATCTTGGCTCCGCCCCCCCCAACAAGCATTTATTAAGCACCTTTTGTGTACCAGATACCATACTAGGCAATGTGAATATAAAAAAAAAAAGATAAAATAATCCCCGAAAATATAAGATCACAGCATGAAAGATATCCTGAGATGGCCTTTAAATTGATCCTTTGGAATTCAGCACTTAAACATCCAAGACCATGTGTAAATAACCTACCTTGTTTTGGCAGCAAAAAGAGTCCAATTTATCTTTTGGTGATTCTATACATTCACAGAGGTGTCCCACCCAGGATACCTGGCACACATAGACCTACCAGAAAACCTGCCAGTGCTTAAATAAGAAGGGCGTTTGCTGAAGCTTCACCCTTCCCAGTTAGTTCCACAACCCACTGGCCCATTGGGTTACTCCAGTGCTGTTCTACCTTGGGCTATAGTGTGGGAAGTTAGGTAAGGAGTTTCCATCATGTTACTCTTTGGAAAATGGTCCTTGATAGGCATATCCTGCCAGAGCTCTTTGGTTACCTCTGGACAGTCATCTACTAACTAGTGAATCTACATTTATCTACATTTATCCTTGGTCAGCATTAACTAAGATCATACTAATAGAGAATTTTGGTGACAGAAAGCTAGGAAACCTGGGAGAGTTTGGGGGAGGGGGAATCCTGAGCAATTTCAAAGAGAGTTCGTCTATGAAAGATAGCAATAACTACTGGACCTATTGACAGATAGAAATAGATATAGGTACAGATACATATATGGATATGGATACAGATAGACATAGGTGTAAATACAAATACAAATATAGATACAGACACAGATACAGTTATAGAGATGGTTATAGATATAGATGAGGATACAGATATAGATACTCTCTAAGAATCCATAACTACTGGCATAGAGAGCTCCTGAATAATGAAATTCCTTCTCTACCAATGCAAATCAGCATCTTCTTTGCAACTTATGGTCTTAGAATGTCGCTGAGAATAGTGAGAGGTTAAAGGAAGGTCACAGCCTTGCAAAGGGTCATAGCCGATATGCATCAAAGATAGGATTTGAATCTAGTCTTGGTAGTAGTCCCAGCTCTCACCACACTGCATATCCTTTACTAAGGACAGCTTGTAGAATTTTCCACCCACTTGTCCCTACAAAGCTAACATATCTCCTTGCTCTTGAATCTGGTGGTCCTATCTTGACCATACTATGACGATCACTGTGATCAACTATGTATTTCAGGGTTGGCTGGCCAATGCTGGTTTTGAGTGGGGTAAAGTTGAAAGATAATCTGGTTGAAACAGATACAATTCTTAGGAACTATCTATATAACTAAATCATTATATTGTCTCTATAAGCTCTGCATCTGTTTCTATATGTATACCTGTACATCATCTACGTTGTTGTCCAGGCATTTCAGTCATGTCTGAATCTTCATGACCCCATTTGGGGTTTTCTTGACAAAGATACTAGAATAGTTCATCATTTCCTTCTTCATCTCCTTTTACAGATGAGGAAACTGAGGCAAACAAAGTTAAGTGACTTGCCCAGGGTCACACAGCTAGTAAGTGCCTGAGGCCAGATTTGAACTCAAGAAGATGAGTCTTCCTGACTTCAAGGTTAGCACTCTATCTACTGCAACACCTAGCTGCCTCTACATCATCTGCATCTCATCTATTATCTCTCTCATCTGTCAAGTGACCACAGTAGTTCCTCTGTTTAATACCACAGCGTTCTAGTATAAGTTAATATGTTGTACAGTTCTTAATTGCAAGTGTAACTCAAATAAGCTCTGAGGATCTTTATTCCAACACCCGCTCTCCCAGAAGAGTCAGGGCCCTGAGCTTAGCTGATACTTCCTTACCAAGGGAAGGAAAGTACAAATGAAAACAAAAGAAATAAAAAGAGCCAAGCAAAGAAATGGGCTCTGTGTTCAAGGCTGTGTCATGACCCAATCTCTCTCTCTCCCCCAGAGGATTATAGTCATCCTAACTCGAATACAACCAGCATGAAAGAGGGCCTGCCCCATCTGTTAATGTCTTTTACAAGCATTCTCAGTTCTAGCTCAGTAGACAATCAAAAAGATCCTCTTGTCCACATGGCAAGCAGACTAGAAACAACACTTACCTACATATTCCCTGAAGTTCGAGTGAAAATTGAATTAAGCAGAGGACTCTGAGCACACTCAAAAAGACCAGGCCCTTATTACCCAATCCCAGTCTCCCATTACATTCTGATAGCTACTGGCCCTGTGACTTCATTGGTATAGGGAGCTCCTGGTGAGGAACTTCCTCTTCGAATGCATGCCACCAACTTTTGTGCAACTTATAGTCTTAAATAGTTGTTCAGTGTTACTTAGAGGATGAATTACTCGCACGGGGTCACACAACCAATATACGTAAGGAGTGAAGCTTGAATGCAGTTCTTCAAAGAATCAAGGCCAACTCTTCATCCATTGTATCATACTGCCTTCGCACATGGGTTCTTAACTGTTTCCTAATTATTTCAGGTGCTAGCCTTAATTTCACCAAACGGGAGCTTGTCCACAAGTATGGAAATTCATTTGGGGCCAGTAGCCGATCATTTCTGATGTGTTGCCCATATGCTGAGAATATGGTAGACTCAGAAAGATTCCATCAGACAGCTAGTGCTTAGTGTTTGGGCAGCTCTCTGAGAAGAGGAATCAGGATATATTTGAAATGACGATGATGTAAAAACAGAAGATATCCATTTTCTTCAAAGGAAAATGTATTTCTGGAATATTTTGTATAATCTCAATGACTACATTTTAATAGCAACAACTTCACTCTTTAATCCCTCTGGTAATGGATAATGTTTCTAAAAAATATTCTAGCTTAACATGAATAACCTATATCAGATTGCTTACTGTCTCAGGGAGGGGGTAAGGATGGTAAGGACGGAATTTGAAACTCAACACTTTTAAAAACTGAATGTTAAAAATTGTTTTTATATGTAATTGGGGGAAATAAGATATTATTTTGCTTTTTTAAAAAAAATACTGTAGTTTAACTCAAGGAGTTTTCCAGGACAATATCTCTTTTAGAATTCTCTTTTGGCCCTCACTCTCCCCTCTACCATTGGCTGTTTCTTGCCAACTTGAAAGTAATAGAAAAGGCTAGTTTCTTTCTTAGGTATTTCTTGATTTAATAAGAGCTTCCATCTAGTCACGTGAAATTCTAGTATATGTATGCTTCAGGAGGGAAAACAGTATCTGTAGACTTCTTTTGGAGTGTTTTCTAGACTGAGGTTGATGGAACATGTAGAATCATTAAATTTGAGAGCTGAAACTTCTGAGAACATCCAGACTCTGCAATGCAGAATTTCAGAGGAGGAGTTGGAAGACATCTCAAGTGCTATCTAATTCACCCCACACCCAGGCTGTGTTCTTTATCCTGTAAGCTCGCTCCAGCCCTGGAAGTACCCTTCACTCTTGTGGCCTCTCCTTCTAGCTGGATGGCTCCTCCCAGTACCTTCATTTAAGGAGGGGGACCAGACCAGAAATGTCTCGTTGCTGTACAGTCAGCATCTGGACATTTTCTGTACCATGCCCCTGCCCTATTGTCCTCCCTGGCCTACTCAGATTCCTTTTATGTGCTGTCTTCTCCCATTGGAATGTAAGCTCCTTAAGGGCAGACACTATCTTTCTTCCTGCTGGTGTTTGTATTTCCAGTGCTTGGCTCAGTGCCTGGGACATAGCAAGTGCTTAGAAAATGCTTGTTGAGTGACTGATTGAAAAAGAAATCCCTTTGCAACATACTCAATAAGTATTTACCCAGCCTTTACCCTACCTGCTTGCAGTCCTCCAAGGATAGGGGACCCATTATTTCCTGAGATGGCCCATTTAACTTTGGGATAGCTTTAATTGTTAAGGAAGGTTTTCCTTACACGAAGCTAAAATATCCTTCTTTGAAACTTCTACCATTTCCTCCAAATTCTGCCCTGTGGCCCCAAACAGAGTAGATTTAATCCCTCTCCCACATGACAGCCCTCTAAATGCTTAAAGACAGATATCATCTTCTCCTTGGGTTTTTCCTTCTCCAGGTGAAATGTATCTAGTTTATTTAACCAATCCTCACATAGTTGGAAGAACTTGAAACCTCATACCATCCTGGTTGCCTTCCTTGGATATGTGCCACTTTATCAGTGTTCTTTCAAACGTAAAGCACCCAGAACTGAACATAGAACTCCATATGTGCTCTGACCAAGGTAGAGGAGAGGGATTTTCTCCTATTTCTGAAAGCTAAGAACCAAGTACTTCAGCACTGAGCCCTATGTGTCCTCAGAAGTTGTCAGAGGAGCTCTGGAACATATCCCATAGAAGAGGTCCTATAAGCCCATCTCCACTCACACTCCATGACATGTAATCCTTTGAAATAAGTTGAGACAAAATACGTATGAAATAAATACAAGGAAATTTAGGAGGGAGGACACGAGCTGTTGGAAAGACCAGGAATGATTTCACATAGAATGTGGTGCTTGAACTAAGTTTTGAAGAAAGTAATAGGTTCTAAGAGGCTGAGGTAAGGGAGGAGGGCATTCCTCACACGGGGAAAGCTGGGCAATGGAGGTGGAATTTCTTGTGTGAAGAATGGCAAGAAGGCCAGAATCAAACTCTGATTATATCTTGGCTTTGTCACTAATAAAATCTGCATAAAAACAAATCTCATTTGCCTAAATGTTTCCCCTTAGTTCATGTTCTCTGATTCTAAGAAGCAGGGCTCAGTGATTGGGTCCATAAATTTGATTCATAATTTAACAGCAGGCCTGTTCATCATCTTATCTGATACTGTGATTTATATATATACTGTGATATATATATATATATATATATATATATATATATATATATATATATATATATATATATATATATATATCTCCAATTGATGTGTTTTTCAGCATACAAGCTGGCAGTTTGATGTGCCTCTTGTTCCAGTCTGTTTTCTTTAACTTCTTAAGTTACTTTTTTTTGAATTTTGGACCCTTCCACCCTCCCATTCTCCTCCCACCCACCTCAGGATGTGACAGTTTAGAGGGACTTTCTCCTTGAGCTATTGTCTTTTTCTTTTGCTGCTGTAAGGTTTATAACACAGAAGATGAAACCCAATCCACTTGGAAGAGCTTGACAGCTAGAAGTGACAGCTTTCCCTCTTCCCTTTCCCAACATGGCAAATGCATATGGTTAGCGTACCTGTTGAGTTACCACAGAGCATTGTGGGAGCTCTGGAAATTTTGCTGGGAAGCCCACCAATACTAAGAAGTATTCCTCCAGCTAAATAAGCCAAAGATTCTTCTCCAATTCTCTTCATCTCAAAAGACCTTGATATCTCCTACTCTATCTTCCTTTCCTTATCCTTATAAAGAAGTGCCCCCCACCTTTTTAAGGCAATTGGGGTTAAGTGACTTCCCCAGGATCAAACAGCTAGTAAGTTTCAAATGTTTGGTCTGAGGCCGAATTTGAACTCAGGTCCTCCTGACTTCAGGCGCGGTACTCCATCCACTATGCCACCTAGCTGCTCCTGCCCTTTTTCTTATGAAGGGTAACCCGAACTATACATGTGTACTCGATCCTGTCCCCTCATGTCTAATCCATCAAATTGCATCCTCAGTTACCCTTCCTATTCTCCCAATTCTACAATCTCTCTCTATAAATTGGTTCCTTCTTTACTGCCTACATAGTCTCTCTAACCTTTCAAAAACAAAAAACCCTTCACCAAACTCTACCATCTCCTCAAGCTATTGTTCTAAATCCCTCCTCCTTTCTCATGCAAACTCCTAGGAAAAGTTATATATGCTTACAGCCCCCACTTCCTCTCTTCTCACTCACTCCTCGACCCTTCATAATCGGGCTTTCTATCTCATCACTCTACTGAAATTGCTCCAAAGTTATCAATAGTCTCTAAGTCACCAAATCCAACAATCTTTTTTCACTTACTCCCTTTCAGCTATCTGCTACATTTGACACTATTGACTACCCTCTCCTGCTGTTGATGCCGTCTTTTCTCTGAATTTTTGTGATGTTACTCACTCTCTCCCGGCTCGCCTCCTCAGTCCAAACACTCCTCGTTTTCCTTTGATGGATCATCATCCATCCAAGTCCCCTAACTGTGGGTGTCCTGCATTATCAACTGCCTATTAGAAATTTCAAACCAGATGTAAAACATCTTAAACCCAACATGTATAAAACTGAACTAATTCTCATGCCCCCTAAACCCTTCCCTTTTCCAAACTTCTTTATTTATGTCAAATATTACCATTTCATATTTCATAATATCTCTTGCATTCAATCCATTCTCTCCCTTCACACAATGACCTCCTTAGTTAAGGCTCTCATCATCTTTTGTCTATGTTATTGGGACAGCTTTCCAATTGGTCTCCATGCCTCAAGTCTGTCACTGCTCCAGTCCATCTGAAACACTGCAGCCAAAGAAATTTTCCTTAAAGGCAGAACTGAATATGACTCCCTTACTCAACTAAGTGGCTTTCTCTTTATTGCGTCTAGGATAATACACACACACAAATGTATGTATGTGTGTGTGTGTGTGTGTGTATGTGTATTTCTCTGTTTAGCTTATAAAGCTGTATATAATATGGCCCTAACAGATCTTTCTAGCCTCATTGGGCATTACTGTCTCTCTTAAACTCTAAGATCCAGCCAAACTGGCTTTCTCTCTGTTCCTCACTCATAACATTCTATCCAAATCATGTCTCTCTGCCTTTGCACTGGTACACATGCCTGGAATGCATTCCCTCCTTACATTCACCTCACAGAGTCCCTCTCTTCCTTTGAGATGCATCTTAAGCAACATGTCCTGCACAAAGCCTCTTCTGATCTCCCCAAGCTAGTGCCACCCTCCAAAACTAGCTAGTGCCACCCTCCTAAACCAAGGGAGGAGGGACCAAGACACCATGCAATGAACATAAATGAATGGGACTGACAGCTTCATAACTGACCTACACCCAGATCTCCCAACATCTAACTGGATTTTATTATACAGGACTGATTCTACAGAGAGTCTTGCCCAAGTAAAGACTAAAAAAAACAGTGATATACTGAAGTTATTTGCAAGGCTGAAGGAGAAGATCAAGGAGTGCTTCAGGTTGTATCAATATAAATAGAGATAGTTTTACCAGCCACTGATAATTTGGCTTGCCATGTCTCCCTCATAGATGATCACAGGTGGGAAAATAAATGAAATCTGGGTTCATTTCTACAAGCCAAATAAGAACTCCTGGTATTATATTAGAAAGAACATAGAATTTGGAGTCAGATGACATTCGTTTAAATCCTGTTATGCTCCTGACTATCACAGGACTTTGTGAAAGTGACTTTACCACTCATCTTTAATATTTCCATCTGCAAAACGAAGAAAAAAGGGTTCTATTTCCTAGAACCCCACCAGGTAGGCTGGGGCACCTAGGTGGCACAGTAGATAGAATGCTGGGCCTGGAGTCAGGAATATTCTTCTCTGCAAGTTCAAATCCAGCCTTAGACACTTACTAGCTGTGTGACAAGTCACTTAACCCTGTTTACCTCAGTTCCTCATTTTTAAAAAAGCTGGAGAAGGAAATGGCAAACCACTCCAGTATCTTTGCCAAGAAAATCTAAGGAGTCCTAAAGAGTCAGAAATGACTGAAAATGACTGAATTGAATACCATGTAGGCTAGGGTCACTTTTCTAGGTTATTGAGTTAAGCTAGTTCAATTCCTTAAGAGGTACTGAAACTCTTCTTGAGATTTAATTAGCTAAAGGAATTGACTCAAGTTCTTGACCTGGCTTCCTGGTCATGAAGATCTCCAATTCCCTCTCTGATGCATCTGTCTATAAACCAACAGCATGACCAACACTGGGGAAGCTATGTTCAGCTGAATCAACATGGTGTCCTTAGTGGATATGCTTGTTGAATATTACTTCCCTCTTATGGCTAAATAAACTTCCTTTGTTAACTCATGAATAACCATCAGGTGTCATTTCATGCCAATATAAAAACTAAATTACCAGAGCACTAGCTTGGGTCAGATCCTGACCAACACAAGACAATTAGCCTTTAAAGTATTTTACTACTACAACTCCTAGGATTTTGTGATTAATCCAGGATGAGAGGAGAAAAATATTCTTTTAAGGATGTCCACTTATTTGTTTTTATTTCTCCTTTCCCCCTACCATTATATCACCTATTATAGAATGATGCAATAGGAATTCAGATCTAGGTCTTCTGACTCCAAGACCAGTGCTCATTTGACAATATCACACTGGCCTGCTGTGGACTCCTCTTTGAAAATGAGTGACCTTAAGCAGGTCACTTAACTGCTCTGAGACACATTTGTAGAGTGGGAATAATAATCATCATGGTACCTACTGCTCAAGGTTGTTATGGAAAGCGGGGAGGAATCACTTTACAAACTGTAAAGTATTGCTTAATTGTTAGCATTTTTTTAAAAAGCCATTAATCAGGGCACTGATTGGGAGTCAGGAAGGGCCCCCAGTTATTCTAGGGGGTCCCTCTGTTATACTGAATTGCAATACTGATAAAAGAAAGCACTATACAAATGCATGATTACATCAATATTAATAACTGATTTAGCATATTTCATGGCTTAGACAACTTTTTAAAAAATGGTTTAGTCTATTGGTTATGAAAACAATTGAAGAATCTATGCACCAAATTATTAAGATTTTATGGATTAACCCATCCTAGAAATAGTAATCATACTGAAAGGGATCTAAGAGATCATTTGATATAATCTCTCTCCCAGTGCAAAAATCGATTTTACATCATCATTGTTGGTCAGTCACCCAATCTCTGCTTCAACAGCTCCAAGGAATGGAGAACACTCTCATTTGTGAAACAGCCTAATTCCATTGTTGACTTTTATTTAGCCAAAATCGGCCTCCCTGTAATTTCTGTCTTTTGGTCTTAGTTCTGTCTTTGGAATGAATCCAAACTAGTTTGTTTCTTCTGCCTACCAGCCTTTCACATATATGATGACAGCTATAATGTTCCCTTCCCTCCCGCCAAATCCTCTCTTCTCTAGGCTAAGAATCTTCATTTCCTCAATTATTTTTTTTAAATATAATTGCCAGTGCCCCTTATTCTCCTGATTCAATTTAATTCAATTTGATAAATATTCTTTAAGTGCTAATGACAAAGCACTGAGCTAGGAACTGGAATACAATAAGAAAAATGAAACAGCCCCTGCCCTCAAGAAGATGACATTCTTGTGGGTACACATGTACAAAAGCAAAAAGTAAATGCAAAGTAAAATAATTTTAGTTGAAAGTTCTAATAATCAAGGGAATTGGGGAAGGCTTCATGTAACAGATGGCATGAGTTATGCTTTGAAATAAGTCTTGTATCCTATAGAAGGGGGAGAGGAAGTGCATTCCAGATATGGGGGACTACTTGTGCAAATGTATAGAGGTGAGAGATGGTGTATTGCAGACAAAGAATTGGGTAGGAACAGAATGTGCATGAAAGGGAGTTACATGAAATAAGACTGTAAAGGTAGGCAAGAATCCAGTTGTGAAAGGTTTTAAATGATAACCTGAGGATTTTGTGTTTTATACTAATGGTAATAGGGAGCCATTGAAGATTTTTGGACAAAAGAGCACATGGTCAGATTCTCCTTTGGACATTCATGCAGTAAACTGAAAGAGTTAACAACAGAGGTCCTTTGGTCTGAAATTCAAGGGATTGGAGGGAAAGAAAGTTTTATTGAGGCTGTTATTTGTTAACAACCAAGCAGGCATTTATACTCTTTAGCCTTTGGATAGACAAGATATTTATAAAACAGGGGCTACATAATTTCATAATTAAATGTTGTGGTGATGTGAGGAAAATACAATGTATCTTCAAATAAACTTTAAAGACTCACTTCTGAACTCTCTCTCTCTCTCTCTCTCTCCTACTTTTGTCTTCTCTTCCACTCTCTCCTGTTCTGCCCTCTCTTCTCTCTTCTGGCCTCTCCTGCCCTCTCCTTCCCTTCCTTTTCCTCCGCTTCCCTCCTCTCCCCTTCTCTTTCCTCTCTTCTCTTTTTATCCCTGTCATATAGATTTCTCATAATTGCATGTCAAGGACAGGGGGACCAGAAGCTCTAGCATCTGGTACCTTTCACATCAACTGAGCCCAGCCTTTGACCAGGCGTCGGTCAAAATACTGTTTTACATTGGTTCAAAGTGATTGTCTTCATAGAGGAAGCATGGTTCAGCTAAAGAAAACACAGGTTTTCTCCTGTCTAATTGCAGCCCACCTCCCTAGGTTTCCTTTTCCTTTTAAAAGCTTAGAGGGAAGGTTGTGCACTATGGCATCTGCAGTCAGGACAATTTATGGGCTGTAATTTTCAGACCCTATCTTGGAGAGTATCTTATTATCATGCAAGCATTCACTTCACCTGGAGAATTTTCTTTCTTCAAGGCTGATATTTGGTGTCTCTCTGTGAAATCCCAACATGCCTGAACACGACAAGGTTTACATTGAGAGACACATAAATTTCCAGGTAGCAGGTCTGTCCTGAGCAGCCCAATGATTAAAAAATGAAAAAGAGCACCGGAGATTTACAGCTGGCAGGAACCTCAGAGGTCATCTAGACCAACCTCCTCATTTTCCACCTAAGGAAAGTGAAAGCCAGGGAGGTTAAGTGATTTGCCTAAAGTCACTCACTTACTTACTACTTAAGAGTCTAAGGCAGAATTTGAGCCCTGCTCTTTTCACTCAAGCACCAGCACTCATTCTGCTATGCTAGGTTAAAAAAGGAGGAGTAGGATTCAAATTCATGTCCTCTGGCTCTTAATCTAGAGCTTTCCACTCTCTCCACTGTACCCACTCCCCACCCCTCCCCCAACTTCAAAGGAAATAAAGGAGATAAAAGGAGGAAGCTGAATCTAAAGTTGGGTATATTCATCTTTGGAACTCCCTCTCCTGCTTGGGTGAAATGGTTCAACGTCCTTGCTGTTCTGGGGATCCCTGCCTGAGCAGGCAGTCTCTGCCCCGAACCTTAAGCAGTATATCAAAGGGAATTGAGTCAAGATAAGCATCATAGGAAAGTGCAGCTCAATGAGGAAAAGTTTTTACACAATAAAGGTCACAGGAACTTCCTGGAATTTAATAAGGGAGGTGATGGGGAGAGGAGATTTCTCCTGTCCTTGTCAGCCCCTGTTCAAATCCCTCCCAGAAAAAATAAAAAGTCTGTAACTCCTTAGCTTGGAATCCCAGAGCCTCCACAATGTAGCTTCAACATACCTTTTAAGGCTTGCCTGCCACTCCATAACTCTTAAGAATTCCTTCACTCAAAAATGGCCTCTTCCTTGTCCCCAGCCAACCATGAAACTTCTCACCTACTCGGCTTTCTCCTCTCCTTTCCTCCTCTCCCCTTCCTTTTCCTCTCCTTCCTTCCTCTCTTCTTCCTTTATCTTCCCTCCTCTCTTCTCTCTTTATCCCCATCTTGTAGATCTCCCGTAATTGCTTTCCTTTCACCTCCTCTTACCTCCCCCTCAACAGAAGACCTCTCTTGCTATGAACATGCCCAGTTATACCATAATGTAAATATAAAACATCTTTAGAACACTTTACCTATGTCATTATACTATATCTCTTCTTCCTTTCATGGCCCTATTTTTAGGATAATAAATCTAGAGCTGGAAAGGATTTAAGTAGTCATCTAGTCCAACCTTTTCTTTATTTTAAAGCTGAGGAAATAGAGGGCCCAGAAGGGTAAGTGACCTCCCCAATGTTACACAGGTAAGAAGTAGCAGAGCTGGGGCTGAACTCAGGTGCTGTGCCTGCATGTTTAACAAGCTGCTACACTCTGTTGGAAGAAGCTAGTTATACTCTGTCTCCTCACCACAAATTCACTTCTCAATCTCTTGAATTCTGCCTTTAATTCTACACCTTAACTGAAATTCTTCTAAGTGAGAATAATCTTTATAACTGTTGGATCTGATGGTCTTTTCTTATTCTACTGGACCTCTCTACATCCTTTGAAATTGCCAACTATCTCCTGATATTTTCCTTCTCCCTTAATTTTCATGATGCTACTCTTTCTTGGTTCTCTTCCTACCTTGGTTTAACCATTTTTCTCGGTCTCCAACCTACCAAGTATGGATGGATCCCAAAGATCTGTTCTAAGTCTTTCCTCTTCTCATTCTATATTTTCTCTTTTTGGACTCTCCTTGGGCTGATCCTATCAGTCTCCATGTATCAATTATAATCTCTTTGCAGATGGCTCCTAAATCAATATACCCAGCTGTAGTCTTACAATCCCATATTACCAACTACCTCTTGGACATCTCCACCTGGTTGTTTCAAACTCAATTTGTCTAAAACAGAATTTATTTTACTTCTTTTCAAGCCTATTGTTCAACCAAATGGCCAGTGAAATCATTAACATCCTTTTAGTTCCCAGGTTCAAAACCAAAGAGTGATCATTGATTTCTCCCCTTGTCTTCACATACCAGGTGGTCCAAGTGGTTAATAGTCAAATCTTAATGCCTTTTTAAGTCATTTTTCAGTCAAGTCTGTCACTTCATGATTACATTTGGGGTTTTCTTGACAAAGATATTAGAGTGGTTTGCCATTTCCTTCCCTAGCTCATTTTACAAATGAGGAAACTGAGGCAAATAGGATTAAGTGACCTGTTCAGGTCACACAACTAGTATTTATCCAAGGTCACATTTGAATTCAGGAAGATGAGTCTTGGTGACTCTAAGCCCAACACATTATCTACTGTGCCATGTAAATGCTCTTAATGATTTTATCTTCACTATATCTCTCACATCCACCCCCTTCTCTCTACTGATGCAATTGCTACTCTATTTTAGGCCCTCATCACCCTTTGCCTAGAAAATTGCAATAGCCTCCTAATTGATCTCCATGATTACAGACTCTCTCCTCCTCAATCCATTCTCTTCAGAAATGGCAAACTGATTTTTCCTAAAACACAGATCTGACCATGCCACTCCCTTTACTCAAATCTTCAATGACTCTATTGTCCTTAGCATAAAATACAAAATTCTCAGCCTATCACTTAAGTCTTTTCACAATATGACTCCTATCTAGTTTTCTAACTTATTTCATGCTATTTGTCTTCACAAACTCCCTGTTCTAGTCAAAGTGACGGGCTGATCTATTTTCCCATTTAGAAAATTCAATGTCCTGCCTCCATTATGTTGCAAGGGAGGTCTTCAATGTCTGTAATGTAGATGCATAGCCCTTACCTCTGCCTCTTACAGGCTTCCTTCAAAAATAAGGAAGAAAAAAATGCATTTATTAACCATCTGCTATATGCCAAGCACTGTGCTAGGCACTTCATAAATATTACATATTTGACCCTCACAATAACCTTTGGGAGGTAGGTGCTATTTTATCTCCATTTTATATTTGAAGAAATTGAGGCAGATAGAAGTTTAGTGACTTCTCCAGAGTCAAACAGCTGGTAAGTGTCTGAGGCTAGATTTTAACTCAGACCTTCCTGACTCCAGGACCAGCGCTCCATCTACTATACCACCTGGATACCCCTAACAGATGCTACTCCTTCTCATATAAAGCCTTTCCTGATCCTACCAGTTGTTAATGCTCTCTCTTTCTTGAAATTACTTTGTATTTTTTGGTATATGCTTGATACTCACTTTTCTATATACATAGAGTATCTTCCATCTTTCCCCTAACAAGCATAACGTAAGCTACTTGAAGTCAGGAACTGTTTAGTTTTTGCCCCAGTGCCTTTCATGTAGCAGATGTTTAATAATCATTATTGATCTTTAAAAAAGAATCCATGACTTCCTTGGCCCACAGGTATCTTAATAGTGACAAGATAACTAGACTTTAAGTTTCAGGAAAGTTAAGAGCCTGCTCAGGGCCTCAAAACTAGTGAGAATCAGAGCCGGGACCTAACCATTTCATTATTTGCAAAATAGGGATAATTATATTCATACAACCTAGCTCAGAGGACTGTTGTATATAAATATAAATTGTGCTTATCTAAAAGGCTATAAGCTCCATAAGGGCAGGGACAGTTTCATTTAAATTTGGTATCTCACCAGCACCTAGAACAGCTACTCACAAGGGGTGCTTAATAAATTTTGAAGGAGTAAAATGTTAAAACATTTAACAAGCAAATGAGGTATGTCATCCCCTCCCTCCTTAAGGCATGCTCAGTCAACATTTCTGGCATGCAGGAAGCTGGGGGGAGGAGAGGAGTGCTTCCAGACATTTTTCATGTTGTTAGGATATTTCCCCACCCCATTTCTGAGCATGTGCAAGGATCTTCGGACTGCTTACTGCTAATCATGATGACTCAAGAGGTCATACTTCATGATGATGAAAAGTGTGTTAATTGGCTGCTGAACTCTGTGAGCAGAGTAAAGGGGAGATCCCCACCCCAAGGCCTCTTTTACCGTGAGTCTTGAAGTGCAAGGAGGACAAGTCTCTTAGCTCTCTGGAGGGTCAGGTGTGATAGGGAGTGCACTTCCCCTTGCTACCAGAATCCATGAGCTCATGGCCTCCTAGGCAAGCCTGTGCCTGAGATGGAGCCACTTCTCATTTAACTTTCCTTTTCTTTGAAACAGGGTCTTAGGGGCAGCTAGGTGGCACAGTGGATAGAGCACCGGTCCTGCGTTCAGGAACACCTGAGTTCAAATCCGGCCTCAGACACATAACACTTACTAGCTGTGTGACCCTGGGCAAGTCACTTAACCCCACTGCCTAATCCCCCCCAAAAAAAAAATGAAACAGGGTCTTGACTTGTGAAATCCCAGAAGCCAGTTGGTAAATAATGATAAAATAGTGTCACTGTGTACCAGACATTTTACAAATATTATCTCATTAGATGCTCACAAAAACCGTGAGAGGTAGGTACTATTATTATCTCCATTTTACAGGTTAGGAAACTGAGGCAAACAGAGGTTAAATGACTTGCTCAAGCTAGGAGACAAGTAATAGCTAGCAAGTGTCTGAGGTTGGATTTGAAATGAGATATTCTTGATTCCAAGCCCAAAGCTCTATCTATTGTGTCACCTAGCTCCTTTTCTGGGGCACCAGAACAGCAGAGTCATGGTTCCTGAAGTAATTACCATGGCAATGACAACTGGCAGAAAGGAAAAGAAATACCTGCAGAAAAACAGGGAACCAGAAAGAAAAGGTCCCACTTGGTGTTGAGTAGACTGCCTAGGAGAGGGGGGAATGTAAAATAACTAACTAGCAGCTCTTCCAGATAGTCTGTTTGTAAAAGTCTCAGCAGAGTTTGAATATTAACCTCTAGATCAGAAGTATCAACCTTGGGTAAACTCCTGTGTGGGATATGAACTAGATTAAAATGTAATTAGGAAATGTTTAGCAAAAAAAAAGATAAAAATAAAAATGTAATACAACATAGCCAATACTAATCTGTAGTTTTTTAAGTCAATATGTGGCCAGCCGGGATCCCAGTGCTATAGATTGTAATAGTAGTAATAAGTCACTACATTCTAGTTTAATCATCCTATGTTCCTTTTACTAAGTGGGAATAAAACTACTCATTCCATGCCTGATTCATATCTATATTCTGGAAACTTCCTTTTGGTACTTCTCCTACGCTGGAGAAAATTCTAGACTACAGCCAAAGGTGGATTTATTCCTTGAAAATCCTATGTGGAGGGTGAAATAGAAGTGCTGACAGGTCTAATTCCTCTACAGAGCAGACAGGTCACCAAAGAGCAATGAAATGTAGGGCAATCCTGAGGACAGGTAAAGGATAGGGATGGGTGAGCCCCAGGGATACCTGGCTAGTCACTGTGCTGGATGGGTAATATATTGTATTATTTTTATGTGTGTTTATCTTGTTTCCTCAACTAAAATGTAAGCTCTTTGAGGGGGCAGACCCATCGTACTCATACCCAATCAAAATCAAAATGTTTGCTGAGTACCTGCCATTTGCAGGGAACTATGGGAGTTACAGTTGTATTTCCCTATGTAATTTGGGTTGCTGGTTTCAAATGAGTCATTCAAGGCATCTATTCTTTTCAGGAAAAACCTCCTCTCTGGACCCTATGTGCCCCTTTGATGTGTTACTTATTTAGGCTCCCAGGCTGCTTCAATTCTTTGCTAAACAGTTTCAACCTGGCATCAAAAGAAGAAGGAAGCGGTTTTATTTCCCAGCAAAATGCCAACCGGTTGTGGGAATGCTGATTAAGCCCTATGGGCCACATCACAGAGCAATTATCTTCCTCTACTTGTTTCTGAAATCACCCCTGTGATTTTCAAATAGCTAGAAGGATCCTAAAACCTCTCATTGTTGGGTCCTCACCACCAATTTTTTTTTTAAAGCCTCTTTGGTCAGTGCCTTTTATTTATAGCAGGGGGCAGGTTAGTTGTAATGGAAAAGTCTTCACTATCAGATAGCTTAACTTGGGGAAGATAAACCTGGACTGTGTTTTAGAACCATTACCCAATGTCTCTTCCATAGCTGTGCTTGCACAGTCCTACATCTTGGGTTTTAAAGGTGATTTAATAAAGAAAACAAGAGTAACAATAGGGACCAGAAGGGGCATGCCTGGAATCCATTCCAGATGTTATGTGAACTGGGGGCTGCTAGATTTAAAAAAAAAATTTAAATAAGCCATGAAGAAATCACTTGAACAAAGAGACCTGGGTGACATAATCCTCAGTCCTTGTAGGGCTGCTACTCAGGCTGTCAGCTTTGCCATCAGACCCAGGGGGAGAATACTTTATTCCTCTCTACAAGGAGGTCAGGACTATTCAGGTTACCCTCTTAGCCCCTCAAGAGAGTCGGCACTGTTATCACCAGGAAGTATACCAGGAAGGGGCAGGTGGGAAATCTCTACAAAACCAGAGGAAGAGCAGCTCATCTTTATTCTCCTGGAGCTATTCCTTAAGACTGAGATCTATCCCATTGGATGGTATTTTCTTTCTTCCTCAATTTCTTTTTCTTTCTTTCTTTCTTTCTTTCTTTCTTTCTTTCTTTCTTTCTTTCTTTCTTTCTTTCTTTCTTTCTTTCTTTCTTTCTCTTTCTTTCTTTTTTGAGGCAATCAAGGTTAAGAGACAATCAAAGGTCTGAGGCCAGATTTGAGCTAAGGTTCTCCTGACTCCAGGGCTGGTGTTCTATCTACTGTACCACCTAGCTGCCCTTGGGATGAGGTTTTTAATATCTGCATAACTTAATATTTGTGCATGATTGCCTTCTTGGTATCAGATGGGGGAGAGGAAAGTAAGGGAAGGTCTTTTTGTTCAGAATCCCCTCTCTGCAACAAATACCTGGATGTCCACCATTTATCTCTAAATGCCTTTTTGTTGCACATTGTTCTCTTGGACAGGGGTTTTGTTGCAGAAATGCAGAGCAAAATATTTCTAAGTGCCTCCTTGATATACATCGGAGCAGCAGGGTAATCTGGATAGCTCTGGTGCTAGAAATCTGGGGCATTAAATGGGAATTAAAAGGAATTTGCTCATCTCAATCTAAATATTAAGTGAGTCTGGGGGAATTTCCAAGGAATAGGGAGAAGGTTATTTAAAAAAATAATGACCTGGACTCCAAGAGCTCATTTCTTTGATGAGAAGTGTGGCTATGGGCCTGACCATCATTAGAGCTAAAAATGTATGGATTAGCTTTGGGTGTGCATTGTCCAGGGCAGTCTCACAAAAGAGCAATAACACTCCCTTTGAGGAAAAAGAAGCCCCAGAAGTAGTTGTTAACAAGTGCAGCTCAGTAAAGAAGTAGTCCAGCGGCAGATGACAGCAGCAGGGCTGTGTAAAAGCAACAGGAGACAGTTTCAGCAAAGCAGAGCAACATTCCAGTACCGCCTGTTACTGGTTTTGGATCATACAATCCTAGAATGATGAGCTATCCAGACATAACAACAACAACAACTGCAACAACTAACATTTATATAGTGCTTACTATGTGTCAGACACTGTACTAATCACTTTACAATTATTATCTCATTTATTATCTCACAGATATTGACATGAATTACACAGTTATGACAACTTCGATATTTTTAGTTTTGATAACAGTATTAACTTTTTTTAAATTGCTTTATTACTTTTCTCTGAAAATGAATTAATTTTACACATTCTTATGTCGTTTTTTCAATATATCTCCATACAGCTGAAAAGAGAAATTTGAGACAATAAGTACAATGCAAAATTATCTTTAAACATGAAACAGCAAACTTCTAGGGGATTAAGACTTTTCAAAAATACAATATTTGATTTTCTTACAGGCATTGTTAAAGCGATTTCTTCACAACAATCCTAGGAGATAGGTACTCTTATTCCCATTTTATCGATGAGGAAGCTGAGGCAGCAATGAAGTGATTTGTACAGTGTCACACAGATAGGAAATGCCTGAGGCTGGTGTTGAACTCAGGTCTTCCTAACTCCAGGCCCAGTTTTTGTATCCACTGTGTCACCTAAGAAGTATTTGATTTTCCACCAATAGTATCAGAATTTGTGAAAGTTAGTAAGCCTTAGTGAAAAGGGAAATGATGGATTATTATTTACTTTGCCACTTTATTTTAATTAAATGCTCTTTACTCTGATTTCACACAGTCTGGGTTCACCTGAACAAAAGTCAGGATAGAGCCTCAAAACCACGGATTTAAGAACATACTCACTCAAAAAGAGCACATTGAACCTGTGAAAATGAATCGGTCCCAGGGTTATGTGGGTAACCTACAGAGGACCTAAGCTATACAGGATTTTATTACTTAACAAAGTGCTTTCTCTGTAAAAACCTTGAAAATTCTGTAGTGTTCATATTATGATCCCACTTTACAGATGATGAAACTGAACCTCCCAAAGGTGATGTGCTTCAGTCATAATCACATAGGCATAGAGAAGCAGGGCCAGGGATGCACTGGTATGTATCTAACAACTGGTTCCCTGGTGGAAAAATGTATGCATGACGCACTATTGAATTTAATCTGTATTATTGGCATTTTCTCCATCACTTTCCTAAATTTAGACAATCAATGAAACAAGCTCTGCTTTATAGCATTTGCCAATTTCTGAGCTGTAAATGCTCACCCTGAAAATTTAACAATCAGCTCTCAAGATCTCGTACACCACCAATAACACCAGTAACACGTCTAGTACTTCAGAACACCAGTAAAGCGAATATTTGAATGAAAGTCTCTTGGCTCCAAATTCAATGCTCTTTCTATCACTGCATACTACTAACACCTTAGTAAGAGTGAGTTGAATCACCTTTTTGCCTCTTTTCTCTACAGAAGTGGCAGCAGTGAAAGCCACAAGGAGAGGTACATGGTGAGAGAGAAGAGAACGTCGGAAGAAGAGTGCAGAGCCCTAAATACAAATCTTACAACCTCCTCTTGCTCAGGCTCTGCCTCCCAGGTTGAAATCTTGTAGACCTTGATTCTTCTGCGTGAAATTTTATAGCCAAATAACAAATTCCCCCAAAGAGAGGCTTATAAGGGCAATATTGGAGCCCTGAACTAACTCAAGAAGCAGGTCTATAATTATGGAAAGAGGAATCCTGTAGCAATCAACTTCCAATCCTGAAGCAAATAAATGCTTCTGCAGACATGAAAAGAGAGGTTTAACAGCTCTCTTTTGAGTGACTTCATTAATGTCAGTCAGAATTTTACCTCCATCTAACTCAACTCTCTAGGAGCAGTTGGCCTTCATAAAGGTTTTCAAAAACTATTCTCTTTGGAATTAGATTTTGTTTTATGGACTACTGGATAATCAACAGTAAGGAGCTGTTACTTGTCTCCTGTTAAGTCCACAGAATCTTGGAAATGGAGTAGGAAGATTTGAGATCTCATAGGCAGCTAGGTGGTGCAGTGAGATGGAATGCAGTGGATAAAGTGGAGTCAGGCAGACCAATATTCCTGAGTTCAAATCCAGCCACAGACACTTACTAGCTGTGTGACCCCGGACAAGTCACTTCACCCTGTTTCCCTCAGTTTCCTCATATGGAAAATGAGCTAGAGAAGGAAATGGTGAGCATATCCTGTCAAAAAAACCCCAAGTGGGTTCACTAAGAGTCAGAAATGACTGAACAGTATCTTCATGGTCACATTTTAATTTTGTCTTTTTTCCTAAATGCTCACATTCCATAGCATTTTCATGCTTACATAGAGGCAACAAGGAACAGTGGATTGAGAGATGACCAAAAAGATTTAGGTTCAAGTTTGACTTCTGATAGACACTGGCTGGGCAAATCACTTAACCTCTGTGTGCCTCAGGGAATTCTCTAAGACTATAAGGGTGAACTGTAATCTAGGAGTACACTATACAAATGAAATCATGTGCCATCTTTTTTTGGTACACAATTAAGTATTTTTCAACTGACAAATACTTATTTTCTCTCCCCCTCACCCTACCCAATTCTTCCACTGAAAGAAAGAAAAGGAAGCTCTTGTAATGAAAATGCATAGCCAAGGCTACACGTCAAAGTCAAGCAAACAAATTCCCACTTTGGCCAGGTCCAAAAAATGTGTTTTTCATTCTGCGTATAGAATTTATCACCTCACTCTCAGGAGATGGATAGCACTCTTTATCATGGGCGCTCTGGAATTATGATTGGTCACTGACTAGATCAGAGCTATTCGTTTTACAATGTTATTGTTATAGTACAAATTGTTTCTCCTGTTTCTAACTCATTTTGCTGTACATCAGTTTATAAACAAACCTTCCTTGATTTCTCTAAAATTGCCCTTGTCACCATTTCTTACAGTACAATAGTATTTATTACATTTATAGGTCATAATTTGTTTAGTCATTTCCTGTTTGGGGGAGGGAATAAGCATCCTTATAACCCCTATTATGTGCCAGATATCTCTGCTAAGCGCTTTACAATTATCATCTCATTTGATCCTCACAAGAACCCTGTGAGGTAAGTGCTATAATTATCTTCATTTTACGGATGAGGAAACAGAGGCAGGAAGAGGCTAAATGACTTGCCCAGAGTCACACAGCTAGTGTCTGAGGCTGGGTTTGAGCTCAGGTCTTCCTCCTCCAGATCCAATGCTCTACCCAGTCAATACAGAGAAGGCTGCTATAAATATGTATGTACATATAAGTCTTTCCTTTCATGAACAGTGTCCAAATGCAACAACTCACCACCCCTTCTCTGCTCAGTCACTGTATTTTCTCTCTTCACCATTACATCCTTAATTGCTTGTTGCTCCAATTTCTACCCTTGTCCCCTGCCCACCCCTGTCGGGTTGGAGTAGCCTGCTTTGGGCAGGCTCTCCCTGGAGGCTCCTCCTGCCTTGACTGAGTTCTTAAGGAAACAAAGACCAATGGGGAAAGCTCCAGTCTAGCATGCATCTTTCCTTCCCATGGCAGGCACAGCTGGGAAGGCTGACTATTCTTAGAGGCGCCCTGAACATCAAATTGCAGAGAGGTGGAAAACATCAAGACTTCACAGAGTTTCACACCAACCCTCTGGCCCTTTGCTTTAAGCTGAGCCAGGCAGCAGCTGCAGAAGCAAAAAATGTCAGGGCCTCCAGGGCCGAGCCTGAATTTTCTTTGGAAGCTGCTCCAGAAACTTGATTTTTTTCTAAAGCTGTCCCGTGCAACTCACCATCTCCTCACAGAAGTCTTTTTTAACACTTTTCTTGCCCTTAACCCTGACTTGGAAACACCTCACACTGTTAAGGTAAGAGGGTAAACCCAGCCCCTGATCTTGTCCAGGCTTAATAGCCCTTTTGAGGAAAAGCTGCCAAATGTGGTTCTCTGCATGCCTGAGCGGTGGTTTTGAAATCTGATCAGCTGCCTACTAGCTTCTAAGCTATGATCACTGAACTTGACTAATTCCTGAGCACTCCAAGATCTTTTTAGGTGAAATAAAACAAACTGGGAAGGAAAGAAAAGAAAGGCCTATGGCCAGATATTGGGATCATCAATTTAAATAGACCTCCAGGTCATGAAGTTTAACCCTCTCATTTCACAGATAAGGAAACTGAGGCACAGAGAGGTTAAAGCCATTTACCCAGAGTCTCCCAGTGAGTGAGGCAAGATTTGAACCAGGGTCCTCAGGATTCCAAATTCATTGCCCTGTCCTGTATAACCTGCTACCTTTTAAGCCACATGATTTGTTTAATTCCTCCACCTGCCCAATTAAGAAGTATATCAATGATGAGCTTTGAAATGAGCTATTTTGTATATGAAAGAAGCAGCAAAAGACAAATGAGCCTTCATATTTTCTTTCCTTTGATATGAAATTTAGAGATAGAAGAGAACTTTGAGTTCCTCTAATACAACCATCTCATTTTATAGTGAGGCCCAGAAAGGTTAAGTAATATATCCAAGGTCAAACAGTGGTAAATAGCAGATTTCAGGATTTGAACCCAAATGTCTTCTAATTCCCAATGTAGCTTTCTTTCCACTGTCCCACATGCCTCCTTTTTATTTTTATTTATTTTTTAAAGTTTTAAGGTTTACAAAATACTTTCCTCACAACAATCCAGAGAGACTCCTGGTGCAAGCACCATTGTATCCATTTTATAGATTAGTTAACGCTGAGAGGTCAACTTGTATCCATTTTACAGATGAGGTTCCGAGAGCTTATGGTCATTTAAACAGCAAGCATCTGAGACTGAGGTCAAATCTGTATCTATTGACTCCAATACCAACCCATTTTATGTTAGAGAAGTAGAGGGAACACTGGACCTGAGGTCAAGATTCATGGGATATCTACTGGGGTCATCCCCACCCAGGATGAATGGTGACAGGGGTGGTGATGAGAAGAGCTGATGTATGATACTTATGCTGCCTAGCTTAAAGGTTTTTTGAGGAGCATGGTTTGTAATATAATTATTCACCTAATATTGAGCAGCTACATGGTATAAGTGTTACAGTACTGAATCAGAGTCAGGTAGGCCTGAGTTCTAATCCAATTTCAGGTATTTACTAGCTATTTGACACTGGACAAGTCACTTAACCTCTTCCTCAGTTTTTTCATCTGCAAAATGTGGATAATAATAGCACTTACAGCCCAGGGTTGTGGTGAAGATAAAATAATAATTGTAAAGGGCTTGGTAAACCAAAAAACACTGTGTAAATGGTCACCATCACTATTACTATCTATAATATGCATAATGTATATAGAGATGAATTTTATATAACATACATATGTATGATACCTATATGAATGTAGATACATATATGTAGATACATACATAAAAACATAACCTCATTATTTTTATTAATGGAACCACATTGGACGAGTCACACAGGATAAGCTAACATACATCCGTGCTTATAGACCATGATGTGCTTCTTTCAAGGGAATATCCACATTTCAGCAAGGTCACAAATACATTTGAATATGTGTTTGAATTAATTAGCTTGATCAGATGAATGTCTCAGTACCTTACTGTATTCAGATGAATTGAGGGAGTGGGAGTTTTTATGTCAGGGACATGGGAGTGGAAAGTAATTTTGGAACTTGGGACACTTAGTAGTAAAGTAGGCCTTGGTGGAATACGGCAGTGGGGGGACATGGGCAGCCAGAGGGCAGCAGGAGCACACTTGGGAAAGGGGTAGGGGCATTCTGAAGGGGAGAAGAATAAAGCAAACAGGAGTTGAGAGGAAGCTGACTTCACAGTTTTACCTGGGGCCTATCCCATGAACGTTTCCTTTGTTTGTTCAATGAATATTTGAGCACCTATGAGGTACCAAGAGTGCTAGATAGAGATTCAGTGGCATACTTGTGACCTAGGTCTCTGCATTCACTGTATACCCTGGGGTATAATTTCTCTCTCTGGGGGTCAGTTTCCTCCTCCATAAGATGAAGGAATGGGACTAGCTGACCCCTAGGGTTTCTCGCAGCTCTAACGTTCTTTGATTCTCTGTTCAGGACCCTATTCTTCCTGCAATAAATCCTCACAGAGTTATGTTACATATTTGGAGCCATCACTATAACTGATATCATGAAACAAGGTCAGGCTGCTGTCTGTTCAGCCCTCGAAAACTCTACGAGTTCAAACAGGTTCAGCAAAAGAATGTGCCTCCCTGCTCCCTAACTCAGAACAAAGGAGTGAAGCTCCTGTCTCCTTGAGGAAACATTCCACAGGTGGGAAACAGAGGTGGTATTCTTTTTCACCCAGACAGGAGGGAAGTGAAGGCTGCCCTCACTCAAGCAGAGCGAGTATTCAAACTACCTGAAATTGAATAGAACTGCATGTTGGGGTTGGTGGGGTGTGGGAGTGGATGAGGAGAAGGCAGGGAATCTTTTCCTGCTATTTAAGAAACTGCATCCCTACCCAGAAAACTAGATGCCAATTTTGATGATTACATAGTTGGGAGGGGCAGAGGTATTTGTGTTCTTGGATGAGGGTAGCCTAGGGCAAAATTGTGAAGCAGGTGACATCCCCCCACTTTCCCCACCTCCCACACCTGTTATCAATCAGTGATCTGTCTATCTTCCTTCTTGCGGTCTTCACTCCTTCTTCCCTCCCTTCTTCCTTCCTACCTTTTTTCATATTTTCCTTCCTTCCTTTCTTTCTCCTGCCCTCCCCCCTCCCTCCTTTCCTTCTTCCTTCTTTTTTTCCTTCCTTCCTCCCTTCTTTCCTGTTTTGCTTCTTTCTTACCTTCCTTTCTTCCTTCTCTTCTTAAAAAATTAACCTTAGATGCGTTCTAGAAACTCCTAAATCAGAGCATTGAGCATTAATGACTGAGAACAGCTTGTTATGTTATCCCTACCAAAATAACACTCAAAATGTAATGGATAGAGTTCTGGAGATGGAATCAAGAAGACTTGAGTTTGAATCTCCAGTTTTTCTCCTCTAAAATGAACATAAAAATACATCTACCACATAGAGTTGTTTAAAAGAGAAAATGTACATAAAATATAAGAATGAGAAAATATATATAAAGTTTTTTGTATACCTTAAAGATACATGTGTGTATAGACACACACATACACACACATGCACATACATATGTATGTCAGCTATTGTTATAACTTAAACTACGTATTCCCAGATTACTCAAATGAATCTGTGACCTCCTTTATGTGGATGCTGCATCCCACAATACACATCACAGTCCATCCATGCCTGTCCATCCTAGTTCTTGTTTGTGTCCCTCCATGAGTTCAATGCAAAGTGTTCACCCAAAGTTCTGGAGAGCCTTCCTCTTTTTTTTTCATGACACCCAAGATATAGGATTACACAATAAAAATTCAAGCGATAGAAACATCCTCAGTCCCCTACTCAAAATGGGTACAGTATTCTATAGACTCATACTCTATTAGGGGAAGCTTTAGCTGTTGAGAATCTTAGCATCCCTGGTGCTGTACTCATTCTTTAACAATAGAGCCACCAGCTTCGGTGCTCACACAGTAATCCTGGGTGTGGTCATAAAGGAGGAATAGAAGAAAGAAGGGGGAAAGAAGTTGGATTAAACTATATATACATGCATACATACATATATACACATATGTATATGTATGCACACATGTCTGTATGTGTATGCATGTATACACATATGTGCAGCTAGGTGGCTCAGTGGATAGATTGCTGGGCTTGGAATCAGGAAAACTCATTTATGAGTTCAAATCCAGCCTCAGACATTTAATAATTGTGTGACCCTGGGCAAGTCACTTAACCCTATTCGCCTCAGTTTCCTCATCTGCTTATTATCCAGCTTATTAGCTGGAGAAAGGAAAGTCAAATCACTCCAGTATCTTTGCCAAGAAAACCCCAAATGGTGTCATAAAGAGTTGGACATGACTGAAATGACTCAACAACCACAAATATATGTATGAATATGTGCACATATATGTATGTATGTATGTATATATGTGTAAGAGATATTACCTAGAGGTGCAAAAAATAGGAAGAGGATTGGGGGATTGGTGTTCAAGGTCTCTGAAGGAGGAAAAGATGCCAAAGGCACAGAGACAAAAATCATGTACTTTATTAATATTGAAAAAGAGAATATCTGCAGCACTGACCTACATGCCTATTTTCCCATCTACAGAAAATTTTTTTGAGGATCATCTATTTGTACATGGAAACAATCTTCAAAGAGGGCATTAGTAGAGAATGTTCAGGCTTTCACAGGTGTTATTCTATAGTAGGCCCCATCTTTGCCATCACATAAGTAGCTGAATGATATAAAAAATACAAGTTAGTTGACTATTTTTAAAAAAGCATTTGATTTGATAGGTTAAAAATGCCATCATAAATGCAACAAAATACCTGTCGTCCATACATCCAAATTCCTTGAAAGACGTAACCACAGAGATAACCTTGTTTAAAAAATCCCTATGATTACTAATTTCAAGTGAAGCATAAAACATGTGTGTATACACGTACATGTATATGTATGTAAGTGTGTGTGTATGTGTATACATAGGTGTTTGCCACTGGGATGGAGAGATGCGGTACAGAATCCAAGATGAAGAATTCCTTAGGGAAGGTAAGAGCCTGTATTTGCTCCTGTTTGCTTCAGCAGTCGATCAGCTAGTCAAGAAGCATCTGTTAAGTGCTTACTATGTGTCAGGAACTGGACTAAGCACTAGGAACACAAACACAAGCAAGACAGTCCCTGTCCTTAAGAGCTCACATTCTAATGGGGAAAGATGACATATAAAAGGGAACTGGAAAGTAGGTGGGGAAAGGTGGAGATGAAAATATCCAAAGATGAGGGGCATGCTAGAAAAAGTCCAGAGCAGGCCCTGGGAACTTGCACTGTCCTGGAAGACATCTATGTCTTTGGCCTAGCCCCCAAACACAGGAAAACCTGAGTGGATGAAGAATGTATATTATCCAGAGTATGAGTTAGATAGACAATCAATATTGTTGTTTATCCTGGACAGTGGAAATGGACAATGAATCATGTCCAAAACTAAAAAGGAGGAAGAGAGAGGGTAAACTTGCCTTTGGGAAATTGCCAAACTCCTTTAAGGACCCCTAATTTCTACCAGTTTCTTGGTGTGTTTTTTTTTCTTTTTTTTCCTTGGGGCAGCTAGGTGGTGCAGTGGATAGAGTGCTGGGTTTGAAATTAGGAAAACTCATTTTCTTGAGTACAAATCTGGCCTCAAACATTTACTAACTGTTTGACCCTGGGCAAGTCATTTCACCCTATTTGCCTCAGTTTCCTCATCTGTCAAACAAGCTGTAGAGGGAAATGGCGAACTGCTACAGTGTCTTTGCCCGAGAAAACCCCAAATGGGGTCACAAAGAATCGGACACAACTGAAACAACTGAACAGTAACAATTTCTCCCAGAAACAAAGGCCCTGCTTTTTAATACCAATGTTCTATTAGTTTTGTCAGGCCATGAGTCATGGGAGAATTTGAAAAAATTACTAGCACTTAAAGAGCGATGGAGCTGATAATGATGGGGGTAAAAAGGCTATAACATATAATAAATGAGGAATTGTTTAGATTACAAGGGTAGGGAACCTGTGGCTTTGAAGTCACATGTGACTATCGAGGTCCTCAAGTGCGGCCCTTTGACTGAATCCAAACTCCTATGAAGTCAAAGGGCCACACTCGGGGACCTAGAGGACTGAATGTATGGCCTCTAGGCTGCAGGTTCCCCTCCCCTATAAAGGTTCTTCATATGTATGTATGTATGTATGTATGTATGTATGTATGTATGTATGTATGTATGTATGTATGTATATGTATGTGTATATGTATATACACATATATGTATGCATGTATATGTATGTATGTGTGTATATGTATGTGTGTATATATGTATGTGTATATGTGTATATATACATATATATGTATGTATGCATGTATATGTATGTATGTATATGTATATGTATGTGTGTGTATACATACATATATAATATATATATATATATATATATATATATATATATATATATCTCAAAGAAATGTATGATTAAAAAACAAGATGAGTTGGTCATAAGGGATACCTTGTCCACTGACTCCAAATTCAGTGCTGTTTTCCAGTGTACCATGCTGCCTCTAATGGTGTGAAAAATTGTTTTAAAATTTTTTTTAGATCTTTTCCATTTTCATTTGCTTTGCTCTCCTGTTTTCATCCTCAGATGCCCTCAAGTATGGCTTTGCTTAATTAGGTCTCTCACAAAGCTTTGTTTAAATTAGTTTTACCCTCCATTGCTTCTCTCTCTTTTATGAAGTGAGATGACTGATAATCCTCCATAATTCTACTCTGCATGATTTTACAAATAAGTTTATTTTCTAACCCAGTATTGCCTTTGGTTTTGTATCTCCCCAGCAAAGAAGTCAAGTGTTTGCTGACTGAGGCACTTTTAGGTTCTTTGATCTTCTTGATTTAGATCAGCTAAACATCTGTATAAAATGTTGTACTCTGTCTATTTTCTTTCTTTTGTCCATATCCCATTTTCATAATCAATAACTTATTTAAATGTCAGAATGAAATTTTCATTTCATACCATATCATTTTTTTCATTTGTATTCTTTCCTCTCACTTTATATTAATTTTGATCTTTGATCTACCAGGTTGTTGTCTAAGTGTAAATGAACAGCCAATTGAGGAATGGATTCTACTTCAATATAAATGCATTTGCTAGTTATTCAAATATAATCAATTTCATACTTAGGATGTTATACATTATGTTCAGTGCCTTCTAATTCTTTCTTAAAAGAAACAAGTCTTTGCTCTCTCATTCCTTATTCCTGATACATTTTCTGATATTTGTCTCACTAATCTCTTTTATATTGAAGACATTGAGTAACAAAGTATAATTTAGAGGATCCTACCAAGTTTTTCACGGATTTTTTTTACATCTTCATCCTTTGTAACAGTTGCTGATGCATACGCTGTAATTTTTTATCAATTTTTTAAGATTTGCATTAATATCTTCTGTATTTATATGACCTTCATCTCCAAATCCACTTTTTTTCCCCTCCCACTCAGAGATCCATTCCATATAACAACCCTCCCCCCCTACAAAAAGAGAAGAAAAAACAATCAGTCCCTGAGTACTAATGAACATAGCAACTGAGTTTAACGGTACATCAGTGTTTCATATGCATATTTCCCAACCCCTCCAGGGGAGGATGGAAAATGAATTTTCTCACTCCTTCTTTGAGGCCAAGCTTGGTTATTATGATTAGATAAAAATTTTTTAGCTTTATTTTTGTGTGTGTTCTTTCCTTTTAGGTTATTATAGTCATTATGTATGTTGTTATCCTTGATTGTACTTTACTTTGCATCACTTTGTAGAATTCCATTTCATTCATTGCAATTGTTTTCACAGTAGTCTTTTTTTCCTATCGGTAATCATAAGCACTGAAATATGAGATTATCAAATGTCCAATGAAATGATGTTTCCAAACTGTTGCCTTTGGTCACATGATATGACCAACATTACCAGTTCCTTTATCTACCTCTCCAGGGGGAGATCTTTCTTCTAGTTTCACTTATGGCAAGAATTTCAAGATTATTATGATTCATTTCCTTCAATAGTTTGCCCGTTCATTAGTTATTGGACAACAATCTCACCTCCAGAGTACCATCACAGATTATGACTATTGTAACCTCTCTCCAAAAGACATTGCTATAGTCAGTCATTTGATGAGTTGAGGATAACATCTGTAAAAGGCGTGCACTCCTTACCCAATATGCCACACATATTCTGAAGCTTTTGACCTTGGAAGGGATTTCCTTCCGGGAGAGAAGTTACGTAACCAAGTAGAGAGAAGCGGTGTGTCTGAGACAGAGAGGAAAAGGAGGAATGACTACACACAGGTCACAATTCCTCTTGCTAAGCAGGTAGGGAAAAGGGACAGTGAGTCATTCCCCTACCATCAAAAGAAGGGAACAATGCAAACAATCACATTCAGCAAAAGTTAAATGCTGACTAGAAGAGAGCAGACATAATTGGAAGGGTGAACAAGAACAGATTGGAGCAGAGACTAAAGCAAGCTGAACCAGAAGATCAGAGTTGATGAGACTCTCTGAGTCTACTTCATAGAACTTTTCTATCTCCTGCTTCCCTGGAGCACTACTTAGGGAAGCAATCCTCTGTTTACCTGTCCCACCACTTTCTCCTCTGTTTCCTTCTGGACCAATAAGGAGGAAGGTGCTGGAGAGAAAAGATTCAACCCCCACCCCCATCTGCAATGCATATCTCAGACTGTTATGCTTTATTTTAATGCTTATCTGTATTTCTATGCTATTTGAAACTGTTATTTAAGTAATGATCATTTATGAAGAATATGTTCAAGGCTTACACATTTATGATTTGAAATTTAGTAGGGGGAAATCTAACCCAAAAGGGAGTGGAAATTTCCTCAGCTCAAACTGAGATGGAGATGAGCTAAAAAGTGAGATAATTTCTGTGATTTTAGTCATCTATGTGATTACTAAATACTAGATTGTTTTATGAACCTGGAGAGAGATTTAACAAGTATACGAGCCATTAGCAGTGAGAGGTACAAATTGGTGTGTTTATTTGATGATCTCTCACATACACGGAGAAAACTCAGTCACACACATGTAATACATATATATATATTTATATATACACATATGTGTGTGTACACAGAGAGAGAGACTAAATGAACAAATGGTTACTCCTTTTTTCTCCCCTTTTGCTCCCAAACACTGTAACCAATAAATTACACATAAAAATGTATATTTAAAACATAAATAGTTGTGAATGTATTTTCATTATCTTTGCTGGTCTTTACATTTAAAAGCATAATTTTTTTTAAAAAAAGAATAACACTGCAATTAAGGGGACAGGTAGTGTTGCTTGGTTGGTATAGGGCCAGCCTTAGAACCAGGAAACCTTGGTTCAAGTTGTCCCTCTGAAAGATACTGGTTGTGAGACCACAGGCAAGTCACTTAATGTCTCAATAACCCCAAATAATTCCTTATCACTTCTTCAAATGATGAATTTTCAGGCTGTATCAGTGGAGGAGATTTCTATAGCCAGGGAACACCGCTCATCAGTGAAAGCACAGGTTCAGAAATAAAATGCTAAAGGGATGAATCTCTTTTAGTGGAATTTCAGACATCATCTGATAGGTTGGGACATCTGGTAAGTAAGTAAGGCATTCCTAGTGCAGATAAACTTCAGCATAAGTGGAAGAGGGTACAGCTGTAACCATTCATTCATCCATTTGTTCATTCAACAAAAATTGATTAAACCCCTATTATATTTACAGACCTTTATGCTAGGTGCAAGGGAAGGTACTACAAAGTCCCCGACTTTGTCTTACATATCTGCTTCAGAGAGATGCAAAACAATGTACTATGTGAGATCCAAGGGGGTAGGCAGCAGCAGGAAGGAAATATGAGAAGGCTTCGTGCAGTCAGTGGCAACTGAATTGAACTTTAAAATATGGGAAGGAATTCAGCAGGTGAAGAAGGAAAGACATTCCAGGCACTGAGCTTAAGCAAAGCCATGGAGGACAGAATTCATGGCATGGTCAGGGGACAGATAATAGAGTGTGGAAAAAAAGATAATCTCAGAGTGTGAAGGGTATTGAAATCCAAGCTAAGGAGTTTGGACTTTATCTAGTAAGGAGAAAGGAGACATTGAAGCTTTCTGCATAGAAGAATCACATGACTTTGTATAAGAAATTTTCTGAAGGAAGATGTGGATTGGTTAAAAAAAAATGGGGGGGCAGCTAGGTGGTGCAGTGGATAGAGCACTGGCCCTAAAGTCAGGAGGACCTGAATTCAAATCCAGCCTCAGACCAAACACTTGACACTTATTAGCTGTGTGACCCTAGACAAGTCACTTAACCCCAATTGCCTAAAAAAAAAAAATCTTTGCCTCAAATGTTTCTGGGAAGGGTCTGAAATCCAAGATATATGGGAAATTAACACAAATATATAATGCCAAGAGTCATCCCCCAATAAATAAGTAGTTAAAGGATGTGAATAGTTCTCAAAAGAAGTATCATAAACTAAAACAAGAATATGAAAACTTGCTTTAAATTGCTAAAATGCAAATCAAAACAACATTTGTGGATTCACTTTATACCCAGAGATTTGGCAAAGATGAGAAAAGATGGGAATAGTCAATATTGGGGGAGTTGTGGAAAGACAGGCACACTAAGACATTGCTGGCAGAGCTGCGAACTGATCTAATAAATCTGGAAAGTAATCTGAAATTATGCTTTTATAAAAAGTAACTAAAATGTCCATAGTATTTGATCCTGAGATCCTACTCCTAATAATATACTCCGAGATCAAAGTTAGAAAGAAAGAAAAAAACCCTCCTATGTAAACCAAAATATTTATGGCAACATTTTTTGTAGTAGCAAAGAACTGCAAGCAAAAATGGAAATTAATTTAAGAATGGCTAAACAAATTGTGGCACAGAAATGCAATATGAAATTACTGTGCCATAAAAAAATGGATATGATATATACAGAGAAGCATAAGAAGACATATTAACTAATGCAAAGTAAAGTAAGCAGAACCAGGAAAATTGAGTGCACATGACTACAACAATGTAAGTAAAATAACAACAAAAACAACAAAAATCAAAACTTAATGCTGTAAAATTATAATGACCAAGGTTGGCCTTGAAGAAGAGATATGATAATGCACTTCTCCACCTTCTTTGCAGAGGTGGGGACCTATGGATGCAGAACACTGAATATTCAGTTGAACTTGGTAGATATGCTGCTTAGTTTTGCTAACTTGATTTTTTTCTTCTTTTTCATTTTGTCATAAGAAATTCCTCTCTGAGTGGAGAAGGGAGAGGGAGAAGGATGCAATGAGAAATGAAGGTGACTTTTTAAAATGAAGAAAACAGTAGAAAATTAAAACAGAAGAGAAGTTATTCTGGCACCAATATGAAGGAACTCTATATTTCATTTCCCTTTGTCTGCCATGCACTCCCTCCTCACTTCTTAGAATCCTTAGCTTCCTTCTAAGCTCACCTACTAAAGGAAGATTTCCTGATCCTCCCAATTATTAGTACTCTCACTCCTCAAATTTTCTTGTATTCACTCTCAATAGAATGATCCTTGAGGGCAGAGACTTTTACCTATTCTTTGAATCCCCAGTGCTTAGTCCAAGACAGCTTTAGTTATGTGCTTTCCTGGGAAACAAAAGGTAACAGCTTCCTGGCAGCAATGCCAATCAAGAGGTTGTTTCCAGGCAATTTGCCCCCTCCCCCAAATCTTTACACTCACATGCGCGTTTGTGCACATGCACGCGCGTGTGCGCTCGCACACACACACACACACGAATCCACAAGTTTCCTTGGTTTTAGTCAAAGTGATTGAAGCTCCATTTACATAAACTTCAAGCGAAGAAAAGGTAATCTCTGATTAAGGTACTTCTCTGCAAATGGTCTTGATGCAACCACTGAATTCAATTTAACAAGCATCTATCAAGCAACAATTGGGTAAGTAAAACAGCCCCTGACCTAAAAGGAGCTAACATTTATTGAGGGGAGTCTTAATATTGGAAGGGTCTTTAGACTTACCTTAAAGTTCTTTCACTGTAACCTCTCACCCAATGTTGAAATTGAGAGGCAGATTAGTGTGATGGAAACAACACCATATTTGGAGTTAAATGACCTGGGTTCAAATCATGGCTTTGCTACTTGCTAGCTATGTGACTGCTATGCAAGCCCCTTAACTTCTCTTGGCCTCAGTTTCTTCATCTACAAAATGAGGGGATTGAATTAAAGGACCTTTAAGGTTCAACAACATTCCTGACATGGGTCATCTAGCCACTCCTTGAACACTTCCAGTGATGAGGAGCTCTTCCTCACAAAGCATCCAGTTTGACTGCTCAACAGCTCTGTTAGAAAGTTGTACCTCACATTGAATAGTAATCTTTTTCCTTATAACTTATAGGCCAGTTAGTCCAACCCCTTAATTTTTAACCTACTAGGAAGTTGAGGTCCACGGAGGCCAAGTCGAGCCTTTTAAAAGGCCAAATTTCAGATTCTCCAACTCTAACATCAGGGCTCTTTCCACAATTCAGGACCACTTCCCACCCTCTTGTCCTGGTTCTGGACCCCAGAGCTACTCCAGAAAAGTCCACTGATCTCTCCCTTCTTGGAATCTGTTCATGGTATCCTTTGCTCAGGCTTGTCCCTTTGGGAGAACACTTGTCTCCCTGAGATCCTCTGGAGGTACAAGTCAAATCTCTAAAAAGAAAATCCCTTTACCTAAGCTCCACATGGAGAAAAGTAAGCAATATTTAGAATCAGCAAGTACTTCGGCTCCTTAAATTGTCAAATAAAGTGGTTGGATTAGATGATCTCTGATGCCTGCAGACATAAAATGATTGACCTAATGTCACATAGTTCTCCTGTGCCCAGGGATGCCCCATTCTGCTTTGTAATGCCATTTATCCTTTTTAAGTGTGTGCCCTGTCTCTTTACTTAGACTATAAACCCTTAAGGACAAAGACATTGGTCAGGTATTTAGAAGAGGCATTAGAACAATTTATTCTGCTTGGCCCCAAAATGCAGGAGAAGGAGCAATGAGAAGGTGTGGAAGAAAGTAAAATTTAGGCTGGAGTTAAGGAAAAATTTCCCAACCATTAGAGTTTTCCCAAAGTGGAACCCACTGCACTGAGTTTTCCTTCATTAGAAGTCCTCAAGGAATAAGGACTAGACCAGTGATTTCATTGGCATAGAGAACCCTTTGAGCTCTCTGAAGACCACTACTGTCTCCTTTATCTTTGTATCTACCTCTGTGCTTCCCACAGTGCCTTTCACTCAGCAGGTGCTCCATGTTTGCTGACTGGGTTGGAAGGTTAAGCATTACAGCAGCAATGTTGTGCCTGAAGATTCACAAGGAACACAATACACCTCTGAGATGTAATAGTGCATCCTCCTCATGCTTTGAGTTACAGAGCTATAAAGACCTTTTCATCACCAACCCAAATCTTGCACAACCTGGAGTGGAGGCCATGTGCAGGGATACCCACTCAGGAATTTACTGTTTAATTAATTTGACTGGGGTCCAAAAATGCTGCATGCCAGAAATCAATATTGACTGTACTGATTCACCGGATTTAAAATACTATAGAAACAGGACTGTGTGCAGACCCAGTTTGTCTTGGCCAATAGCAGAAGATGGAGGTCTATGTTTAAAATACATCATTAAAGTTGCATAAGCAGGGAGTGAAACCATCCTGGAGTGCTAACAGATGAGGACCCATACACCATTGGGTGTGAAGAGAGAGAGAGAAAAAGATTAGGTTGGTTACTGCTTTCTGGCATTGGGACAAGAAAAAACAGGTGTTGGTCTGATGAGGTCCAAGCAGGTAATTTTAATCAGTGCCAGCACTGAAAGCATCTCAAAGGTGCCCTCTCTTTCTCAAAATAACACCTAGCTTTGTGCAAATTTTACAATTCCTCAGAGAATAGATGTTCTTCAGAGTTCTGTCCGGCAACCTCTACATTTTCTCTATATTCTTTCCCTTGGAGATCTGATCCTCTCTTATGTTCAATTATCACCTCTGGGTAAATATCTTCCAAATCTTTTGTGTGGATCAGTGAAAAGAATTCTGGATTTGCAGTCAGATGATGGGGGCCTGCACCAGGGAGGCAACCATCAGTGGAGAGGAGGAGAGATGGAGGAGAGACATTATAAAGTTGCAAATGGCAAGATTTCAGAATGAATTAGATAGGTGGATTCAATTTGAGTGATGTGTAAGATGACACCTAGATTGTGAGTCCTGGGCAAATGGAAGAAGCTGGTACCTTGGCGATATCCACTTGGTAGTTGGTGATGTGAAACTGGAGGTCAGGAGAGAGGTTAGGGCTGGATGAAAAGATTTTAGAATGTACAATGACCAACTCTGATAGACTTAGCTCTTCTCAGCAATACAATGATCTAAGACAATTCCAAAAGACGAGTGATGGAAAGGATTCTCCACATCCAGAGAAAGAACTATGGAGTCTGAATGCAGATTGAAGCATATTACTTTCACTTTTTTTGTTTTTTTTCCTTCTCCTGGTTTTTCCCTTTTGTTCTGATTTTTCTTTCACAACATGACTAATGTGGAAAGATGTTTAATATGATAGTATATATATATATATATTACATATACATATATATATATATACATATATATATATATATATCATATCAGAATGCTTGCCATCTTGAAAAGGGGGAAGGGGAGGGAGGGAGAGAGGGAGAAAAAATTGGAACTCAAAATCTTTATAAAAGTGAATGTTGAAAGCTATCCTTACATGGAATTGGAAAAAAATACTATTAAGTGAGAGGAAAAGACTTGAGAATTATCTTCATAGAGATGATAATTGAATGCATGGGAGAAATGAGATCATCAAATGAAATATTATAAGGGGAGAAGAGAGTCAAGGAGAGACCTTTGGAGGATACCTAAAGTTAGCAAAGGAGACTGAGAAGGAGTAGTCAGATAAATAGGAGAGCCAGAGGAGAACAGCCATGAAAACCTAGATAGGAGAGTATCCAGAATACAGTGATCAACAGTGTTAAAGACAGATGACAATTGAGAAAAGACTACTAGATTTGGCAATTAGGAGATTATTGATGTGCTCAAGTCTGGACACAGGCATACTATGCTCAGGGCATATTCAGACAAAAGCAAGTTTTCTTCAGTGATGGGAGATGAGGCTAGAAAGGAGTTGGTGCTAGATCATAGCAGGTCTCAAATGTGAGGCTAAGAGTTTTGGAATTGTACAGTAAGTCAGAGGAAAGTCACTCAAGACTTTGGAGTAGGGGAATTGTATGATTGAAACTATCCATTAAGACTGTTAATTTGACAGCAATGTGGTAACAGTGGAAGACCACAAAGCTTGGAGCCAGAAGACCTAATTTAAATGCTTACTACCTACATGACCTTGACTTGAACAAGTGTCTTAAGCAATTGTTTAGTTTTGTTGTTTTGTTTTGTTTTGTTTTATTTTGTTTTTTTCGGTTGTGTATGACTCTTCATGATCCCTTCTAGGTTTTCCTGGTAAAGATACTGGACTGGTTTGCCATTTCCTTCTCCAGCTTATTTAACAGATGAGGAAACTGAGACGAAGAGGTTTACTTTTCTAGGGTAACACAGCTAGCCAATGTCTGAGGCCCTATTTGAACTCAGGTCTTTCTGACTCTCGGCCCAAAGCTCTATCTGCAGCACCACCTAGGGAAATGATTTACCTTGGAGCTGCCCTGATATCCAGTGTATAGCTTAATGCCTATAATCCCTGATACTGGGGAGGGTGAGGCTAGTGGGTTGCTTAAAATTAGGAGTTTTTGAGCTTTGGTGTCCTAAATCCATCAGACTACATTAAGTCTGGCATCAATAAGGTGAGCTTCCAGTGGAGGTGGGGTAGATGGAACCAGGCTGCCTGAGGAGGGGTGAACTAGCCCAGGTTGGAAGCAATATTTTTCACAGTACTCAATATGGGGATGGACCCACGAGGGGCCACTGTACTTCTAGCCTGGGTGGAATAGCCTGAACACATGCATACAAACATACAACAGCAGCAGCAGTAACAGCAACAAAAATACCCCCAAAAAGCACCTGGCATTGTAAACTGGGGATACAGATACAGTAAATGAAATAATCTCTGTCTAGATCTGTTTCCTCACCTGTCAAATGGTAGGAGTGAATTAAATAGATCAATTAGACTGGGTCCCTTCTGACTCTAGATAGAAGGTTTCATTCAAGGATAAGGAGAGATTAGAGCTAAGAGGGGAAATCTGAGCATTGGAGCAATCTCGTTGGGTCTGAACTCTCAGTGACAGTGGAAAGCAGAGGGACTACCTTGATAGTCTACCCAAAAACCATGTTCTTGACCCCATACCCAGTCAGTAGTGGCCACATCTTATGCATTCTCTCTCCGCAATAAGACTGACTCGACTTTCTAACTGGTCTCTTTCTAATGAAGGCTTCTTTAGCATCTCACTTACTTCCTTCACTAAACTCTGGCCAGAAAGTTGTAAAACCTTGAGACCAATAAAGAGCTCTCCAAATTCGAGGAGTTTTATAACCTGGCTTTTTCAGCTGACAGAAACAGTTCTGTTGAAAATGTTTAAAGTACATAGAACTTTAAAAAAATGTTTGGCCCCTTTTAAAATTCTTTTTAAAGTTTATTCAACACGGTTACACAATGGTTTCCTCACAGTTCCTAAAGGTGGACATACATTGCCCATAGCTCCTCTTGGGCTAGACAGGCCACAGCCTGACCATGGAAGAATTATTGGCGGTTCCATTCAATGTATGAAAAAAATCCCCTGGTTTGATTCCTAGGAGGTCTGTGAGCTTCGGTGTCTGGGCAAGCACCCTGTGTTTGTATTGGGTTCCTGTGGCTCTACACCTGAGCTCTGAGCTCTGAGCTTGGAGCTTGGAGTCCCAAGGCAAGGGAGGAATGGAAGCTAAGCCCAAACCACTACAGAGCAAGGAGTTGCATCCAAAGCCATCAACTGCCTTGTATTTGCTCATCCTTTCACATAGTCTGACCCAAACCTAGGCCACAAAGTGCTTGAGGAAAACTGGAATGGGAGCTGGTGAATCTGCCAGCAACTCAGGGCAAATGCCAGCTTCCTGGCTCCAGTATTAGCTCAGGCCAGAGACTCTTTGCTCAGGCATGGTGAAAAGACTCATCCCTCACATCAGAACTGTGTCACAGTCAGCTCCTCTTAGATTTCCACAGGTGAACCAGTTTGGTGTTTTAGTATCACTTAGTACTGTTAGTATCAAGTTGTAAATATATTACTTTGCACTGGGCACACAAGGTCACCAAGTAGATGCCAAGGAATTTCTATAAGTTCTTACCTCAATGCCTTTGCCAAGGCTATATACTCCATGCTAGGAATGTTCTCTCTCCTAACTTTGCCTCTTGGTACCCCTAGCTTCCTTCTAGGCTCTGATCAAATGCTTCCTTCTGCAAAAGGCCTTCCCCTGGTTGCCTAGCTGTTAGTTCCCCTGCTTCTAAATTTCTTTGCATGAATTTTTTCTTTAGGATTCAAATGGAGCTACTTGACTATGCATTTAACCCAAATCACTCTAGCTTTCACAGATTATTCAATAATACACCCTAGACCAAGCCTCACTTGGTCTTTGTTTGGGTTTTGATGGCTCAGAGTGAACGTAAGTAGCAATTGTTTCTGTTTTTGTTTGTTTGGTTTTTGGTGAGGCAGTCGGGGTTAAGTGACTTGCCCTGGGTCACACGGCTAGTAAGTGTTATGTGTCTGCTATCAAGATTTGAATTCAGGTCCTCCTGACTCCAAGTCCAGAGGTCTATCCACTGTACCAAGTAGCAATTGTTTCTGTTCTGGCCAGACACATTGAGAGTCTGAAACACTGATTTTTTTTTTCTTAATAGGCAAACAAAGCCATCTTTTGCCTCATTTCTTACCTAGCCTTAAATCATTGAATCACTGAAACGGTGTTGACTGAGACAAACTGAGACCTGGGAAAGACCTTAGCTTAAAAAGGACAGTCTGCCCACTGCATCTGGGGCCATCTTCAGTTGCCCTAACCTATGTCTTGCCACTGGTCTCCACTGGAGAAAGTGAAACTGATAACTTTGCACAACTCTGCCTCATTTAAATCCATTTCACTTTCAAGTCAAGACAGCACCCTCCCGATGTCATTGGTCCTCTTCAAAAACAACGGAAACAACAACAACAACAACAACTTATCTGTGTATCTTTCCAGCTAGTCGGCCCAATGGAATTAAGACCTGGATTCAAATCTAGCCTCAGACTCTTACTAGCTATGGGATCCTGGGCAAGTCACTTACCCTCTCAAACTGCCTCCATTTCCTCAGCTATGAAACAGGGATAATTATAGCACTTACCTCCTAAGCTTATTGTGAAGATTAAACAGGATCATCTTTAAATTAGTTAATTATAAATAGGATTATATTTAAATGAATTATTAAGTAGGATAATATTCAAGTTAATGGATATTAAATAGAATAATATTAAATAGGACAATAAAATGCTTAGCACAGTGCCTAGCACTAGGTAGGTACTTAATAAAAGCTTTTTCCCTTCCTTTCCTTTAGTAGAATCAATAATTCAATTGATCAATCAACAAGAATTGATTAAACATCTATTAGGTGCTAGGCATTGAGGATTCAAAGACATAAATGAAATGATCCTTGCCCTCAGGGAGCTTGCATTTCTATAGAGGGACAGAACACATACACCAATAACTATATATATGAAAAATATACAAAATAAATACATGGTAATTTGTTGGGGTGGGGAGGGAAGGAAGACATATAAGCTACTTGAAGACAGAGACTTTCATTTTTGTTTTTGTATTCCCAGGACTACTATTTTGAGTTGTTTTTCAGTTGTCTGACTCTTTGCTACCCCGTGGGGGGGGGGCATTCTTTGCAAAACTACTGGAGTGGTTTGCCATTTCCTCTTTAACTCATTTGACAGATGAGGAAATTGAGACAAACAGGGTTAAGTGACTTGCCTGGGGTCACACAGCTAGTAAGTGTCTGAGGTCAGATTTCAATTCAAGGAGTCTTTCTTATAAGCAAACTAGAAGAGCAAGGAATAGTTTACCTTTCAGATCTATGGAGAAGGGAAGAATTTGTGACCAAACAAGAGATAGAGAACATTATGAAATGTGAAATGGATAATTTTGGCTACATTAAATTAAAAAGTTCTTGTACAAACAAAGCCAATGCAACCAAGATTAGGAGGGAAGCAGAAAACTGGGAAAGAATTTTTATAACCAGTGTCTCTGATAAAGGCCTCATTTCTAAACTATATAGAGAACTGAGTCAAATTTATAAGAATACAAGCTATCCCCCAATTGATAAATGGTCAAAGGATATGAATAGGCACTTTTCAGAGGAAGAAACTAAAGCTATTTATGGTCATATAAAAAAATGTTCTATCTAAATCACTATTGATTAGAGAAATGCAAATCAAAATGACTCTGAGGTACCACATCACATCTATCAGATTGGCTAACATGACAAAACAGGACAATGATGAATGTTGGAGAAGATGTGGGAAAATTGGAACATGAGTGCATCATTTGTGGAGTTGTGAAATGACCCAACCACTTTGGAGAGCAATTTGGAACTATGCCCAAAGGGCTATAAAATTGTGCATACCCTTTGACCCAGCAATATCACTTCTAGGGCTATATCCCAAAGACAACATAAAAAATGGGGAAAGGACCCACATGTTCAAAATTATTTATATCAGCTCTTTTTGTGGTGGCAAAGAATTGGAAATTGAGGGGCTGCCCATCAATTGGGGAATGGCTGAGCAAGTTGTGTTATATGAACGTAATGTGCTGTAAGAAAGGATGAGCAGGCAGACTTCAAAAAAAACCTGGAAAAGACTTACATGAACTGATGCAGAGTGAAATGAGCAGAACCAAGAGAACATTGTACACAGTAACAACCACACTGTGCAATGACTGACTTTCATAGACATAGCTCTTCACAGCAAGGCAAGAATCTAAGACAATTCCTAAAGACTCATGATGAAAATTGCTATCCACACCCAAAGAAAGAAAAATCTGAAGGCAGATGGAAGCTTGCTATTTGCTCTCCTCTTCCTTTGTTGCTTGGTTTTATTGCTTTATTCTCGTGGTTCCTCCCATTAGTTCTAATTGTTCTTTACATCATGACTAATGGGAAAATATGCTTAACATGAATGTATAAGTACAGCCTGTATCAGATTGCATGTCATCTTGTGGGGAGGAGGAGTGGGAGGACGAGAAAATTTCAAACTCAAAATCTTATGGAGTGAATGCTGAAAACTAAAAATTAATTATCAAGAAACAAAAAAAGAAATGAAAAAAAAAGGAGTCTTTCTGACTCTAGACCCTTCTGTGCTGCCTAGCTGTCCTCAGGCCTAGTATAGTGCCTGAGTATTAAGTAGATACTTAACAAGAGCTCATTAAATTGAATTGAATTGAATTTCAAGAGATGATTAAAAGATATCATTCCCTATCCACATCCTCAATGTTTGTTAGAAGCTGCTGATTCTTGGAATGGAGACATGTTCTCCCAAGGCTTCTAAGAAAGAAAGAAAAAAAGGCTGGGTCTACATTCTTAAGGACTATGTGCTGGCCACCTCTCTGAAAGCATCACCCAAATTACTGGCAAGGGTATTTTAAAGGAGTGCCTCTTTGAGGTAATATGGAAGAAGTCATAATCTGGTTTAGAAATCACTCTGATTCTTCTGCCAAGCAAAGCAAATAAAACTAAAGCCAAAAAAACACCAAGCCACTCCACAAATTTAGCTTCTAGCATGGCTCTCCAGAGGCCATATGATGGAGTGAGAAGAGCACTATATTTTGAGTTAGAGATCCTGGATTTGAATCCTGGCACTGCCACTCATTACTTCTGTGAATTTGGGGAAGTCCTTTCATTTGTTTTCTTGGTTTTTGATCTATTAAATGAGAGGGTTGGACTCAATTAACTTTAAGGTCTCTAAGTCTAGAGTTTTTGTTTTTCTCCTTAGGTCAGATATAAGATGATGCCATAATCTGCCCTTGGTTCATCTACGGAGATAGAAATATGATAAAGACAGCAGAATAAGACACTCTGGTACAAGCAAAAGAGGTGGCAAGAAGAAAAACAATGACTGAGTATCCAGAGGCAAAATCAGGACTTAATGGATGGAAAGAACAGTAGAGAGGAAATCAGGACATGTTGGTTTCATTTAGTTGTGGTTCTGCCATGAGCTGGCCCATATATATAACCTTGGATAAGTCATTTTCCTCTTCTGTCAAATGATCTGGAGAGGCTATTAATTCAATCTTCAGTGGACTATGAATAAAGAATGTTAATAATGACTCAGGCTAGAACCCAGGTCTCCTGACAGCCCATCTGCTGCTCCTGCCATTATGCCACACCCTGCCTCATTTTCTCTCCAAGTGCCCTTCTGGCTTTCATAGAGTACAATGATCTTTGGGATTCATTAGAAAGCAATTGCCTAAGAATTGGACATTGAGGGGATGTCTATCAACTGGTGAATGGTTGAACAAGTTGTGATGTATGGATGTGATGGAATGCTATTCTGCTATAAGAAATGATAAGCAGGCAGTTTTCAGAAAAACCTGGAAAGACTTATACGAACTAATGCAAAGTTAAATGATCAGAACCAGGAGAATATTGTACACAGTAACAGAAAGATTGTGCGATGACCATCTTTGATAGACTTAGCTCCTCTCAGCAATACAATGATCTATTTCAAATTCCAACTCCAAAAGACTTATGATGGAAAATGCTGTCCACATCCAGAGAAAGAACTATGGAATCTGAATGCAAATCGAAGCATATTATTTCCACTTTTTTTTCTTTCTTGTGGTTTTTCCCTTTTGTTCTGATTCTTCTTTTACAACATGACTAATGTGAAAACATGTTTAATATGATTATACATGTATAACCTATATCAGATTGCTTGCCATCTTGGAGAAAAAAATTGGAACTTAAATCTCATAAAAGTGAATGCTGAAAACTATCTTTACATGTAATTGGAAAAAAAAGAAAATATTATTAAATGGAAAAAAGAGGAAAAAAGAAAAGCAATCACCTATGTCCTGCCAAGGAGGCTAAAGACTGAAAGAGATGCCATATATGCCAAAATATTTATAGCAGCAGCATTTTTTTATGGTAATAAAAGCCCTGGACACTGGTAAGTATATACTTACTAAAGAATTTCACAGATTTAGAGCTGGAAGGAACCTAAGAGGCCATCTAGTCTAAGCCTTTCATTTTATGGATGAGGAACTGTGGCTCAGAGGGGTTAAGTAACTTGCCCAGGGTAACACAGGAAGTAAATGGCAGTGCCAAAAAGTGAAGCCAGTTCCTTTAGCTCCAAATTTAGCATGCTTTCTGCTATATCACTCTATCTCTCATTTTTCCCTTATCATATAAGTGCCCGGTGTATTTATCTCTTCCTCGTTTCCACCGTTGTTCCCTCCCCCCACGAGGCTGCAAACTCTTTATCTTGTTGATTCTAACTCTATCACATCTCTCACATCTGTCCTTTTCTTTGCACTCACACATCTTTATTGTATCATCTCTTCTCTAGATTCCTACAATTGCCTAAAATTGGTCTCCCTGTCTCTACCAGGGGTTATTAACCTGAGCTCAGTGAGCTTGTTTAGATAGATAGATAGATAGATAGATAGATAGATAGATAGATAGATAGATAGATTGTTGTTCTTGAGGCATTTCAGTCATGTCTGACTCTTTGTGACCCCATTGGGAGTTTTCTTGGCAAAGATACTGGAATGGTTTGCCATTTTCTTCTCCAGCTCATTTTACAGAAGAGGAAACTGAGGCAAACATGGTTAAGTGACTTGCCCAGGGTCATACAGGTAAGGCCATATTTAAATGCATGAGGATGGTTCTTTCTGATTCCACACCCAGTGCTTTATCTGCTGTGCCATCTAGCTGCCTAGATAGATAGATAGGTATACAGACAGGTAGATAGATAGACAGGCATACAGAAGACAGACAGACAGATAAATATATAGACATAGGGGCAGCTAGGTGGCACAGTGGATAGAGCACTGGCCCTGAAGTCAGGAGGACCTGAGTTCAAATCTGGCCTCAGACCAAACACTTGATACTTACTAGCTGTGTGACCCTGGGCAAGTCACTTAACCCCAATTACCTAAAAAAAAGAAAACAAAAAAATATACAGACATAGATAAATAGGCAGACAGAAGACAGACAGATAGATATATAGACAAGTAAACAAGCAGACAGATAGAAGACAGACAGACAGATAGACAGGTAGATAGATAGGCAGACAGATAGAAAGATATATAGACAGATAGATGGATATACAGACACATAGACAGACGTACATAGACAGACATACATAGACAGACAGATAAACTATTTCAATATAACTGGCTTCCTTTGTAATCTTATGTATTTTATTTTATGCACTTAAAAACATTCTTCTGAAAAGGAGTCCATAGACTTCATTAAACTGCTGAAGACATCAATGACACAAAACAAGATTTAAGAACTCTTGTCCAAGTCCCTCCCTTCTCCAATCCAATCTTCATGAAGCTGCCAAGTGGATATTCCTGAAACCTGCCTTCGATCATGTCAGTCCCCTGCCCTGAATTTCACGGTGGTTCCCTGTTGCCTCCAGGATAAAATGCGGAATCTTCTGTCTGTCATTTAGAGTCTTTCTCCATCTACTTCCCATCTGTCTCTCCTGTCTTGTGTCATATCACTTCTCTTCAGGCACTCTACATTCCAGTCAGTCATATATTTCTCATATATGTGATATCTATCTCCCGTCTCAGGACAAAGCTTAGTATAGCTCATTTCCCCATGTTTGGAATGTTCTCTCTCCTGAGCTCTAACATTAAAGGATCCCCTGGCTTAACAATTACAACGTAACAATAGTAACTAGAATTTATATAGCACTTTAAGGTTTGCAAAACACTTCACAAATATGATTTCATTTGATCCTCATAACTCTGGAAGGTAGGTAGTACTATTACCCCATTTTACAGATGAGAAAACTGAGGTAGAAAAAGTCTAAGTAACTTGCTTGTGGGTCACACAGTTAATGAGTATTTAAGCTTGAATTCAGTTCTTCCTGACTCCAGGTGCAGTTCTCTATTCACTGCAATACCTAGTTGCTTCTTTCAAGATGCTCAGGTGCCATCTTGTACATGAGCCCTTTCCTGATCCCTCTAGTTAGCATTTTTTCCATCTTGGGAGGAAGAAAGGAGAGAAGGAAGGAAGGAAAGAAGGAGAAGGAAAAAAGGGAGGGAGGAAGAAAGAGGGAAGGAAGAAAGGAGAGAAGGAAGATTATATTATTTTCTTCTTACTTGTGTTATATCTATCCAGTAGAATATAAGCTCTAAGAGGAAAGGAACTGTTTCATTTGGTTGTTGTATCCTGGGAGGTTAGAACACTGCCTTGTACATAGAGAGGCTTAAAAAGTATTTGAATTTAATTGCATTGAGGACCTGACCTTGAACTTCTTTTTTTAACTGTCACTGTCTAGCAGTGTCTTGCACATCGTAGGGACTCAGATGCTGGTTGGTTGATTCATAAAAGTCCAATGTCCCTCAGTAGGCTTTAAGGTAGATTTGTTTTTAGGACAATATTTTTCCTTTGGACTACATCTCTCAGAAGACTTGGGGGGGAAAGAATGCAGGTGTATTTCACCAGAGTCCTCTAGGAAGTCATAGGGGTCTCTTACATTAGCATTCCTCCAAATTCCCCAAATCTAAGCCATCTAAGCAATAGGAATGGAGTCATGGCACAGGAGAGCCTCACTGGAGCACCAGTCCTTTTCATCTGAAATAGTTTGGCAGCAGCCCAGAGGGTTTCTAACCCGGAGTCCCAGGTTTCACTCACACTGAGTCCACAGTGATTAAGGGAAGAGCTATGTGTGTTGGAAATATCATTACCAAACATCTCTCTCTCCAAGTAACAATGCCATGAGGCTGAATGTGTTTTGGACACAGTTGAGGTGGGAGCCAATTTATTTTTTTTTAAAGAACAAAAAAGCCAGAGGTGTCAGGCTGATCTCAATCATTCAGTGAAATTACTCTTGCTGCTAGATGTTGTGGGCTAATTGGTAGAGAAAGATTTTACTGGCAAAAGGCTTCAATGAATCTACAGTAAATATGACATAATGAGGGCATCAATTAACTTAAGGCAGGAGGATGATTAATTATAAAATCAGGGGCACTCAGGCATGTCTAACAGCTGGGAAGAAAGATCACAGCAGGGACCATTAGAAGCCCTGCAAGGTCAGAGATATCTTACTTGGAACTCTCTAAAATGGTCCTGACCTGTGAAAATGGGGAGAAAATAAGAGAAATCCTGCCTGGGGAAAAGAGGCTTAGACAGTAAGCTGTGTTCTTGATCTCCTCACAGAGAATAACCTGGTTGGGAAATTTCACCTTTGCAAGCGTTGGCTGATACACTTCTTTCATAGCCCTCTCTTTCTCAATATAAGTGCTGTTCATGGACATGCTTTCTTTGGTTAGGTAGATATTTACTGAGCACCTACTGTATGCAGAAATCATGCTACTTACTAAGGGGACAAAGTTGAATAAGACACAGTCCCTTTGAGTATTTATATTCAGATTGGATACATATTAAACCACAGAGCTGTCCATCGTGTCTCTAATACTAAGTTTTGCAAAATAATATCATAATTGTGTTCAATAATCATCCGTAAAGCACTGATTTATTTGCAAGACACCTTTTTAGAGCAGACCTATAATTTCCTTGGTATAGCGACCTCTTGATAAGGAAACATCATTTACTTATGCAGATCACAACTGCTCTGTAACTTACAGTCTGAAAGAGTTGCTTCTCATGTGCTGGGGTGTTAAATGACTGGTCCAGGGTCACATAGTCACTATGTCTCAGACACAGGACTCAAATTCAGGTCTTCTTGAAGCTGGCTCCATATCCACTAAACAAGTTGCCTCAGAAGACATAGAGACAAAAATGAGAAAGTCCTTATCCTCAAAAAGCTCGTATTTTCCTGGGGAGAAAGAACAATTAAACAGATACATAGAAACCATATAATGAGAGAGACTGAGCCATAGCAATGAGGGAGATGAGAAAAGGCTTTCTATAGAAAGTGCTGCCTCAACTGAGTCCTGAAGAAAAATAGCAATTCTAAGAGGGGGGAGGAAAACCAGCAAACTGTAGACTCAGCTGGGCAGTTCAACAGGTAGAATATCAGAAAGACTTAAGTTCAAATCTAGCCTTAGATACTTCCTCACTGTGTGACCCTGGGGAAGATACTTAACCTCTGCCTGCCTCAGTTTCCTCATCTGTAAAATGGGAATAACAATAATAGCAACTACCTCCCTGGGTTGTTGTGAGGATCAAATGAGACATTTGTGAAGCACTCTGCAAGCTTTAAATGCTACTGTAATTAAATATCCCAGAAATATTCCTTTTTTTTCCTTTTTAAATCCTGCTCCTTTTCCCCCATGCTCTCTCCTAATGGTTCCTTAGGCTTGCCCAAGTGACCTAGTAATACTCACAAACATTCCTTTAAAGAAAAATTACTGATGCCTTTTGTCTTTACATAATAGTCATTCCCCACCCTCCTACAGGTGGAACCCTCCCTTGTGGCAGAGAAAACAGTTAAGCAAAGACAGCTAAGGTAGAAACCTTGCTTGACAACACACACAATATCTTATCCCAACTCCACCTCTCTGCTGTGAGGGAGGAAGTATGTTTTGTCTTCTTTTCCCTGTAACTTTTGTTTTCTTTTCCATTACTTAGAGTTCAACTCCCTTTTAGGGATTTTTTCATGGAGTCATTGTGTATATTATTCTCCCTAGTTCTGTTCATTCTGTTCTACAGCATTGAGTCATAGACAAGAGCTGAAAGGGACCTCCAAGGCCATCTCCTCCCTTCTGCTCATTCTGCAGAGGAAGAAACTGCTTCCTGTGTTTCTTTGAATTTCTCATCTACTTAATTTCTTACTGCAAAATAAAATTTCATTGCATTCACATACCATAGTTGTGGGTTTTCTTTTTTCAATCATCCCCCAATGAATGAGCAACTGTAGACATTTCTTAATTCTCCAGAGACTCCCAGAACTAAAGAAATGACTGAATCCCATGGCTTCAGGGCCTGTCTCAGCTAGTGATTTTTTTTATCAAGAATTTAAACTTTAATTCTGACCATAGGAGGGCAAACAGTCAAAAAACTTCCTGGAGTTCTAGATAGATTCATACTCAAGACTACATCATCTCTTAATATCTCTGAGACAGGTGCAATATAAAATGTTTTCTATGGATATTCATTGATCTTGATTTAAAAATCAATGTAGCGGAAGTTAGGTGACGCACTGGATAGAGCACCAGGCCTGGAGTCAGGACAGATGTGAGTTCAAATCCAGCCTCAGACACATAAAAGCTGTGTGACTCTGGGCAAGTCACTTTATCTTGTTTACCTCAGTTTCCTTATCTGTCAAATGAGCTGGAGAAGGAAATGGGAAATCACTCTAGGATCTTAGCCAAGGCAACCCCAAATGGGGTCCTGAAGAGTCAAACACAACTGAAAATGACTGAATGACAACAATGATGTGAGGAGGATACTACTGAGAAGTTAAATCGTGATATTGAGAATGAAATGTAAAATACTGGTTTGAGTCTACAGCACACTGCTTCTCTTTGCTCTCTTTCTGTATGGTCTCTCCAAACTGCCCTTATGCCTGCTTCTCATAAATGACACCCTATCTTTCTTCTCCATGCCTTTGCCTTGTCTATCCCCAATGCCTGGAATCCACCCTCTCTTCACCTCTGCCTCTAAGAAACACTATGTATCCTAGCATAGATATTACCTTTTGCATGAGGCCTTTGATGTTTACCCCAACTGCTAGTGCCTTATTCCTCAACACTACCTCATATTTATGGATTTGTATATATGCAGCACATGTTCTGAGTTGACTATTTTATGTCCTACCAACACTGACAAGTTGAGGCTTATCTATTATAACCCCTTGGGGCTCTAAGGTTAGCCCTGAGGGGCTAGGGGTGGTGTGTGCCTTTTCTAATATTATAACTCAGAATCCCATGTAAGTGTGCTTTCCACCATGATCATCAGTTTATATTCATTAGCCGTCCAGGCTTAATTAGCTTTTAGAAAGGGATATTTACTAAGGTGATATAGTTGGCATAAACATTCCCCCTCCCCCTCCCCAAATTCTCCTGCCAGGTAGCCAGAATTCAGGGGGCTCAAGTGGGTTCAACCTTGAAGAGCCCATGTGGCAAAGGATGATTCCAGGTTCAAAGATGCTGGAAATCCTTTTCTCCCCTTCAAGGGGTGCTCACAGAATACCCCTTAGGCATGGTGGTGTTTTTCTGTTGGGCCCTTCGTGGATCCATGAATTTACCTTTCCTCTCTCCATCCAGTCTGTTTTGGGCTCCCAAAGTAGACACACTGCTACCAGCGTTACTGGCCCAGGGAATATTTCTAGAACATCCCTTGGACCCTTCAAAGCTTTCAAGGTTCTTATTTAGACAAGGCTGAGGAAGGACAAAGGAGGCCAAGGTCAAAGCTGAAGTGTTCTCTTCAATCTTACCAAGCAAGCTCTTCTCAGAGACAGCTTTCTCTTCTCTCCACTATAAGATGCTCAATCATGTTGGTGCTTGTCCTTCATTTTCTTTTCTTTTCTTTTTTTTTTTTTGGTTAGGCAATGGGGTTAAGTGACTTGCCCAGGGTCACACAGCTAGTAAGTATTACGTGTCTGAGGCTGGATTTGAACTCAGGTCCTCCTGACTCCAGGGTCAGTGCTCTATCCACTGTGCCACCTAGCTGCCCCCTATTTGTCCTTCATTTTCAACAAGGGCCAATGACATCATTTGACTTTGGAGTGAACTGGATTTAAGTGAGGCGCAGTTTCACAGAGGCATCAGCCTCACTCCCTCTTCCAGAGTCATCAAAGTCCAGCCGCAGGACAAAAATCACTATGACTGGCAATGGCCCAGGGTACAGTGAATGACCTTGGCGTCTTAGCCTATTCGCTTATCTCTTACATTCTAAACTAGTTCCATTCTTTTATATGGGCCTGCAGATCTTTACCATGTTCACTCAGCCAAGAGGAACATTCTTCCCGTGCAGCAGTCAATTTAACAAGGATTTTTTTTTTTTTACATTTAGTCTAAGCTCTGGGTAGTTGGATTCATTTAGATATGTTCTCCCCTGGCTAAAGCATGAGGATGCAGCATTTTATCACTTACTTTAAGTGGAGTAGGGGCACTTGATTGATTTAATCTATCCCCACCCTGATATATATTGTATACATATTTATATATATACCTGTTCTCTCTCCCATAGAAGAAAACGGATGTTTCTTTTTTGTCTTTTTATCAAAGTCATTAACAATCCTTAATCCTGCTGAATTTCTCTGGGACACCTCTAGCAGCTCAGCATGTAGTCAGAGGCCACAGCGGCTTGAAGGTAGAAAACCATGTCCCCAAGTGCCAGGGTCATAGAAGCAAAACATCTCAGATGGCATGAATATTCCTTCCTTCTTCAGAGTCAGAAATCAACAAAATGTTTTCAACATAAACCAGGCCTCGATGAACCCCTTGTCAGAAATATGGTAGAGAAGATTTATGACTCGGGCAGGGATTTGGATAATAATAACAACAACAACAACAACAACAATAGTAGCGTTTACATAGCACATTAAGGTTTTCAAGTTACTTAACAAATATTATTTCATTTGATCAGTCATTTCAGTCATGTCCAACTCTTGGTGACCCCATTTGGCGTTTTCTTGGCAAAGATATTGGAGTGGTTTGCCATTTCCTTCTTCAGCTCATTTTACAGATGAAGAAACTGAGACCAACAGGGTTAAATGACATGCCCGGGGTCACATAGCTAGTAAATGTCTAAGGCTGGATTTGAAATCAGGTCCTTCAGACTCCAGGTCTGACACTCTACCAACTGTGTCACCTAACTGCCCAGCATAGGTGCTATTATTGTCCCTATTTTACAGAATTAAAAAAATGAGGCAGATAGCATCTGAGGGCAAATCTGAATTCAAGACTCCCTGACTCCAGACCAGCTTTCTACTCACTATGCCACCTAGCTGCTTATAGGGTATCTGTAAGTCCTTTCTCATCCTGAGATTCATGAATCCTTTTTAACTAATGCCTCAAGATCAGGGGAAATTCAACTAATAAGGAGACAGAGACAAAACCAATGGAAATAAAAGCTGAGTTAAATAAGATATATTTAGGTACCACTTTCTTTAAAAAAAATAATCTAAAATAGAAAAAGGTTTTTTATCATCTATTCTCCAGATCCAAGTCATATTATTAAAGTTATGTTCAGCTTTCTTCTAGCATTCTTTTCATCTATATCATCACAGGCATAGATAGCAAGGTGGCACAGTGGAGAAGGACCTGGGCCTGAAATCAGAAAGACCTGAGTTCAGATTAGACCTAGATACTTACTAGCTTTGTGACCCTGGGCAAGTCATTTAACCTCTCTATGCCTTAATCTTCTCATCTATAAAATGGAGATAATAATAGCACCTCCCAATGTCATTGTGAAGATCAAAAGAGATATTTGTAAAGTGCTTCAAAAACCTTAATGTGCTGAATAATTGACAGCCATTATTATTATATTTACTGTTCTAGTTCAGCCTACTTCACTTAAATAATTTACAAATTTTGTCAGGTTTCTCTCAATTATTTTTCATCTTTTTTGTATTGCATTACTTTCAGACACTGCAACATGCTCAGCCATTCCCCAATGTCTTCAGGGTTTGTTTTGCTACCCCAGAAAGTTCCACTACGAATATTTTGATATGTCAAGGCCCTTTTTGTACCAAATGTCCTCTCTGTTACATCAACCCACCTGGGCATTCACCAAGACATTAAACAGCCTGTATCCTCCTCCAGAACCTTTCTTCCCATTTAGGAAGTAAAATCAGTGAATGAGCCTATGGACTCCTGTGAAATGGCATCATTACTGAGGAGGCGCAGCACTCCATTCAAGGAGAAAGAGGCAGGAGGGTATAAGGCTTTTAAATTGTACTGTTTCCTAATTCTAAGAGCATTTTGACCTGGAAACCTAGGTGAGTCTTTTATGGAATAGTACACTGAGTTCTGGAGACATCTGATTACACAGATGGGTCATTGTGTTCTCCTGGGGCAGTTTTTAACCTCTCCTGCCTATGGTAAAAATGTGGTTGGAAAGAGTTATTATTCACATATCTTTAATCTAAATAAATAGTCACCCTATCCACTCTCCTGAACCAGGACCAGAGTTAGGTACTGAAATTTATAAGGCCACTGGATCATAGATTCAGAGTTGGAAGGGATCTCAAAGGTCAAAAGTTAAGGAGTCCAACCTCCCTCATTTCATGTAAGGAAACTGAGGCCAAGAGAATTTAAGTGACTTTCTCAAGGTCATAGAAGTCAGGGTTCAAACTCAATTTTTCTGATTACAAATCCAGTCCCTTTTTCCTGTAACATGATGCTTTCTCTATCATTTAATGGAACTTTGGGAAAACATCCCCTCTCCCACCCTGTGCACAAATAGAAAAATATCTTCCTTAATCAGGGGTAACAACACCTGAAATTCCACCATTAGGATATACCCTCATGTTATTTTAAATGGTTTATCAAGGAAGAAAGCATCTAATTAATTCTTCAGAACTTTAGAGTGACTAAGCTTGAATTGCATTTCCATAGGGCGTTTGTATGTTGCTTCCCTTTGGATTAAGCATGTCCCTCTCCTTGTAACTGTTTTACAAAACTTGTAAATCTACAGAATCATAGGTTTAGAGTTGAACAGAATCTTATAAATAATCTACCCCTCACTGTACAGATGAGGAAACTGAGGTTCAGAAGGTCCCTACCTATAAAATGGAGGTTGGATCATAGATCCATTATTGAATCGATTAAGAGTTGGGAGGGACAACCTTAGAGGTCATCAAGTTCCCATTTGACAGAAAAGGAAACTGAGACACAGCTATTAAGATACTTGCCCAAGGTCACAAGTAATGGGGAAGCCAATAGACAGAATTACTCCTTTGTTTGTAGGACCTGGCACTGAGTTGTGGAGAGTAACCCACCAGCTGTGCTGGCAGACTATGATCAATTGATCACAAACTCTAGCATCGAGTCAGGCTCCCAGACCCCTGGTATCTCATCATTCCAACCACTGAAAACTCACAAGGCTGTAGCTGTCCCTAACACTCTTTTACTTAAAAGCAGGAAAGAGAAATGGAAGCAATATCAGGGTCAGAGGCTCTTTAGGTCACATGGCTGTGTGCCACTGGAGAGATAAAGGCCTGAGGCCTCATCCCCACCTGGGTCTTGCTAAACTTTTTACCTCTTCTCTCTAACACAGCTGTGCAGGAAAGAGAAAAGAAGAACCCTGCTGGGGTTGATTAGTGCCTTTGAATACAAGCCCAGTTCTAGCTGCGCAGTCAATCAAAAGTTATCTCAAACACTTGGATAATGGACTTGAACCAATATATAATGTCTGTATGTGCTTCAAAGTCCACATGATGATTGCATTGAGGGTAACAAAAAGGCCTCAAACCTATAGGTGAGTTAGGGGGATATCTACCCCAAGCACATGAAGACTTCCCTTGGCAGAATGGGCAGTCCCAGGCCATCGCCAGCTGTCCTGACTTTTGTCCTGCCACTGGACTTCAATGACCCCAGAAAAGAGAATGAGGCTGATGACTTTGTGCAGCTCTGCCTCACTTAAAACCAATATGCACACCAGTGAAGACATCACCCTATGATGTCATTGGTCCTCTTTGAAAACGAAGGATGAACAATGCTTATAGCAACAACAGCTGGACTTATTGGAGTCTTCCTGACTCCAAGTCTAGCACTTGCTCCCCTTCCCCACCCTGCTCTAGATCTATGGTCCTATGACCCCATAACTTGTACAAAAGAGTTAACAGTGCTTGGTGGGAAGTGAAAAAAGAACACACGCTCTTAGGCAAGGTAATAAGAATTCATTCTGAGGTGCTTAATTTAGTACATATATTGCCTGTCTGATCCTGGGTGATTTACTTAACCTCTCAATTTCTAAACAACTCTTTCAGACTATACTTTGCAGAGAAAATATTGACCTACATCAGTAGAGGAAATTTCCCCACCTATACCAGTTCCTATACCAGTAAAATCACAGGCCTAGTTGCTATCTCTAATAATAATAATAATATATTTATATAGTTTGCAAAGCAGAGGATAGAAATGAGGAGAGAATGTATTCTTCACATGGAAGACAGCCTGTATGTAAATAGAAGGGGAAGCAGAGAGCAGCAGTGCCAGACTGGAGAAGTACTAGTAGGTTCACTTAACTGTAACACAAATGGGTGAAATTAGGTTGGAAACAGATTGTGAGGGTTATTAAATACCAGCTAAAGAATTTGCATTTTATAGTATAGGGCAGCAAGAGCCATTATGAAAAATAGTCTTCTAGTCTCATTCCCTAGGTACGTAGCCTTGGGCTGAAGCTGTGTCCCAGGAGGGATTCACAAAAAGTGGCTTGAAAGATGTCATACAAAATGCACAATCAGGAAAATGAAGTGGGCCAGTTATGTAGAGAAAGGGATGTATACCATAGAGATGGTCTGAGTGTTGGCCTGGTAGGCACAAAATAGAGAGCTGCTTAGGACAAAGCCTCTGACACACTGGGTAGATCTTACATGGAGGGTCTATGGGAAAACACAACTGAGAATACTTCAAAGTGAGAAAGTGTGGATGGATTGTGATCTCCATGAATGGAAAGAATGTCCAGACCAATGAGATCACTGACTTCAAGCAAGATATTTCACCTCTCTAGAGCTCTGAATTAATCTAATCCAGTCATTCTGAAACTTTTGGTCCCAGGACTCCTTTATGCTCTTAAAAATTATCTAGCTTTTGATTATGTGGATGATTTCTACTGATACATATTCTATTAGAAATTAAAATTGATAGGTTTTAAGATGTTTGTTAATATTAAATGTCTAGAAATCTTTATTCATTTTGAGTTATAAAATTTAATTTAATTCATAAAGTAACCATGATAGATTTATTAAATGTCTTATTTGACATGTCTTATGTCTTATGAAATATCTAATGTTTTAATGTCTTATGAAAATAACTATATTTCTCAAAACAAAAAATAGTGAGGAGATTAACATAATTTTACATATTTTTGCAAATCTGATGTCTGGCTTAATAGAAGATAGCTGGATTCTTATATTTGCTTCTACGTTCAACCTGTTCTGATATGTTGTTTGGGTGAAGTATAGGAAGAAAATTTAGTCTCACATAGATATATGTAGCTGGAAAAGGGAAGAGGATTTTAATGGATAAATAACATCTTAGTAGTATTAAGAAAATAGCTTTGACTTCAAGGACACCTTTAAAGGGTCTCGGAGAGGAGAGTCTGTGGACCACGCTTTGAAAACCGCTGATCTATAATTCCTTCACTTTATAGCCAAGGAATCTGGGATCATAAGAGGAGACTTAGAGTTAACAAGCCTTTATTAAGAACTTACTGTGTTCAAGCAATTATACCAAAAAAATATACAAAAAAGGGCAAAAACGTGATTCCTGCCCTCAAGGAGCTCACACTTTAGTGGAAAAGACAACACATGAATAATCATGTATATATAAGACATAGTATAGAAGGAAGATCATTTTAGATGGAAAACACTAGCCTCTGGGGAGTCAAGATCATCATAAATCTAGACCCTGCTTTTTTTCCATCTTGCCTATTTAATGGCCAACCCCCAACCTGTACGAGAAAGACCCCCACAGTCCCCTTTGATGATCAGCCTGGGGAGTGTATAAATGTGATACCTAGAATTAGATCTGGAGAATTCATTGGAGCTCAAGGCTCCTGCATGGCTCTAAGTGGTTTCCACATTCTCTATAAGGACTATTTTGAAATCTTGAAGAAAAGGCACCATTTTGACTTTCCATATAAAAGGCATATTGACTGTATGACCCTGGGCAAGTCACTTAAGCTTTTCATGCCCCAAGACACTCTTTGAATACTGTAAATTGCACAGAAGGTACAAACCTGAAAGAAAAGTTCTTATAAAATCACAATCTAAAAAAAAAAAAGCAACCAAAACAAAACTCAAAATTTTAAAAACCTTTGAATTCTTTGAGGGCCAGGTCAGCAAAAAAAAAAAAACCTCTCCTTTTCCTACAATATTCACCAAAGGAAATGCCCTACTTCCTACAACAACAAGAGATGGGTCTGGGCCATGCAGACAGCAGAGAAGTAGACCCATGGAATGTGGCCATCCTCCTTGTCTGGCTCTGAGAGGGTGGGAAATAGGGCTAACTGACTTGCTCAATCTCATGCTGTCTGTGTAAATACTCACTTAATCTATGTCTGGCCTCACAGATGCAGACCTTGTCCATCCTGAAGTCATGACGACTCATCTAGGGCTGGGCTAAAGGTTACCTTTTTATTATTAATTTGCTTCTCTAATTCGTTCCTTGGCCCCCACCATAAAGAGTACACATGAGATCATTCAGGGGCAGGTTTAGCATACCCGACCCATTAAGTGCACTTAATAAATGTAGTGTGCTAAGTATGTACCGGGTGTTTGGAGACTTCAAACAGCTGTGATTTTCTCAGTGTGGAAGCTTCCTCTTCCAATACAGATTCAAGTTCTTCTATGAATTAATATCATAGCATTTACTAGCTGTGTGACCCTAGACAAGTCACCTGACCTCTTGCTGCCTCAATTTCTTCTCTGTAAAAAGGAGGATAATAATAGCACCCACTTCACAGGATTGTGGTGAGGATAAAGAAGATAATATATGTAAAGTGTTTTGTGCGTCTTAAAGGCTAGCTTAAATGCTAGCTGTTCTTACTATTATCATAGATTTAAAGCTAGAAAGGATGTGAAAGGTCAATAAGTCCAACCCCCTAATTTTATAGATAAGGAAATGGAGCCCCAGAGAGATTTAGTACCTTACAGGTGGTCAGTATCTGAGATAAGATTCAAACACAAATGTTCCTCACTCCAGGTCCTAACCTTATACAAGTAAACCACACTGTCTCTAAGTTGATGTTTTTTGAGAGTTATGCCTGGCAGATCCAACAGACAAATTAGTGATCGGACATTGACAATATGCTTTGGGTTACTCTGCTTACTTGTTACAGTGGAGATTTTCTATAGCACGAGGAGTAGGAAGTGACAAAGATGAAGGAAGGAAGGAAGGAAGGAAGGAAGGAAGGAAGGAAGGAAGGAAGGAAGGAAGGAAGGAAGGAAGGAAGGAAGGAAGGAAGGAAGGAAGGAAGGAAGGAAGGAAGGAAGGAAGGAAGGAAGGAAGGAAGGAAAAAAGAGGATGGAAGGAAGAAAAAAGGGAGGGAAGAAAGGAGAAAAAAGGAGGAAAGAAGTGAGAGAGAGAAAGAAGAGAAGAGAGAAAGAAAGGAAGGAAGGAGGGAGGGAAGAAGGAAGAAAAGAACATCAATAAAATATTATTTAAAAAGCAGAAGACAAGAAATTCAGGAAGCGGTATAAGCAGGACAATTTTATTACTACCTTTTTAAGCTCAATAAACACTCTTTTAAAAATAACCTGTAACAGGAGTTCCATTTCATACATGATATTCTTTTGTTATTCTTCTCTGGATATTGGAACGTTTTGATTTGAGGATGATGATGAAATTCATAACAAAAAAGGAATTTTTAAAAATTCATCAACTTTTCAACATAATAGTAATGAACTTCATATTAAATCCAAACTGGAAGCCTTTTCACCTTGGCAGTACTTGCCAGAGCTCAATTTTCCAGAAACCAAGATTATTTATTTAAGGCATTGAGAAGAACTGCAAAGAGCACCATCCCTGCCTTCAAAGAGATTATAATCTAATATGGGGATGAGATATGTAGCACCTCCTTGGTCTATGGCTCTCACTGTTGGGTCCCAGGGAATGACTGTTCTCTCAGGTTCAAAGACACTTTGTGGGTCTCCACTTCTAAAACCACAGCTGAAGTCCCTTATCTATAAAATGATGAGATTAAATTACATGATAGATTTAGAACTAGAAGAGACCTTAAAGGCCAACAAGTCCAACCCCTCATTTTAACAGATGAGGAACTGAGGTACACAGAGATTAAGTACTTGCCTAGGGTACCCAGCTACTCTGTGTCTGAGGTAGGATTTGAATCCGTGCTCCAAGCCCCATGACTCCATCCACTATGCCATGCTGTCACTCAACGAAACCTACTGTGTCCCAAAACAAGGTACTCACAATACCCAAATTAAAAGTCTCATGCTAGCCAGCCTTAGTTTTCCTACCTCTATTAGTTCACTCACATTGTTCCCCTTACTGAGAATACCATTCCCCATCTCCCCATGTTGATATTCAACCACTCATCAGGTGCTTCTGTAATGCCACCTATTCATACAGCCCTCCCTAATTTCCCATACCAATCACTCAGAAAGATCTTCCTCCTCTGGATTTTCAAAGTATTTTGTTCACATTCTACCTCATCCTAGTTCTTTGTATGTATATGTGTTCTCTCCTGTTAGATTGTAAGTTTTTTGATAGCAGGGACTATCTTTTATCCTTCTCAGCATTGCCCTCACCAACATCTAGCACAATGCCTTTCATATAGTAGATTCTCTATAGTTCAGGCTAGCCTTTTATTGAATTAGAATTAGGACAAACATACACAGCTGTTGTATGAGTAGGCTCTGCCATGTAGTGAAGTGTGATGTGATTGGTAGGTCCACATTATTATCTTTACACATTTGGTCAGGAAGACCTATGCTTTTCACCCAATAGAGTTAGGGAATGTTGTTGATCAGACCATAATTTCTCCTCATCCCACCCCTGTCACCCATCACCAAAGGAACCAATCTGCAAAGTAGCTAACCGGGTTAATGTGGTTGTGATCACAGGGGGAAAAAAAAAGAGGAATCAAACCCATGGTCTTGTCCTCACCTTTCATAGCCTGTTGTTGGCTATTCCGATTCACTGAAGATGGCATCACTGGTCATACACTTTGAGTTGTCTTCCAATGGGAAGGGGAGAGAGGGTTGAACTATCCACGCTCCTAATTCATCTTCATAAACACTGTTTGATTTTGATTGATGGTACCGGAAGAGTGAATATCAATTACCAGAGACATACTGCTGTCAAAGTTCAAGTGTTAGGTCTGACAGCTTCAGTTGCTCTTTTTAGTAGTGATGATAGCAGTTCTTCACCTCTGCATGTAATTCTGTAGTTTACCAAGCATTTTCATATCCAAAATCCCATTTGACCCTCACAATAATTCTCTGAGGTAGACAGGGAAGATGTCAACCTTTTTAAAAAGTTTTTGGACATCTAAGAGGGACTAATCAATGAGAATCAAACCATTAAGAGCATATACAGTATGGTTTAATTTTTATATATAGATTCAACTTCATGTCAAAATATATTCCTACACATGCCCTTCCCAGTGAGCCATTCCTTGTAACAAAAAAAAGAAAAAAGTTCAATACAAACTAACCAACATGTCTAATAAGTAACCATGTATGCTATGTTCCTTACCCACAAAAAGATAAAAATTTAGGTCAGGAGAGGGTACCATAGTCTCCCACTTCTATAAAGAAGTAATAGTGATAAAGTTTTTCATCTCTTCTTCAAGGAAAAGCTTGATCATGGTAATTACATGGAAATAAGTTTCGGGTTTGTTGCTCTTCTTATTTACATTATTTTAGTCATTGTGTATATTTTTTCCTAGTTCTCATATCACATTGCATCTGTTGGTTTAACTCTTTCCATGCTTCTTTAAATTCTTCACATTCATCATTTCTTACAGTGCAGTAAGATTCAACCACATTTTCATATGACAATTCAATTTATTTAGCCATTCCTAGTCGTTTGCTAACAAATATTTATCTTAAAAGTGTAGTGTCATATTAAGTTCCTTGAGGTCAGGGACTAGGTACTTTTTTTTTTTGCATACCCAAGCCTAACACAGTGCCTTACTCATAGGAGACGCAATCAATGTTGAAATGAACTAAACTGAATGAAAAAAAATGGAATTGAGTTAAAAGTGGCTTATTAGCTGGTATACCAGTAGAACTTCAGAAATTGTTCAAACCTTCATGAAACAAGTAGCAGCCCAGGAGATACAGCTGAAACATAGGAGGTATTTAATTATTTGTTGAATTGAATTTACTTGCAGACTAACAGATGATAACTCCAGTGGAGAGAGGAAGTTCTATTATGGTGTAAAGAGCCTTGGCTTTTGAGTCAGAAAACTGGTCTTATATCCTTGTTTCTGCTACTTATGACATATGACTTTAGGCAAGTAATTTTACTTCTGAGGGCGTTTTTCTCATCTGTAAAATGAGATGGTTAAAAAATGAGAGGGTTAGATGAGGGAACTTCTAAGGTCTTTTTCCAGTACTAAATCTATGATATTATGTTTAGCCTAACAAAGAGAATTCTTAGAGACAGGAGTCGGCTGGAGCCAGCTTTTACCAGCTCTGAGAGGTGATTATAAAATTTTCAATGTGAACATTTAAACCTCAGAACTGGGCAGACCCGGTCAAGGCTTGATTTATTATTTTATTGATTGTCTTGAGAAAGTGAAGGAGAAAATGTTAATAATAGGGATTAAACTTAAAAGTATGTCATGCATACACTTCCAAAAGTATATCAGGCATATATTTCCCACCCACTCACACAGACAGCTGGTTGTTAAACATTTAAGCAGCCTTCAGCTAGTTGAAAGGTTGTTGTTTGGAAGAAAGATTGGACTTGTTTTTCTTGTCCCTAGATGCCAGAATAAGGATCATTCAGTAGAAATTACAAGGAAGGAAACACCATATCAACATAAGGAAACTACCTAAAAATAAGAACCAACCAAGGCAGAAGAGTTTGTTTTGGGTGGTGGTGAGTCCCCAGAGGTCTTTGATTGGATAGCCAGTTAATGGGGATCTGCATGACTTGGATGAGGTTGACCTCTGAGGTTCCTGCTATGTCAGATTGTATGATTCGTGAATAAAATAATACCAAATAATCCTCTAGGATCACTCCTTTTAAGTAAAACCTCTGGAGTAGGTGATTTAGAGAGATAGCAGAGAATCGATCACATCATCTGTATTTCATTCATTAAACATCTCAGAAACTCTGGTGGCTTACCCTCAACTTGAGGGAGAAAGGTGGATTTTAAGATTTTAATTGAATGAATGAAAAGGCATCTATAAAGCTCTCACTATAAACCAGACACTGCTAAGCTCTGGCATCCAATACAAACAAGTAAGCTAGGCAGTCCCTCCCCTCAAAGAGCTTACATTCTGATAGGGGAAGCCAACTCAGAGTAGGGAGCTGGAGGTGAAAATCAGGGTGCAGAGAAAGTACCAGAGGAAAGGACATGGTTTAGAAATCTTGGGGAAGCATGTTTACTATTATTTATTATATTATTATTTCTTATTATCTAGCTGGGTCAGACCCAGTTGGATAAGTTGAGACCTCATTAATCAGAGCCCAGGTCCCCAGGGGCAAGAGTCTGAGTTCGGAGAGGCCGGGGCACCCAGAGTGTAGGCTGCATTAGGAATAGGAAAAGAAGAAATTGGTATTGAGGAAGGTGTCTGAGAAAGCATCCTTTCCCTGAGGAAACAGGTCTAGGCAGTTCAACTTGCATATCGTTTTCTCATGGTATACCTGTCTATACTTATAACGGAACTGCCTCTTCTTTTTTGATCAGTTTTCTGATGGAAGATGGCAGGTGTTTGGGGATGGGTCTCTGGGGACCCCTTCTGTCCTATTCCCTCTGCCTTCCAAAGGATCAAAAATCTAGAGCTAGAAAGTATCTTAAAGGTCATCTAGCCCCACTCCCTCATTTTATAGATGAGGAAACAGAAGTCTAAGGGAGTTAAGTAACTTGCCCCAGGTCATACAGGTAGTAAATAGTACATCCGGGGATTTGAACTCAGCTCCTGTGATTCCAGGTTCAGTTACCTTTCAATGGTCCCATCTTCATACACTACTTTCTTGGACCTGTACCCAGCATTAGCATCCAATCACCTCAACTGTCAAAACAGTTCTGTAATGATGAAATATTAAATGAGCAGCAGAGACTAGCACAGCCTCCTTGGAACTCTGTTGAATAAAGAAAGACAAGAGACCTCACTAGGCAAGAAGGGCTCCTTATTGTGGAGAAAGACTTTGCTTTTCTGTTTTGAATGGCAGTGCCCACACCTGATGAAACATACACATCCCTGAAACCTGGCTTCCTAGCCACTGCTGCACCCTCCTGTCCAACTCAGGATAAATGTCTCTGTTCCCCACCCGCCCATTCATAGGCTGAGGTTTTCTCCTCAGTAGGTCTGTATGTATCTCAGGACCTTGGCTGAGATCAGTGGTTTCAGTGTTGGGTTTTCTTAACTGGGCGAGGACTTTTTAAACCAAACTACAGAGCTGAGCGTTTTCTCAAAATAGAGGGGAACTGGTCCTCGGGGAGTTAAAAATAGAGTTCTGTGGAGTGGCTGAAGTCTAGTGTGCCTACCCAAGACTTGTCTAAGAAGAAGGGTGGGATTGGAGTGGAAACTTGGGATTCTGCCCTAGAGAGTCTTTGATGTGCATCGAGCTATCCAGTAAAGCCTGATTATTTCATTTCCCAAAGCACTAGGTTCAGAAATAATGTTTCCTTCAGAAACAATGTGCATCTTAATATGCAGACATGGAACCATTTGATTGTAAATTACAGGGAGAAGCTGGGGTCACGATTCTAGTTGAGGCTACCTATCATTTATCAGTTTTCTAGAATTTGTGGTGGGTTTTTACGTACTCTTGCCTGTCTCTATTTGTACATAACAGATGCTTAATATTTAAGGTGTCTGTTGTAAAACAGCTAATTGGTTGGATTAAGTGACCTCTGAACTGTGTTTTATGAGAGTGCTGGACTTGGAGTGAGGAAGACCTGAGTTTAAGCCCCACCCCTCACATTTGCTAGTTGTGTGGCCATGGATAAATCATTTAACCTCTGTGATGCTCAGTTTCCTCATCTGTAAAATAAAGATAATGATGCCTATAGTAGTGGACTTAAATGAGAAAAGGTATCATGTAAAGTGCTTTACAAATTCCAAAGCAGGGTGAGATTGTCAGAGGTTAGGTTAAGGATTATTTTTCCACTCTGATGGTTATTCCAGGAGAATGTAGGCTCCTTGAGGGCAGAGACTGTTTTTTTTTTAATTTGCATTTTTATGCTCCTAATCAATCAACAAGCATTAATTAATCACCTACTAAGTGCCAAGCACTGTGCTAAGTGCTAAGAATACAAAACACAAATGAGACCCCCCCCCAAAAAAATGTTCCTTCCCTCAAAGTGCTTATATTCAATTAGGAAAGACAATCTGTCCATATTCCCCACCTCCATTACTTAAACATGTGCAAAATTAATACAAGGCAATTTAGGAGGGGCATTATTAGCAACTGGGGGTTAGGAAAGAGAATCTAGAAAGATCTCAGCAGGTGATGCTCGAGAGAAGCATTGTAGGGAACTAGGTGGAGGGCAGATAGGAATGCATTCAGGCATTGGCCAGCACTGAGGTTGTTACTGACGTTGTCATTTTCCTTACTGCTGTTCTTTGGATTGCTATTAGTAGCCCAACACTAGCAACTCAGAGATTCCCAAAACTTGGGTAGGCAATCACCCCAGTTCACTATACCCTAGGAATAGTTTTTATCCTTGATTAAAATGCTTTTAACAGGACCACAACTTAACACCATTAACCTAGCTGGAATCACCCCATTGCAGAAAGCTAGGCATACCAAACCATCATTTCTTCCAAAACGGTCTCTAAATTTCAGCCTAACTGATTGGAGCAAAGGATGGAAGAAGGGGACATTCCAGAGGCTGCCAGTCAAATTAAAGTCTGACTACATTCGTTTATATAATGAGTCATTTCTTGTGCTAATACTAAGCTGTGTCTAGAATAGAGTAGATGCTAAATAAATGTTTATGGAAATGAAAAAAATGACAAAATGCACATAAAAGAGCTTCCTGGGGTTTTTTTTTTGGGGGGGGGTAAATCTCTTGACTTTCTCATAGAATGATTCTAATTCATTATAGCCTTTAGCCTATAACCTTGACCTTGTTAGCACTAGTGTCCTAACCCACTGAGCTAACCTGCTCCGGCTCTGCCTGACCATTTTACACAGAGAATCCTTTTGTTTAAAAAGGGGAAGAGGGTGAAAGAGGGAGGGGTGGAACATGAGACCAGCTGAAGTCACTGTCCCTTTCAGTAACTGATTCCTCCTACTCCGGGAGTGTTACAGAAGTCGGCCAAAGGACTGGAGTGATGCGCCCTTCAGACCACGAAGGATGCATAAAGCCACAACATTTTTTGCTGGTTCTGCAAGAAAGGGCAGGTTTGCAAGTCCTTTAGGGAATCAGAACCGCCTTGTAACAGCTCAGGAATGTGTGTGTTTGTCCTGTTGTCCAATAACAACAACCCTGAGTCATTTAGATCTAAGAGACCGTCGGCAGGTCCACATCTTCCCTTACTGAGAATGCTTTTTGCCCTGAAATTCAAAGGGCTCTCTCCTGTGACCTCTGTACCTTCATTGCAATACTCCAGGAGAAACTTTCCCATCTCGGCAGGATGAGGGATTGAGAGCAGGACTCAGGGGCAAAGGGGATTTAGATTCAGCTGCTGTGACTCACTGTGTAGGTGACTAACTAACATAAATCATTTGGGTCTCAACTTTACCTACAAAACTGTTTTGTCTGACCCGATTCCCAGCGTAGAAGTTGAGGCCATTAGTGGTCAGGTGATGAGAGACAGAGATCTCAAAAAGGAATGATATTGGGACAAGTGTCGTGTCTTATACTTCTCACAAATGTCTTCTCTCTTCACACTTGCTCCTTATTATACAATTGCCTTAGTACAGTAGGACTTCATTAACTCAGTCTCCATTAGCTCAGAATTTATGATTCTTTGGGGGGCCTCTGCAAGTCTTTACCTTCATCCTGTAAAATAGGGTTGCTAAGCAAATTAGTATTGTTGGGGGCATGATTAACCTACTTAAGAGAATAAGCTACGTAATAGATGCTCTAACCTGGTTAATGGTATGCAACGGATATGCTCATTCAAAATCTTTCTTATCCACAGGCTATCTCTGATGAGGGAAAGAGCCCCAAAGCCATCTCTATATGTGCTGATTGGGTACCACCACCACCCAGAGCAGCTCTTCCTTCCTCCTGGGCCCTTCTCCCCTTAATATTTTTATTCAGGTGAAAACTGGTTGACATGAACACCAAATATAGCCTTGGATGAAATAGATCAACCAGAATTTATTGTGTCTACTATGTGTCAGGACCTGACAAAACAGACAAAAATCATAAAGTCATTAGACTTAGACCTGGAAACACCTGACTCCAAATTTAGTGTTCTTTCTACCTTAATACACTGTCTCTAAATAATCACTGGAAGGACTACAGGCTAGCTAGGGAATAGACAGACTCACTTGGTGTTCTGTGACACAGCTTATGGAAAGCTGTGTAGTATAATTAAATCTATAAAATAGTGATAAGAATAATTATAGTCACTATTTCACAGGATTGTGAATGTATATAATGTATAAAAATGTATATGTATGTATAATATACATATATACATGGAGTGTTTATGAAATACTGTATCGACTTTTTTTGTGAGTAGCAATCAGTATTTCATTGGTGCGGGGAACTCCTTGTGAAGAAACCCCTTCTAACAATGCAGCTCAGTACCTTTTCAGAGTCTTAAAGTCTTAAGGAGTGGTCTGGGGCATTGAGAGGTTGAGTGACCTGCCCAACATCCCCTAGCTAGTATGAGTAAGAAGTGGGACTTGAAATCAGGTCTGCTTAGCTGTAAGTCCAGGTCACTGTGGACCACAATAGGCTGCTTAAAATAATGTATAAATGGCAGCTGTTATTATAATATCGTAACCCTTGGTTCAAAGGGCCAGTTGTATGGAACTCTTTATTCTTTCATGGATATTGATTACTCAGTGCACCGTCTGTGTGAAGGGTGGGTGGAGTTGATGAGAGAAGGAAAGAAAAGAGGGTCCTTTTGTCTTCCAGCTTTGAGACAGGAGATGTGCCATTTTAACCTCTCTTCAGTTCCCAGAAGGGAAAGAAAGACTGGGAAGAAGCCGAAGTATAGGGGAGCTGGCAGTCTTCATCATGCCCCTATCCCCAGCTTGCTACACTAGATACTTTGGTGAATTTCCCCTTGGGGGGGATCTGAGACTCCCTCTGTCTTGGTTGAACTAAGTCATCTCATTCCCAACAGGAGAGCTCTTTTACTTGGTATTGTCTGTTACATATTCTTCCATGTATACTCTCTCTCTCTCTCTGATTTCTGTTTTGCTATTAACTTGGATAAATGAGTTTATTTGCTATTTCCTATGTGTGTTCATTGTGAAATTGGCATGTGGTTGGAAGGCAGTCAAGCCTTGGATGTAGAACTTGGGACTCTCTTTTCCCATTAAGGAATAAAGATCAAGAATACAGCTTGAACCCCAAAATTACTTCCTATAGACTAACAATATTTAAGGGAGAGGATAGATGTAACTCTAGTTTAGTACCCTTTCTCTTTGAGGAGGACAGAGTGGCTGGCCTCTGTTCCCAAGCCCCTGTCAGAAATTCCTCCTGGCAGGAATCAAAGTCTTCCTTGAAAAAGTGGACAGAGGGAAAAGGAGAGACAGACAGACAGACAGACAGACAGACAGACAGACAGACAGACAGAGATCTATTCTTGCATCTTCGAGCCATATCTAGATAGACCCAAGTGGACACATATAACTTACATGGGGCAAAAAAACAAAACAGCACCCCACACCTCTTTACAACAATGCTCTTAACCTTTTTTAAAAAAAAATTTTTAGCTATACAGTCTGTCAGACCTTCTCCATGACTAGCTGCCTCCCTGAGCTACTGCCCAGCACTAGCAGCTTAGAGTCTACCAAAGCTTAGGTAACCAGTCACCCTAACTCACTGTTAGTTGGCCTGACTTGTAATCTCATTAGCGTTAGCTGGAGGGACTGCAGTGCAGATATCTGAAAGAAACAAAACCATTATTTCCTTGAAAATGGTCCCTATTAATTCAGTGTACTTGCTTTGGGGGGGAGTGGGGGTGGGGCAAGGGAGAGTCCGGTTAATTAAAGTCTGACTACATTCGTTTATATAATGAGTCATTTTCTTGTGTTAATATTGAGCTTCAACATAACTGGAGTTTAGAGCTACGAATTTGGAAACATGACATGCAAATCTATACAAGTTAACCACAGTCCTACACTTACTGCAATTATTCTGGCTGCTTTCATCTTAAATTTGTTTGAATGATTCTTTTGGGAAGGAGATGGAGGTTTTAATTTTTTTATATATACATGTCACTTCTGATTAACCAATAAAGATCTTGGGAGCAGTAGACAGTTGGCCTGAAGTCCAAAGGCAACAGTTTTCTTCTTTCTTCTCCAACTCATATCTTCATTCAATGAATGTTTATTAAGCACCTACTGTGTATGCATAGTTAAGCACTGGTCTGCATTGGTAGAGAGGGATTGCCTTAATGGGAATTTCCTATACCAAAGAAATTACGAAGTCTTGAAAAAAAAATGTTCCAGGCACTCCCTTGGGCTCTGGAGCTACAAAGACAAAAACCAAGAATTGTTCTTCCTCTCAGAAAGCTTGCATTTTACTAGGGGGAAATAATTTGTACACAGATTAGTAAATACAAAACATGGTGGGTATAACTCTAACAATGAGAGGAGGGGAAGGAATCAGGAAAGATTCCCAGCTGCTGAAGGGTAATTTTAATTTAGGCATCCAAGTTAGGCCCTTGTCCATCTCTCCCATTAAGACTAACTCTGCACAAGCCTCACTTCCTCTGAAGGAAAGCTCTGCTTTTTCAGTTGGAAGTGGGATGAAGGGCTCCCTTTATTTTCTTGGCAATCATTTATTTCCAGGTGGAGACAACACTATGGCAAAAGTCGTGCTTTGTTTCTTGTCCCAGGTGTCTAACACCCTGATGTTGGACATAGGTGTATTTACTAGGTAGCATTTGCTGTGGTCCAGGTGGTGGGCTAAGCACGGCAAGCAGGGAAGAGCCTGTCCTCAAGGTGCTTACATCAGAATAAGTGAAGACAGCACAAAGACGGGACTGGTGGCCAAGGAGGAGGGTTCTGGACAGGGATGTCAGAGGGATGGTGAGTGGCCATAAGACAGCTGATTGGCGCTCTCTTTCTAGAAGTGGGGGGTTGATCTGATTATTGTTCTCAGACATAGAGTTGGAGAGGGGATATGGGAAGAACAAGCTGGGAGGAGGAAAAAGATATCCAAGGAAATGACCAGGAAGTAGTGAGTTTTGTCTGGGTCTGGCCCAGAAATGGTGAATATTCAACAATCTGAAGCCCAGAGTACCAAGGAGGAAGTCTGAATCAGAAGATAAAAGATGGGGACCAGAGCCATAGAATATAGTGGCTTGAAGATGACTGGGACATGCGTTGGAATGGCCCTTCATTAAGTGCTTTATTAATACCTTCTCCCCACCCTCTGCCCTCACTCTGTTTGACCTCTCTGTGTTTGGTGTTTGCTGAGTCTTATACGTCTATGCATGTGGCACCTGTATTTAATTGTGGTCAAATATCTAACAACTAGGATGATAGATTATACTTTTAGAGCTAGAAGGACCCTTGGAAGTCACTGGGCCTCATCCTTCATTTTATAGATGAGGAAACTGAGCCACAAAAAATTTAAGTGACTTACACAGGATCGCATACTTGGGAAGTATTTGAAGAAGAATGTGAACTCAGGTTTTCCTGACTTCACTGACTCCAGTGTTCTATCCACTAAACCACACTGCCTCTCACACAGGTATTAAATACCAGAGATGGGATTTGGATTCAGTTCTTGGGGCTCCAAGTTCAGCACACTTTCCATTGTACCATACTGTCTAGAAAGAGCTCTAAGAAGGCAGGGAGCAGAGACAAATTTAGGACCAGACTTTTTTTTTTAACCTGACTTTTAAAAACAAACAATTATTTTATTGGTATAGGGAACTTCCAATCAGGACACTCCTACCTATGCAATTACCTTGAGTTCTGAGGACTTAAATGACTCGCCTAGAGTCACAGGGCCAGGATGTGGTAGGACTTGAATCCTGGTCTTCCTGGATCTAAGATACACACACACACACACACACACACACACATATTAACACATGCAAATACACATGATTACAAACGATCATAAAAAATGGAAAAGAACCCACATGTACAAAAATATTCATAGCAGCTCTTTTTGCTATGGCAAAGAATTGGAAATTGAGGGGATGCCCATCAGATGGTGAACAAGCTGTGGTATATGAATGTAATGGAGTACTATTGTGCTATAAGAAATGATGAGCAGGAGGACTTCAGAAAAACCTGGAAAGACTTGTATGGACTGATGCTGAGTGAAATGAGCAGAACCAGAACATTGTACACAGTAACAGCAACAATGTGCTATGATGGACTATGATAGATTTTGCTTTTCTCAGCAATACAATAATCTAAGAAAATTTCAAGACTCATGATAGAAAATGCTATCCATATCCAGAGAAAGAACTATGAAGTCTGAATGCAGACCGAATCATATCATTTTCACTTTTTTTTCTTTCTTGTGATTTTTCCCTTTTCTTCTGCTTTTTCTTTCACAACATGACTGATGAGGAAATAGGTTTAATATTAGCCTATTGTATTACCTATATCAGATTACTTGTCATTTTGGGGAGGGTGGAGTGGAGAGGGAGGGAGGGAAGGAATTCAAAATCTTATAAAAGTGAATGTTGAAAACTCTCTTTACATGTAATTGGAAAAAATTTAAAAAATATTAAGTTGAAAAAACATATACATACATATGTACATAATACATATGCACATATGCACACATATATACATATGCACAAACATACACATACACACGTATACATAATACATGTGCACATATACACACATACATACATATGCACAAACACACACATATCTACATAATACATATGCACGTGTACACATATGTTATGTGTATGTATATATGTATGTATATAAATATACACATGTGTGTATTGTGACAACCACCTGCATACCATGATTCGGGAATGCCCTCTACCTATCTGCTAATGGTTGAAATTCTACAAAAATTTTATCACTCTAATTCCAGTGCCTATCAAAATGTAATCCCAGGATAGGAATAAACCTTCAAGAGTCCAACTATCTTATACAGAGGATTCAGAAAGGGTTTTAAATCCTTTTCTGAGAGATGGTTTTCATCAGGAAGAAGCACAGGAAACCAAAAACCCAAGAGGGAGCCTTCTGTTTGCAGGTGTGTCCAAGCTTCATCCCATGTGGCTGTGTGTGAATCATAACAGATGTGATTCCTGCCAGTGCAAAACAGTGACATCAGAGGCATTTTGCCTTTGGTAGCACCAGCCTTCCAGCTATGACTTCTTTCTCTCCCAAAGAAAGGCCTAAAGAAGATATGGAGTCCAGGCTCTGATAGATGTGGTGGTGGTAGTGTTGGGAAGTGAGCAGGAAATAGGTGTGACATCAAAGTCCAAGAGTGCTATGTTCTGGGGGAACCAGAGAACCTTGTGTGCTCTCCCCCTAAAGACATCTCCTTGCTTCCAGACATAGAGGATGCACCCAGAGACCCTGCTAAATTGTCTGTGCTTGCCCAAAAGACCCTTGGAGAGGGCTCAGATCCTGACTATACTTTTTATACCTTTAGGCAAGTCACTTAATAACTCTGAGCTTCCACATCTGTAAAGTGAGAAGATTGAACTAAATGACCTCTAAGAGCCCTTCCCTCTAAATCTAAGATCCTACTCACACAACCCTCCTATTCAGAGCTGGATCACTATTTCCAACCCAAAGCTAGGCCTTATCACCTTTCCAGTTTATTTGATCCTGACTCAGCCAGCTGACCACACCCTTGGTCTGTCCCCCCCCACCCCCCAGCTGGCTACAGTCAAGTAGGCAGGAACTTAGTTTTGCCTTGTTCTGTCTTGAACTGACCTACCCTTGGCCTTCACTCAGTCTCCCTTGGCTTTGATCTCTGGCCACTGCCCTGACAACCACCAAGCCCTGCAATTACTGGCCACCACCTCTACCAACACCACCCATAGGTCTGCCCTACCCACCATGACGCATTCCAGGCACCACCCAGAAAACAAAAAGGGGTTTTCCTCCTAGCAGCTAAGACCTTTGGAACACAGTCCATCTCCCTTAGTCCTTTGAAATGACCAGGTAAGTAGGAATGACTGAAGTACTAGAGAGACTGGCTGATGGAGGTGAAGTACTTAATCCTAGTAGGAAGAAAAGATAAAAACCACTATATGACCTCTATATGGTAGGGCAAATACAAGTATGCCATGTAATTACCCAGATCAACTAATAATCTTGTAGGATTCCCTGCCAAAAAAACTCATTCTTTCTCTCTCCATCTCTGTCTCTGTCTTACTCTGTCCCTCTGTTTCTCTATCTGTGTCTCTATCTCTCATTTATCTCTTTCTATCTTTATCTCTTTCTCTCTCTGCCTCTCTTTATCACTGTCTGTCTCAATCTCTCCCCTTCTCTGTTCATCCATAGATCTATTTCTGTCTCTATCTTTTTCTATCTTTTTCTGCTCTTATATCTCTCTCATAAAACCTTTCTGTTCCTCAGTTTCTTTATCTGTAAAATGTGTGTAATAATAGCATCTACCTCACAGGGTAGTTATGAGGGTCAAATGAGTCTATAATATATGTAAAGTGCTTTGCAAACCTTAGATATATATATAGATATATAGATATATAGATAGATATAGATATAGATAGATATATCTATATCTATCTATATATCTATATATCTATATATCTATATATCTATATATATAGATATATATAGATATATATATGCTAGCTAAATGAAGGGTCCCTTAGAAGAACATACCTATGTTCTATAATTCAACAGTTCTCCATTCTGTAAGCACGTTTCTTTTTGCATGTTTCCCATAAATCAGTGGTTTTTAACCTTTTTTGTGTCATGGATACCTTTGGCAGCATGATGAAGTGTGTGAACCCTTTCTCAGAATAACATTTTTAAATACATAACATAAAATACATAAGATTTCAAAGGGAACCTATTATGTTGAAATAAAGATAAAATGTTTTCCCACCCAAGTTCACAAACTCCCTGAAATTTATCCACAGAGCCCTTGGAGGTCTATGGACCTCAGGTAAAGAATATGGCAGTGAAGCTGTTATGATGAAACACCAATTCCTGGCTCCAGGTGAGCTGAGAAAATTAAAGAGGCATCCAAACTGGGCTAGGCAAGGATTGGTAGCAGGAATGGAAAGAGATACAGAAGGCGCCCCACCCCAGAGCTGCAAAGTAAAGGTCATGTGTAGAGTAGAGAAGGAAAAAGAAAACACCAGGTGGGATTGGATCTGACTCATCTCCTTCCTGCCTGGGGTCCCATTTACTCATAGGACACACACAGGAAAAAAAAATAAACAACACAAGCTAACATAGGAGTGCCAGGTAAACAGTCCTGGAAGACCTTAGAAGGGCTTCACTGAGAGGATGGGTTTCCCATGCCCTCAAATCCTCTTGAACTCACCTTCCTCAATTTTCCTTCCAGTCCAGGTCTGTGCTTTTTCCTGACTACTCTTTCTAGTCCCTCCCTTTGATTAGCTCAATCATTCAATTCATCAGCTCAATGAAACAGACATGCATTAGGATCCTTCAGTGTGAAGGTGATGGCAGCTAGATGTCACAGTGAATAGAGTTATCAGACTTGGAACCAAGAAGACTTGAGTTCAAACCCTGCCTCAAAAAAAAAAAGTGACTCTGAACCAGTCACTTAACCCCTCTCTGCCTTAGTTTTCTCATCTGTAAAATGGGGATAATAACCTACCGTAAAAGGACTGAATATGGAAAGAACCTTGAAGTTCTATATGTATTGACAGAAATTATTTTCCATTATATTAATAACTCATATTAATTAGAATCCAGACTTTTCCCCCCTTATTTTCATTTCTTTGTTTCTTATTTATTTCTTCATTTCCTCATTTGTTTCCTCATTTTCCTCATTATTTCCACCTTCCTGTAGGTCAGTCAGTCTCTGAAGTATATGGCTGATTGATGAAATGTCCCTAACCCTTAGGGAACATGTTCCTTGATCTTAGGTAGGACCCTACCTAACCAGGAGACCTTACTTCTATTTAGATTGTAAACAGAATCCAGGCTAGGTGAGTTCTTGCCCCAAGGAAATAAGCCCCTATCCTTGTCACCCTCCATTAGAATTTAGGGTAACCCCGCTCATGAAGGAAAAAACCATCCAGAGTGGTCTGGGTGGAGGTGGATTCCCCTGTCTAGATTGCTGGAGATGGCCAAGTCTCATGATGAAGCCACATTCTCAGCAGGAGGAGCTGAAGACTTCTAGTTCACCTCCTCGTTCAATGACCACCAATCAGGTTTGATTTTCACTTGTCAGAGGCATCCCTTTTCCAAAAGTATATTAAGGCTTTCAGCCTCTCCATAGTTTTGTCTTTGGCTTTCTGAGAGAAACCACTGACCATCAATGTACTGATTATTAGCTAGCCTAATTAATACATTGATTATTAATTACCCAGAAATTCTGTCTCTTGGGATTTTTCATTCATCACAGAATGCTAGCTATCATTATTATTATTATTATTATTATTATTATTATTATTATTATTATTATTATTATTAGCTATCATGGAAGGGGAAATGTGAAGTTTAGATAAGACATAGTCCCTAGTGGAATATACAGTCCAGTAGAGGGACAGAGCATAAATAACTATGGTACAATAAAAAGATACACAGAAGAGAATTATAAACATAAGTCATTGTTCTGGGAGGTCCAAGGTGGGAGGGCTCATTACTAGTAGGGGGAAGCCTGTGTGCTCCTTCTAAACTCTTTGACCTAGACAGGAGACATGCCAATCAGACGTGGGAGAAGAGAAGAGAAAAACAGTCATGAATCATTGTGAACCTACACGGAGCTGGAGGCAGAGACTTGCTTATGAATTTCAAGGAGAAAATATTCCCATAGCTCCCAAGAGACACTTATGTGAGGAGACTGTGTAAAAGAAAGCTTAGAAATAATGGAGATAGCCAAAGCACACTGGAAAGTAGTTTGGAATTATGCTTAGAGAATGACTAAAATGTCCATATCCTTTAACCCTGCAGAGACTCCACTGCTAGGCATATATCCAAAGAGGTCAAAGCCAGAATGAAAGATCTTATACATACACCAAAATATCCAGGGCAATATTTAGGGGGTAGAGAAGAACTAGAAGCAAAACTTGATGCCCATCAGCTGGAGAATGGCTAAACAAGTTGTAGTTCATGAATATAATGGAATGTGATTGAACCATAAGAAATTATAAAAGTAAAGAATTCATTGAAGTATGGGAAGATGTGAACAAATGCAGAACCAGGAAAATGACGTACACAATGACTATGACATTATAAATGAAAAGAAGAAGAACAACAACAATGGGAAATTGAACACTGAGTCATTATACATATCAAGTTTATCTCTAAAAGAAAGATGATAAAATGCCTCTCCCTCCCTACTTCACAGATGTGGGATATTACAGCTAAGGAACATCGAACACATTGTCAAAGTCAGTGGATAGAGTTGCTTAGTTTTGCTAATCTTTTTTTTCCCCTCCTCTTCTCTTTTTAAATTTTTGCTACCCAGGATGGCTTTCTGGGTGTTAGGGAAACAGTGGGAATATATTCAGAAAGATGATGATATGAAAACAAAAGATATCAATAAAGTTAAGTAACAATGGAGGTATATTTCTGAATTATAAGCATACTTAGAAGTTCTTCTGGTAGTTAAAGAGCTGGTCCCCCAGGAAAGTGGACAAGCACCATCTACCAAGCTAAGGAAAACATCAACTGGGGACATGTCCTATGAGAAGAGGAAAGCAAGAACTGAAAAAAATAGTCAAGACTGCACAGATATATGGATAGAAAACCTCAAAGGGTAATGCCAACATGGAGGAGCAAACCCATACCCAAACACCTACCAAAGCCCTCCCCACCTAGGATTTTACTATAAGTCACTTAGACTTGTACAATGTGTCTTAAGTCACTGAGACTCTTCAGGCCCCTGAGGAGAGGGGTAGCATTACTTAGACTTAGATAGAAGTGCTATCTATTCCATTAACTTATAAATGAAACTACTGATATTTTGAATCTTGTATGTCCATAAAGAAAGCCTTTGGTTGGAGAGAGAGGTGCAAGGAACTGTCAGATGCTGAAGGTGCCAGATCATTTATGTTCAGTAATAGAGTCAGAGAAGTGAGAATTACCCAGAACCCTCTGTTCTGATGGATCCTCTGACCTAAAGGCTACCACTATTCATGACCTCTTTTCTATAATCCAGCATTCCAACAATCATTTATTAGATACAAGACACTTGGCTGGGTGCTGGGGAAACAAAGACTGAAAACAATTTAAACACACCCTCCCTTCAGGGAGCTTACATTCTATAGTGAAAAGGCATAGAACTCTAATAGTAATTTAATTGGGGGCAGCAAAAATTTTCATTATTGGCTAAAATAAAAAAAGTGAACAGGATTGCTTTGGAGGATGATGTAGTCATCATAATCATCGGTCTGATCAGATTTCCAAAGGCAAGTACATTTTTATGATGCCAGTAGCTTGTGACTTCACAAAATAATCATAAAAAGCTGTTTCTGAGAACAGTGGATTGTTACCCCAACATTCTTTGCAAGTTTGGAAAACAAAGAAATGGCCTCATAAACCCTGGAAGACCAGCTGGGTCTAAAATGCCTCAGGTCAAGTGTACACCACTTTTTATAGGCTGTCTGGGTTCAGAGTATCAAATTCGGTCTCCCCTCAACTTCGCCACCCTCCATATTTAGAGACACTCATACTTCTTGTCCAAGCGTCCGATAGCTCTCGGCTTCACATTGTGGAGGAGTAGCAATGAAGAGTGGGTGTATGGGAAATCTTTCCAATACTTTATAATAATTCCCATTGCAGTTGAAGCTGGCTAGTCCAGTGGGTATAATGACTCCAAAAGCAAGGGGTTCAACTATACAGAGAATTTCTGTCCTGAAACAGCATCCTAAACGCTAACTAGCAACCCCACACAAAGGTGTCACATTGGATAAAAAAGAAATTGGCTGAAGTTGGACAACCACTTGTCAGACTTGTTGCAGAGGTAGTGCAAGCTTCAGGGAGGGGTTGGACTAAATGACTTCTAAAGACCCCTTCCAACACTAAGATTCTCTCTCTCTCTCTCTCTCTCTCTCTCTCTCTCTCTCTCTCTCTCTCTCTTTCTCTTTTTCTCAATCTTCTTCTCTTCCTCCTCCTCTCATTCTCCCTCCTCCTCTCTCATCTTTTCACCTTCTTTCTCCTTATTTTTTCCTCTGTCCTCTCTTCTCCTTCTATTTTCTGTCTCTTCTCTCTTCTTTCTCCTCTTTTCTATTCTTTGCTCTTCTTTTCTCTCCCTCTCCCCTTCTCTCCTCTTCTCTCTCTCTTTCTTCTTTTCTCCTTTTCCCCTTTCCTTTCTCCTTTTCCCCTTTCCTCTCTCCTTTCTCTTCCTCTCTCCCTTCTAAAAAAGGTAAACAAACCAGATCTGAGGAAATGAGGCCTTCCTTCCCAAAATGAGCAGCTGCTGGATTTTCCCCAAGTCTTGCCTAAGAAACAATCTTGAAAATTTCTTACTTCAGAAGTTTCTTTGGGGTGGTTTAGATTGTGCCAACACTGAAATAAAGGACTTAGGCTCTTGGGGCATTACTGTTTTTGCAAAACATTTGGAGATGAGTATAAATGAATCTAAAATATATGAGCTAAATTTGCCTTGAAATGCAGATGAGTTGAAGAGCAGAGCTTGAAGGCAAAATGTGCTTTGGGGTTTTCCAGCTCCTGACACTGAAGCAGACTGAAATCTTTGCCCCAGAATTCTAAACAGTTGCCTCCCTCTGGGGGGAAAAAAAGTCTTAATTTGAATTTGGTGTTGCTGTTCCTCACTTCCCTCTAAAGCAGTGGTATCAAAGTCAAACAAAACAAATCCCTTCTGCCTTCATGTTGACTTAGAAAACCGCAAATTAACATTATCTGTGTTAAAATTGTGTTATTTATTTTGTTAAACATTTCTCAATTACATTTTAATCTGATTCAGGCTAGACTTGGAAGTTTGGTGGGCTGCTAGCTTTTAGTTTGACACCTTTTGGGAAGGAAGGAAGGAAGGAAGGAAGGAAGGAAGGAAGGAAGGAAGGAAGGAAGGAAGGAAGGAAGGAAAGAAGGAAGGAAGGAAGGAAGGAAGGAAGGAAGGAAGGAAGGAAGAAGGAAGGAAGAAAGAAAGGAAGGAAGGAAGGAAAGGAGGAAGGAAAGAAGAAAAAGAAGGGACAAAAGAAGGAACAAAGGAGGAAACGAAAGAAAGGAGAGTAGGAAGGCAGTCAGGAAGAGGAGGGAAGAGAGAGAGGGAGGGAAGGAAAGAAGGAGAATAAAAGGAAGAAAGGAAAAGATGAAAGGAGGGAGCATTTATTAAGCACATCTATGTGTCAGGCACCATGCTAAGTAATCTCATATCCTCACAACTCTGGGAGGCAGATGTTATTAAGAGCTGTGTCCTTCACAGGCTTCCTCTTCAGTGGAAAGAGCCCAGGATTTGGAGTCAGGTGACCTGGCTTCCATTCCTTTTTTCCCTCTTAAATTCACCACTCCTTCATACTTCTCATTTCTCCTAAGGACTTGCCATCCTGTTAGGCACTCAGGTTCATCACCTTAGAGTCATCCACGATTCTTTCTTCTCTCTTCTCCTCAATATTCTATCTATTCCCCATTCTGGTTGATTGTAGCTCTACAGCATCCTTGGCATCTCTTCCCTTCTCTCCACTCACACCAGCCACCAACCTAACCTTCATCCCCTTTACTTAGGCTGCTGAAATATCCTCCTAATTGGTTTCCCTGCTTCCACTCCAATCAGTTCTCCACACCACTGCCAAAGTTGCCTTCCTAAAACACAGCCTCAATGTGCTATTATTCCCTTGCTCAAAAACTTTCAATGGCTCCCCATCAACTAGAGGATAAAATAAAAATTCCTTAGCATGACAATTAATACCCACCATCATTTGCTTTATACCTTTCTTTTCAACTTACTCTACTTCACAAATTCTGTAGACCTCATTGTGGTATGCCTGGGAAACCAGGACAGCCTACCATGTTGTGCCAGGAAATTGAATGGCTTCCGTTTGAATTATCTTGGGAAGATTCTGAAGGCAGGATAATGTACCAGACACAGGTCCTTTCTCAAATTAAGCTGCCAAGCATTCAAACTTGACCGCAGAGAGTGCAACTCTGATGGGCTGGCCACTTTGTTCAAATGTCTAAAAGACTATTTTAAGGAGAACTCAACACACAAGGCAAATGCTTACATGGACTTAGAAGGAGTACAAGGACACTCTCAAGGTCTTTCTGAAGAACTTTGGAATCAGTTGTAAGACTTCTGCACAAGATTGTCCGGCATAGCATCAAAGAAGGTGTTGTGCTCCATGAGCAAAGCTGAATTGCAACAGCTCAAAAGAAATGTGAGATATGCAAATTTAGAGACTCCACCCCAAGTGTTCACATGGACTATTTGTACCCAACCTGTGGTAGAGCTTTCCAAGCTGGTATTGGCCGCGGTCAGACACACTGTACCTTGACCCCAACATAGTGATGTCATTTTGGTCCTCTTCCACCACAAGAGACAACAACCAAACCAAAATCCTGCCATTTGGACTCTTAGCCATTTGCTAAAACTAAATACTACATCATCTCCTTTCTACTCTTAAATACAAACCCTTCCCCATTCCTGGAATGCATTCCCTTTTAACCTCCCTGGGTCTCAGTTTCCCCATTTGTAAAACAAGAGTTGGACTAGATGGCTCTTTAGATCCTTTCAATTTCCTCAATGATATTGGGATCAGATTCCTGCAGCTGCTTTTCTATCTTTGTATTATTTATCTATACTATTTCACTTGACAATCTCATCAGCTCCCATGATTTCAATGATCATCTCTACACATATGACTCTCAGATCTACCTTTCTGGCTCTAACCTCTTTCTGGACCCCCTAATCTCACATCTCCATGTGCTTATTAAACACCTTGAACAGGATGTCCTGCAGACATCTTAAACTCAGCATGTACAAAACCGAACTCATTCTCTCCCCTCTTGCTGACTTCCCTTTCTGTGGAGGGTACCAACTTCCTCCCAGTCACACATACTTGCAACAAGTGTGTCATCCTCAACTTCTTACTTTCTCTCACCCTTTGTGTCCAATAATCATCAAGTCTTGTTTCTACCCTCATAACAGTTCTTGTATGTGCTCCCTTCTTGCCTCTGATACTGCAAAACCACCTAGCTCAGGCCCCTATCAACTCACAGCTTGGCTACTATAATACCCCACTGGTGGGTCTGCCTGCTTTGGGTCTCTTCCTGCCCCAGTCCATCCTGTTCTCAGCTGTCAAACTGATCTTCTTAAAGCTCAGCTGTGACCATATCTACCTATTCAATAAACTCCAGTGGCTCCCTGCTTCCTCCAGCATCAGATATAAAATCCTTTGTTTGTCTTTTAAAGTCCTTTATAACCTGAGCCCTTCCTACCTTTACAGGCTTCTTATACCTTAGTCTCCTCCAGGCACTCTCTGTTTCAGGGATGCTGGCCTCCCTACTGTTCCTTTTATGTGATATCCCATCTCCCAACCCCAGACATTCTCACTGGCTGTTCCCTATGCTTGGAACACTCTTCTTCCTCATCTCTGCCTACTAGCTTCCCTGGTTTTCTTTGTGCAAGACAGCTAGCTTCCCTGGTCCTCCTTGAAGCCAGGGCCTTCCTTCTGAGACTCTCCTTAATTAGAGAGAGAGAGAGAGAGAGTGAGTGAGAGAGAGAGAGAGAGAGAGAGAGAGAGAGAGAGAGAGAGAGAGAGTTGTTGAGTCATGTATAACTCTTCATCACCTCATTTGGGACTTTCTTGGCAAAGATACTAGAGTGGTTTACCATTTCCTTCTCCAGCTTATTTTACAGGTGAGGAAACTGAGGCAAACAGGGTGAAGTGACTTGCTCAGCGTCACACAACTATTAAGTGCCTGAGGCTGGATTGAACTCATAAAGATGAGTCTTCTTGACTCCAGGCCAGGCACTTTATTCACTGAGTCACCTAGCTGCCTAGATTAGATAGATAGATAGATAGATAGATAGATAGATAGATAGATAGATAGATAGAGATAGATAGATAGATAGATGTACACATATAAAATTATATATATAATTATATGTATTTATATATTATTTGTACAGAGTTGTTTGCACATTATGTCTCCCCCCTCCAACAAAGTGTGAGCTCCTTGAGAGCAAGGCCTATTTTTTTTTTGCCTTTCTTTGTATACTTATTTATTTGTTTGTTTGTTTATTACTTATTAGAATCATCTATGAATCTCTTTCTTCTCCCCTTTCTATCCATTCCACAGTCTGGTTGATTCTAGCTCTACAGCTTCTTTGGCATCTCTCCCCTTCTCTCCACTCACACCAGCCACCAGCCTAATGTAAGCCTTTGCCCCCTTCACATAAGCTGCTGAAGAATCCTTCTAATTGGCCTCCCTGCTCCCTCCCTCCACACAGCTGCCAAAAGCCATTAGCTTAGCATGGTGCCAGGCACATAATAGCCACTTAATAAATGCTACTTGACTTGACTTAGCCACAATTCTCCACAATCGACTTCAGAATCCTTGTCTTTCTTTGAGGCTCAACTCAAGAACAAATTCTAAGAAGACTTGTCAGTCCCTTAGAGGGTGAAGGTGACACAATGGCATAGCACTAAGACTGGAGTCAGGAAGACCAGAGTTCAAATCCAGCCTCAAACACTTCCTAGTCATGTGACTGTGGACAAATCACTTCACCTATCTAACTCAGTTCTCTTAAAAATAGAGATAACAACTATCTTGGATCACATGAGATAATAATTATAAAGCGCTTAGCACAATGCCTGGCACATACTAAGTGCAATATAAATGTTAGCATTTATTACTATTACAAATTAGGCTTATTGAATTGAAATGAAATTAATTATAACAGCCAGACAGCATCATGGGATTTAGACCCAGAAAGGACTTTGGGGATCAGCCAATACAATCACCTCATTTCATAATCAAAGAAACTGAGGCACCCAGCAGACCAAAATTAAACGATTTACTCAGGGTGATGTAGATATTAAATATAAGAGTCTGGATACAAACCAAAGTCCCTGGATTGGAATCTTTGTTGTTTTTCAGACTCTCCATGACCCCATTTGGGGTTTTCTTGGTGAAGATACTGGAGTGGTTTGCCATTTCCTTCTCCAGATCATTTTACAGATGAGGAAACTGAGGCAAAACTTCCCCAGAGTCACAGTTGAAAGGAAAATTCTTCTTTTGGGCCTTTCACTCTGATTAACAAGACAAAACTCAGGACAAAGAGAATTAAAAGGATTTTATTATAAGTACATCAAAACAGCCACACCTTGATGGGCTGATCACTGAAGATCAGCAATGACTTGAAGATAGGGACAACTTTTATAGAGAACTTTAAGATAATTCACATCAGTCTACCTCAGCAAAAGAGATTAAGGTAGCAGGAAAGTGACAATTTGTAGGCAGGGGTATGTGACAAAGAGCAGGTAATACAAGAAGCTGCAAGCTTGGTGTCTCCTTCCCCATCCTTACCTCTCCCAAGCAGGTCTGGGAACAATAGGATACTGAGTCACCATAACACATCTGGTCAGTATCTAAGACTAGTGTCCACCAGGCCACCATAATCCTTACCTGACCCCAAATCTTTGTGGGGCACCATCTTCTTAACATGGAGGCTGAAGTTGGGGTGTGGGCACAAATGACCCCACTTTGAGAAAATCCAGCCTGGAAAAATCCAAGCTTACAAAACAGATTGGTATGGGGCAGTGGGGATAGTAATTATCACTGAAAGGGTTCTTCACTACTCACAGCAGATCACCTGTTTGTTCACAGATCATTAGCTTTAAAAGTCTTTTCTCTTCCAGGGGCAGTGGCTGCTCTAATACTTTAACAACCTGATTAGAGAGACAAGGTGAGGAAAGCAATCAGAAGTAAAGACAAAGCATCTGGGGAGTGATGGCTGGGGAAATGGATTTTGTCAGCTTGAGCCTTTCAGGATCAGCTGTGTTACATAAAGCCAAGCCAGTCTGCTTGCTGCTGTCCCTCCCTAGAAGAGTTTAATTTTAGGATTATGCAGCGATTCTCAAACTTTTTGGTCGCAGGACTCCTTTACACTCTTAAAAATTGAGGACCCCAAAGATCTTTTGTTTAGGTGGGTTATAGCTATCAAAATAATCAATTTAGAAATTAAAACATAAAATTTTAAAATATTAAAAACAATAGTAATGTAACCATTATATTAGCAGAAATAACACATTTTGAAAAATAATTATGTTACCATTAGAAAAAAATAGATATACGTAAAATGTTTTAAAAGAAATTTACATGACAATTTTGTTGTATATTTGAAAGGAATAGCAAGTTGTACATAGCAAATTTACAATTTCATATGCAATCATCTTTTTTATTGTACTATGTTATAGGAATACTTGTTTTATTCCACAAATTAAAAATAAAATTTAAAAAAAAAAAAGAAAAGTAACTATGTTTTGGGCAGCTAGGTGACTCAGTGGATAGAATACCATGCTTGGAGTCAGGAAGACTCATCTTCCTGAATTCATATCTGGCTTCAGACACTAGCTGTGTGACCAAGGGCAAGTCACTTAAGTCACTGTTTGCCTCTGTTTCTTCTTTTGTAAAATAAGCTGGAGAAGGAAATAGCAAACCACTTCAGCATCTCTGCCAAGAAAACCTAAAACAGGGTCACAAAGAGTCAAACACAACTAAAAATGACTGAACAACAATAACTATGTTTTGGAGAGCAACAATCATTTAATGAGAAGAGTAGCATTCTTTTACATATTTTTTCAAACTTCTTTAATGTCTGGCCTAACGGAAGACATCTGGATTCTCTTAGCTGCTTCTGACTTCAGTTTCTTGTGATACATTGTTTCAGTTGAAGTATGTGGAGAAAAACCAGCATCACATACATATGTAGATGAAAAAGGGAGGATTATTTTAATAGGCAAGTAGTACTTCGGTATTATTATAAAAATAGTTTTAACCTCATTGACATTCTGAAATAGTCTCAAGAGCCCTCTGAGGTCCATTGACCACATTTTGAGAACTACCAGATTGTAGACTGAAATCTAGAAGGTATCTTTGAGATTACAGAGTCCAATCTTCTCACTTTTATAAGAAAGGATCACAGGCTTAGAACTGGAAGGGACCTTAGAAGTCATTTAGTCTGGCCTCCTCAACTTACTTAGAAGTCATTTTGTCTGGCCCCCTCAACTTTTGTAAGTTTGTATTTGTATGAGGAAACTGAGACATTGGGTGGTTAAGTGACTTGCTCAAGGTTACACAGATAGTAAGTGGCAGAGCATTGACTCCCAATCCAGAAAACACTTTCCACTGTAACTTTCTGCTTTCCTTCATCCTGAAGCCCAGAGAAGGGAAGTGACTGGCCTAAGGTCACTCAGGTCAGGAATCAAACCTAGTACCCTTGAATCCAAATCCATTAAGCTAGATGTCTCAGCCCTGCATCTGATGGCACCATATGAGTCCACTTGAGAGTGCCTGAAGGGCAGAAGCTGCCTCTACTTTGAAGGAGTCTTGCTATGTGCCTGGAGGTATGATGAAGGTACTCACTGAAATATTTTGATGAGATTGAAGGAAGAGGCTGTCATCTAACAGCACTACTGGTACCTTTACAGAATAAACAGTAGGCACTCTGGCTGATTGAATATATTTCCAAGGAACAGGTCCCTGAGCCCCACAGTAAAGAACTCAAAACTCATAGGATTGTCCCACTTCTTTCTTTTCAATTTAATTGAACAAGCATTTTTCAGGCTCCAACTATGTTCCAGGTACCCACAACGCTAGGTATTAGAGATACAAAGATAAAAAAACAAAATCCCTGCCCTCAAAGTACTTCTACTGGGCAGAAATAAGTGAATGGAAAATAGTTATTAATAGTAGTAAGCATTTATATAAGCTTTAAGGTATACAAAGTGCTTTACACATATTATCTCACATGATCTTCATACCATCCCTGTGATGGCTCTTTCATTATCCCCATTTAGCAAATAAGAAAACCAAGGCTGAAAAAAAATCAAATGACTTGCCCAGGGTCATACAGCTAGTAAGTCTGAGGAAGGATTTGAATTCAGGTCTTTCTGATTCCCAAATCTGACACTTCATCTACTATACCACCTACCAATCCAAAATGTATACAAAGTAATTGAGTAAGATGAAGGAATAGAGCCCTAAAAAGTAAGAGAGGCAGTGTGGAGATCAGAAAAGGGTGGACGCAGCTGAGTAGAGTCTAAAAAGGAACTTGAATCTAAGAGAAAGTATGGAGAGGATGCAGAGAATCAGGATCATAGGGCTACAGGGGACCTCAAAGTCCATAACACCTCTCCTTTTTACATATGAGAAAACTGAAGTCGAGAGGGGTTAAGTGGCTCACCCAAAGTCACACAACCAGTGTTGGAGGTAGGATTCGAACCCAGGTTCTTTGATTTAGAACTACAGCTCTTTTTGCTGTACCATGTAGCCTATTATATACATAATCTGTGTAAAGGGTTTTCTCCACAAATAAATCTGACTGCTTTTCTACATACCATTGGATCTCTATCTCTCTGGGCATCCTGGTAGTTTTTCTTCATACATCCCTAACCACCTCCACCATCTCTATTACACTTCAGTGCTTCAAGGATCCATAATTTAATTACTCTCTCTGCAGATGTAGATCTCAACTCCTCCATGCCTAACTAAAATGTTTAATGAGGAGCTGGAGCCAACAAAATCATCACCTGGCCAACCCTCAGGTGATGAGTTTCTTCACAACAGACATATTGGCCACACCCATACTAGAAACCTTCCCGTCTGGAAGGACAGGCCAGTGCTTGCACTCCACTGGTAGAGCCTTTGAGAAGCAAGGGTCACCGCCATGCCATGGTGAGGCAATCAGAGGAGGATTTTAGCACAGGCTAGTTATCACTGTCCCAAATGAGAAGGCCAAATCTGGATCTGCCCCAGCATTTGCATTTCATAAACAGTAAAACCTAAATGAACTGGAATTCTCCATTAACAAGAATATTGGTTGTATGTTACATTTTGAAGAAAAATAGTCAAATGGGAAGAAAATATAATGTATCTAGTTAAAAAAAATTCCGGGAGGGAATTTCTGGGCTCAGTCCATAAGCAGTCTACTCTTCTATACCTCCCATATCAATGGTCTGGACTATCAATCTACCAATAAGCATTTATTAAATTCTTACTGTATTCCTAAAAAAACTGTGCTAGGTTCTGGGGATAAACAAACAAACAAACACACACAAAAAAAAACATTTCCTGCCATCTGTAAGGAGAAACAACTGTACATATAAAGTATATGCAAAATATAAACAGTACTAAAGAAATACAAGTTAATGGTAGGAGGAGGGTCTTTTAGATGAGAGTCCAGGAAAGGCCTCAGGCAGGAGAGGGTACTTAAGGTGCCAATGGTCACAATATTTGTAGTTAGCCTTTTTATGGGGCCACAGGTTTTTCAGTTAGCTTTTCAGTTACTCTTTTAAGTTAAATGGACTCAGACATTTGGGAAAAAATATTTTAGAAAGGTTGGAGTAAATAAAGGTTTAGGTTGACCAGTAAATTCAGGTAACTAAAGCCTCATATTCCCAGAGCATTCTGGGTAGCTCAAGTCTTACCAGAAGCTCAGAGAGATGCTCAGATTTACTGCATCTTTGAAGCATCTAACCTTTTTCATCTTTATAACTCCTCCTCTCCTTTTTAAAGTTCAGTTTTCTTTTATGTTATGTCCTCAATAAACACAAACACTTGTTGAACACATTTAGGGTTTACAAAGTCCTTCCCTAGCAAGAACCTTGGGTAAGTATTATTATCCCCATTTTATCAATGAAGGACACTTGTATAAGAAACTGTGAACTTAGGATCATAAATTTAGAAACAAAAGAGACCTCAGCAGTCACTCAGTCCAGCCCCTCCATTTTGTAGATGAGGAAACTGAAGCACAGGGAAATCAAGTTGGCCACTCAACTAGTAAAGCATCCAAAATAAAATTTGACCCCAGGCCCTCCTGACTCCAAGTCCAGTGTCCTGTCGAGGTAAAGGAAGTCCTCTGGTCAATGTGGAAGCATGAGCTCCTATCACAGCACAAAACAGTTTGCTCTGGTCCCCACAAAACAGAAGAAACCTTGAATCAACCATAAAAATCCAGTGAGAAAGGTCTAAAAGAAGCATTCCAGCCTAACTTTCTAAAGCCTTTTTTTTTCTGCCTTAGAGGGAAAATAAAAATCTTTCCCCATCACCATATTTAGAAAGTACTTGGAAATTTATTTTTTTTTTATTCACAGAACCATAGCTATTGCCTTCAAGGTTCCTTCTTGCTCAATTGGATTTAGCCTTAGGTCATCAGATGGCATCACTCAGAGAAACAAAACAGGATGCTAAGGATAGATGTAGATTTCTGCTCTTCTCCTCTCCTATGGATGCATGGTTTAGAATAATCAATAGTAGAAAATGCCCATGAATTACCAGTACCTTAAAATAAAGGCATATAGTAGAGAAACAGATTTTTTTCAAAAAGCACTCTTGGAGTCAGGAGACCAGAGCCCTGGCTCTGCCATTTAGTGGCTGTGTCTTTACACAAATCATCTAACCATGACATTTGTAGGGCGGTGAAAAGATCACAGAATTGAGAATCAGAGGACTGGAGCTCATGTTCTACCTCTGTAACCTAGGTAACCATGGACAAGCCACATCTCCTTTCTAGCTCCTATTTTGCTTATCTCTAAAATGAGAAGGTTGGATTAGGGGGGAAAATGTCCTTGAAGTTGCCTTGAGGCTCTAACTCCTATGAACTCCTATATGTGTGATCTGACTGACAGATTCCCTCCCTTTCACTGGTATAGATGAATCCTCTCCATTCAAATTGATAGTTCTATTCTATCCATGGAACTTTTTAGGCAGAGACTTAATGGCTCACTGGGGAAGTGGTGGAGTGGTTTTTGCTCAGGTCAAGGCTGATGGTCTCTGAGGTCCCTTTCAACTCTGACATTCTGGGATTCTGGGAATTCTGTATCTTGCATTCAAGGCCCTCCACAAGCCTGTGAGTTTGGGTCTTTGGGTATCTAGAAACCCTGTCTTACAGGGGCAGCAACTGAGAACTGTAGATTATGACTTGTCTAAGGTATCCCAACTAACAAATGGTAGGGTGGGGATGAGAATATTGATGTCTTGCCTTCTAGTATTTCTTTATCCAAAACCTCACCACTACTGACTAGGTCCTAGGAAGGGAGATTTCATGTTACTGTTTTCAGGAATGGCTTGGGCCAGAGAGAACTGCCACAGGCTCACCCCACATGGCCGGCCCCAAAGTCAAGATCTATGCAGGGTGTACCTATAGATGTGACAAAGTCAAGAGAGACAGCTAACACATTGATAACACTTGGGATCCAAAAATATTGGTTCAGTTGTTCAATCATTTCAGTTATGACTGACTCTTCATGATCCCATTTGTGGTTTTCTTGGCAAAGATACTGGAGTAGTTTGCCATTTCCTTCTCCAGCTCATCTTACAGAGGAGGAAACTGAGGCAAATAGGGTTAAGTGACTTGCCCAGCATCCTACAACTAAGTGTCTGAGGCCAGATTTGAACTCAGGAAGATGAGTCTCCCTGACTTCATGGCCAGCTCTATAACCACTTTGCCACATAGCTGCCCATCAGTCTAGAACATTCAATAATTCCATTCAATGAACATTTATTAAAGGCCTACTATATTCTAGACACTGGGGATACAAAGATAGGTAATTAAAGTATATTGCACACAGTATACAAGGTACATATAGTCCCTGCCTTCAAGGAACTATAATTTTCTGATACAGGGAACTAGCCCCTGGGGAAATCAGAATTAGCTTCCTAAGAGAGGTGATAGTTAAACTGACCTAGGAAGGGAGCTAGAGACTCTCAGAGGTAGAATCAGAAAGAGGGAGTATATTCTTGGCACAATGGGCAGAATCCAAATACAAGGAAATATAACAGGAATAAATGTAAAGTCTTATACTTGGGTTTAAGAAATCAACCATACATCTATACAACTATACAAACACCTAATAAAAGAGGCATGGTTAGAAAACATTTGCTTGGGGCAGCTAAGTGGCACAGTGGATTGAGGTCTGGCCTTGGAGTCAGGAGGACTTGAGTTCAAATCTGGCCTCAGACACTTGACACTTACTATCTGTGTGATCCTGGGCAAGTCACTTAACCCTGACTGCTGCCTCACCACAGATAATCTGATCATTAGCTGTATCAAGAGGCATAATATATATATATATATATATATATATATATATATATATACACACACACACATATATATACACATATATATATACATATATATACACACATATATATATACACACACTATATATACATATATACACATATACATATACATATACATATACATATACATATACATATACATATACATATACATATACATATACATATACATATATATACATATACATATATATATATAAAAGAACATAATGGCCCTACACAATTCTGCCCTTGTCAAATCGAGACAAGCATATGACATTTACTCCTGGATTCCACAGTTTAAGCAGTAAGAAGCTGGGAAGCATCCAGAAGTAGACAACCAAAATGGTTTGGAACTTTGAATAATAATGACAATAATAGTACTAATGATGATGATGATGATTATAACAATGACAACATCAACTTGACATAGAGCTTTAAAGTTTGTAACATGCATTATACATGTTAGCTCATTTAATCTGTGCAATCCTGAGAGGTAGGTGCCATTACTATCCTCATTTTACAGATGAGAAAACCAAGGCCCAGGGTTCCAGAGCTGGTACACATCTGGGGTAGTATTAGAACTCAGGTTTGCCTAACTCCAAACCTAGCACTGTCCCCACCATGCCACCTAGTTGCCATTTGAGGACAATTGAAGGAACTAGAAATATTTAGCTTAAAGTAAAGACTCAGGGGAGATATGACAGCTGTCATCAAGTATATGAAGGGCAGCCATAGGAAAGAGAGACAAGACTGGTCTTGTTTCAGGACAGAACCAGGAGCAGTAAGCAGGACTTGCAAAGAGGTAAATTGAAGCTTGATTTTAGAAAAAGAAAAGTTCCTAACAATTAGAGCATCAAGAAGTATTGCCTTAGGATCTAGTAATTTGCCCATGCCTCCTTTCCTCTAGAATCTTTCAGGCAAAGTCTAGATGGTGCCTTATCTTGTTTGTTGTAGAGTGGATTCCTTTTAAGGAAGGGGTTGGACTAGCTCATATAGCCATTAAGCTTCATGGTTAGCTATTGAGGCCCTTCCAACTCTCAAACTCTGTGGCTACGACTCATATCAAGCAGTCATAGCAAAGGAGCAGGTGACTTACATCCCAGCTAGGAAAGAAAACTGACTCTTGCTTCACAGGGATGTCTTCACCATCAGAAAAAGGCCCAACCTGCTCTAGAATAAATGTGGAGGCATGTTTTCATTACTTAAGGGCATCTCTTGCCAAGGCCCACAGATGGAGTCATCTTTTGAGAAGTGCTGGCCCATCTTTGTGGAAAACGTGATTAAAGATTCAAAGCTACCAAGAGGAAAGTGCCTAAGTGAGCCTGCTAGTCACAGCTTTGGAACAAGGAAAAGGGCATTCAAAATTGGCAAGCTCCTCCAGCAGATGTAGGGCCGCCTGCCATCTTTGGAGGGCCCATGGCATAGTAGAAAGAGCACCGAGTTGAGGAGTCTGGAAACCTGACTCCTTCCAGCTTTTCCATTTGCCCACTGGGTGACCTTGGACAAATCCCTTCCTTTCTCTGAGGGCTGGTTTCTTCATTTGTAAAATGGGGATAATAATATTTACCCAAGGATCCTATAAGGGAATGACTTTGGAAGCTCTAAATGTGCTCAACAAATGTAAGATTATTGATCCCCATCACAACTGTTTCCTCCTCCTCCTGACACTCAGGTTGTTTTCCCTAGGCTGACTTATCTGGAGAAACAGCCCAGGAGAGATAGACTGGGGGTACACAACTGCACAGAGGTCGGCACAGGAGTGTTCTCCAGATGGGTGATTTGGCGTTCTCAGTGCCCTGAGGGAGCGCACCAGCTGTTTCTGTTTTTTACCCTTGGTGTGGTGATTTCTCTGGGGGCCCAGTGAGCCTGTGTGCTAGAAATCAGAGCACATTGAGTGGCTACCAAATAGACAGAGGTTGGGTAGGATACCTTCCAGTGAACTAGAAAAGACTCAATGGCTGGACATGGGTTCCAAGTTCCACAGGGAGGGGCACAGCCCCTCTGGATGAAAATAATAAGCTATATTTATCTCACATTACCCATTTGGGGGAGGAAAGGCAAAGAAACAAAGAAATAGAAATTTCACTGAAGAGCCATTATTGCTCAACTTATTTACCTGTCCATTCAGCCTTCCCAAAAAAGCTAATGGGTACTCAAAGAATACATCTCATGATATCGTTTGGAAAACTTCATTATTGAACTCTAGCCTTGGAGTCAGGAGGACCTCAGTTCAAATCTGGCCTCAGACACTTGACACTTATTAGCTGTCTGACCCTGGGCAAGTCACTTGACTCTGGGCAAGTCACTTACCCCGGATTGCCTAACTAGAAAGGAAGAAAGAAAGAAAGAAATAGACAAACAAATAAACAAATAGAAGGATAAATGAATGAATGAATGAATAGATAGATAGATAGATAGATAGATAAATAAATGAATGAATGAATGAATAAATAAAGGAAAAACTTCATTATGCAATCCAAAAAGGACCTTAGAAATTGAGCATTAGCATCCTATGAGCCACTGAATGAGAAATATTGAGTCCTTTCTAGTCTTAGGGAAGTCCCTTAACCTCCCACCTTGGTTTAATCATCTGTGAAATGGGAATGAAAATCATTGACCTACCTACTTCATAGGGTTGTGAATAAGATCAAATGAAATTTTGTACGTAGAAATGCTTTGAAAACTGGTAAGTACTATATAAATGTTATGGAGTTTTATTTGTTTTTACTGGATCTGTGCATTTCAAAGGTGTAAGGAACTCCCAGTAAAGAAAATTCCCTCTAGCAGTCAAGACCTTACCAGCATCCACTCTAGCTCTCTAGAGACTAAGAGAGCTGCCAAGGATCCTTAGAAGGTAAGTGACTTGCCCAGGGTCATAAAGCCAGTTTGCTTCAGAAACCAGTCTTGAATACAGATCTTCTTGTCTCTGAGGCCAGTTCTCCATATATTACTCCAGGGCTCCCTCTTGGGAAGTACCTGTATTGTTTAGGGGAAATCAGGAAGAGCCTCCTGCTAAAGACTGTCATATCCATGATCAGGTTCAGTTGAAGTAATCAGGTGTTTTTGCCTAATTGGTTTCTGTTGTTATAAGGGAGGGTTTGAGTTGAATGGTTAGGATGGGTATTTTCAGAATTGATTGTGATGTTTTAAAAATAACTATCAGAAAACTTAGTTAAAAAAAATTTTTTCGGCCTCCCATCCCCAAAATTTTCCCATCTGCCCACTAGAAATGCTTGAATTTCTACCATTAGCATCTTGATCAGTTAATAAATCAACAAGCAATTATTGAGCACCTACTGTGTACTGTCATTGTACTAAACAGCAGGGCACGATGCTAAGCTTTCTTAAAAGATTTAAGGGCATCATCCTGTATTAAAAATTTAGTCATACAAAGCAGGAAAATGACAAATGTTGCAGAGGATGTGGGAAAATTGGAACACTAACGCATTGTTGGTGGAGTTGTGAAATGATCCAACCATTTTGGAGAGCAATTTGGAACTATGCCCAAAGGGCTACAAAAATGTGCATACCCTTTGATCCAGCAATAGCACTTCTAGGGCTATGTCCCAAAGAGATCATACAAATGGGAAAAGGACCCACATGTACAAAAATATTCATAGCAGCTCTTTCTGTGGTGGCAAAGAATAGGAAATTGAGAGGATGCCCATCAGCTGGGGAATGGCTGAGCAAGTTGTGGTATATGAATGGAATGGTATACTATTGTGTTATAAGAAATGATGAACAGGTTGACTTCAGAAAAACCTGGAAAGATTTGTACGAACTGATGCTGAGTGAAGTGAGCAGAACCAAGAGAACTTTGTACACAATAACAGCCACGTTGCGTGATGACTAATATTGATAAACTTAACACTTCTCAGCAATACAAGGATCTAAGACATCTCCAGAGGCCTTGTGATGGAAAACGCTATCCACATCCAAAGAAAGAGCTATGGAAGTTGAATTGCTATCTTTTTTTTCTCTTCTGTTGAGTTTTGTTTCCTCTTTCTGATGGTTCCTCCTGTTGGTTTTAATTTTTACTTACAACATCACTAATGTGAAAATATGTTTAATAGGAATGTAAGTGTATAGCCTATATCAGATTGTACGCCATCTTGGGGAGGGTGGTGGGGAGAAGGGGGGAGAAAAATTTTAAACTCAAAAGCATATGGAAGTGATTGTTGATAAATCAAAATAAATTAATAAAATAATTTTTTAAAAAATTTAGTCATAGAATGTCAGAGTTGAAAGGGGCCTTAGAAGTCAACTGGTCCAACTCATACATGAAATCATCTCTACAACATTCCTAATGTCCTCTTCTTGAACACCGTCATGAACAGGGAGTCCACTACTTCCCAAAGCATCCCATTAGGAAGATTTTTCTTTGTATCAATCATAAATCTCCTCCTGTGCAGCTTTCACCCACCGTTCCTACTTCTCCCCTATTGGGACAAACAGCACAAATCTGTATTTATAGTTGTCTCTTTTCAATAGCTCTTCAAATATTTAGAAAGAAATGTCAGGCCCACCCCACCCCACTCCTACCTCCCCGGCTTCTCTTCTCCAGGTTAAATACCCCTCTCCCCGCCCCATTTCCTTCATCATATGGCATTAACTCAAGGCTTTTCACCTTTAACTTGCCTTTCCTCTAGATACTTCCTAAGGCAATTAACACACTAGGTAATAATGTCCCCAAATGAATGACGTCATTCCAGATTTGGCCTGAGCAAGGGAGAATACAGAGGTGGTCTCCCCTCCCTGGTTCTTAATACTAAATCTCTCTTAATTTAGCATAAGACTGCTTTAGCTTACCTGGCTTCCATGACACAATATTTACTCATGTGTGGCCTGTGGTCCACTAACACCTCCCAGCTCTTTTTCACAGGAACAATTATCTTTCCCCAGATTTACATTTGTCTCTATTACGTTTCATCATATTAGATTCAGTTCACTGTTTTACCGTATGCATTTTTTCAGATCCCAACCCTGTCATTCTTTCCAGCTACCCCTCCCAGGCTCCTGTCATCTGTAAATTTGACAAGCATGCCTTCTATGACTTTATTCAAGTAAATGAGTAAGAAAAAAATGTTAAACAGTATAGATTATCCATCTTTGACTTCAAGACCTCAGGCAACGGAGACTCCCCTTCTTCTCAAAGAACTTTATTAAGTACCATATGGGTAATGCAGTAAACCAAGGTCATCCCTTCCACGTCACAAGTAGGGTCGCAGTGCCCCCACGATCTGGAAAATCCACATAAAATTTTTGGCCCTCCTTTTGTACCAGAGAAGTCTGGATTTCTTTTTTTCCTTTGTGAGTGTTTACAGTACCTTATTGTAAAATTTGGGTTAAGCATTTGGTCATAGGCATACTTTATGCGTTTCTGAGTTTCTACACTTTTTCCGTGTCATCTGCTAGCCTTTGTGTGCTGTCTACAGTTTCCACAAACTACCCCCAAATTCCCGTTTACTGTCATTTCTTATGTGGACCTGCCATCTTTACTAATTTCCCAAGGGTTGGTCCTCCCCAGAGACCTAGATTAATTTAAAATAATTTTTGAGAATCTGATAATATGCTGGATAATCTTTTCTCTGTGCACTTCTAATGTCTGTTGGCCATTAGTTACTTACTCTGTAGGAAAAACTAGGACCCTATGAGCTCTGAGGAATGCCTTGGAGAACACAGCAAAGCAGCCTAGGGAAGGTGTTTTTATTAACTTCCTAGGTTATTCATGGAGTCAAATCGACTCTTCCACCCCACCCCCCTGCTCAAGGAATTTTATCTTCAGACCTTCCCTGATTGATTAATTCACACTAAATTGGGAACAACTTTCCCCATATGTATTTTGCTTTTCTTAACAGAGGTTGATGCCTTAACTCAAAAATGTGGTGGCTTTTGGGGAACTAGAGCAGGTATGTACAGACGTATTTTGGCAAGTGGATGTTGGGAGTGTGGGAATATGTCTTGGTGATCTTGAAAAATATCTTTCATTTCTTCAATGATCCACCATTCACAGTTGCCCTTCAGTGGCCTTACCCTGGCAGCTCGCCTAGGTCCAGAAGTAGTTAGGTAGCTGTGAATCTCTGTTCTGGACTTAGAGTCACTGGCCCTAGAGTCAGAAATAGCTGAGTTCAAATCTAGCCTCAAATACTGCCTAGCTGGAAAAGATGACAGAGTTGGGATCCAAAAAAAGGTAAAACAGTGAACCAAATCTAATAGGACAAAACTTAATAGGGATAAAGGTAAATCTGGGGAAAAATAACTGTTCCTGTGAAAAATAGTGGACCACAGGCTAGATGAAAGTCAGTAGTGTGTCATGGAAGTCAGGTGAGCCAAAGCAATCTTGTGTTGAATTAAGAGAGGCCTAGGGGCAGCTAAGGGGTGCAGTGGGTAGAGCACTGGCCTTGGAGTCAGGAGGACCTGAGTTCAAATCCGGTCTCAGACCAGACACTTGACACTTAACTAGCTGTATGACTCTGGGCAAGTTACTTAAACCCAATTGCCTTGCCCAATAAAGAGAGAGAGAGAGAGAGAGAGAGAGAGAGAGAGAGAGAGAGAGAGAGAGAGAGAGAGAGAAAGGGAGGCCTAGTATTGAGGACCAGGGACAGGAGACCACCTCTGTCTGCCTCAGTTTCCTCAACTGTAAAATGGGAATAATAACAGCATTTGCCTCCCAGGGTTGTTGTGAGAATCAAATGAGATAATAAGTGTAAAGTACTTCAAACAGTGCCTGGCACCTAGTAATGCTTGTTCCCTTCCTCCTCTCCCCCTTCCCCCGGCACTGTATTGTACTACCTTCCTCAAAAACTACTTCATGCTCCAGAAATGAGGTCGAACTCACAAAGGAGCAACATGGCTTCATCAAAAGCAGGTTAGATCCTATGGTCTAGGGCTGGAAGGGACTTTAGAGTCCATCTAGTCCAATTGCCTTATTTTACAGATAAGGAAACTGAGGCCCAAAAAGATTAAATGTCATTCTTAAGGTTTATACTGGGGGTAAGTATGAGAGGCAGGATTTCAACTCAGGTCCTCTCATTCTAGAGCCAGTCTTCATTTCACTGCACTAAGATACCAGACTAAATTTCTTTTTTTTTTTTTTTAACATGGCTGATAAATTGGAGGATGCTATGGGTGCATTGGATAAAGCTTGTTTTGATCGAAGCAAAGTTTTTGACCAAGTCTCTCTTGATTTTTGACAAAGTCTGCTATTCTAGGGAGGGGGGGAGGTTGTCTAGGTGATCATGAAATTAGGTGGATTTAGAAAGATTTTGAGGGAGGAGGAATTAATGAGTAGTCATTGATAAAGTCCACTCATCCATAGACTTATTGTCCATTGTGAAATTGGACAATGTCAGCTTGGAATATCCTAGCAAGCTAATTGCAGTCACATGCTGTTGACTGCAGTGACTTGAACACAGGCATGGACAGTATGCTTACCAAATTTTCAGATGACACAAAGCCAAGAGGGATAGTTAACAAAGTGGATAACAGTATTTAAATATCCCAACTGGCTAGGGCGTATGACTTAATTGAAATCAAACAAGTATAAATTTCTCATATTGAGACTTCAAAAAACAATTTCACTAGTATAGGATGAAGAAGGTTGGCAAGAGAACAGTTTATCTGAAAAGGATGTGTGGACTTTAGTGGACCATGAGCTCAATACAAGTCACCAGCATGATAGGACAGCCAAAAAAGCTAAGGCAAACTTGGGCTGCAGTCAAGGAGTCATGATCTCTAGGGTGTACTGCATTGTCTGCCCTGAGCAGACAACACCTAGAGTTAGCTCTGTGTGTAGTCTTGTGCGCCATGTTTCAAATCCATTGCTTCCTTTCAGGCTCAGCTCAAAAACTGAGACTTTTACATAAAATCTTTCCTTATCCCTCCCAGTGGCTTGGGCCTTCCCTCCAAAATTATCTTCTATTTTGTATGTAATCATGTTTCCAACCAAACGTAATATAAGCACAGTTACATGTTTAGAGGAAGATGTATAGATGTATACACATACATATATATCATGTGTATACATATAATATATACATATATATTACATATACATGCATATCACACATATTGTTGTTGTTGTCGTTTGTCCTTCGTTCTGGAAGAGGACCATGATATCAGGGAAGTAATACCATGACATGCAAGTAAATTGGAGGCTGTTCAAAATCGCCTGTGTCACTTTCTCCTCTGGAGCCATCTGGGTCCAGTGGTGAGATATAGATCAGGACAACTGGAGATGGCCCTGGATGCAGTGGTCGACCTTGGCCTTTTAAAGCTAAGGTCTTTAACAGGTCTTGATTTGACTGAGGCAATGCCCATTCAGTGATTAAGGCTAGGTAAGAAATGAGGCAGAGAATGGTCTCTTTACCTAATCCAAAAAAAAAAATCCATCTGGGAAGGAAAGACCCTCAGGGTTTCTGGCCAAAATAGAAACAATTGAAATTAACATTCACTCTGAGCCAATCAGGGCCAAACAATGACCAAGTAGGGCTTGGCCTGGGACCTATGCATATAACATGTATATACACATACATATATATATATCACAAATGCATATAGTGTATGTATATACATATATGCTACACATATATACATATAATCTGTATATGAACACATAACACATATGTGTGTATACACGGATACATAGGCATCCGGAGGGAAATACAGGAGACAGCATGACAAGTAAGTTGAATGACCTTTATCACTTTGACCACCATTTCTCCTCATCTCCTGATGGTAATGACTCAGAGCCCTGAGCCCGAGAGCCATGGAAATAACTGTCCCCTAAATGACCAAACCTGTCTCTGTTCCAATCCCTACAACCAACACTGAGGGGGAGAAATCATTGCAGAAAAGGTGGCCACCTTACTCATCACCAACAGTCAGAGAGGAACAGAAGCCTTGGGAGTGGCAGCACCTCCCAGCCCATGCACTGATCCTGCTTCCAGCCCATCCTTCCCAGCTATGGTCTGGAGAAGCAGCTCCTGTGGAGAAAGGAATAGCCATCCCCACCAACTGCCAACCAACTGTCACACACACAGGGCAGGAGAACCAGCCAAGCTGAATCAGCAAGACCCCCTGAAGGAGGACAAGAGGCAGCATATGCCAGGAGGGTCCTGTCACCACCTCCTTAACCACCTTCTGTCCTCAGATATAGACAGCCCAGGATCCTGCCTGCAAGAACCTTGGAAAAATAGCAATGTTTCTATCCCAGTGCCCTCAGCCACCATCCTGGGAAGCAACACCTGTGGAGATTCGGTCTGGCAACTGCTCTTGGAGGCATTATAGTCACAGACACTGAAGGCCCCCCCCAAAAAAGAAAAAAGTTCTTGTGATCAAAGTCCTTGGTACTGCCAAATGATTCAATATCAGAAACAAATATGATTATATCGGTGGAAATTACATTTAAAAAAAGAAGCATTAACATTTGCTTTGCTGCTGCACCCTAAGGATCATTGAACTTTTCGATTTGACTTGCTACCTCTCCCATTAGAATATGGGTTCTATGAGATCAAGGACTGTCTTGAGTTTGTGTTTATGTTCTTAGCACTTAAAACAGTGCTTTGCATATAGGAAGTGCTTAATAAATGCTTTACCCATTCATGGATGTGTTTCATAGTTCAATCAATCAATAGATAGATGAGTATTTGTCTATATATATAGTATGAATTTATACATATTATATGTATATATATGCATATATGTTTTTACATATATACACACACACACCCCTACACATATAGACTATATGTGTGTATGTACACACATATCCATAGCCTGTGGAATCAATCTCTCTCTCTCTCTCTCTCTCTCTCTCTCTCTCTCTCTCTCTCTCTCTCTCCTCCCTTCCCTTCACTTCCCTTCTCTTTCTCTATATATGTGTGTATGTATATATGTATGTACACATATATCTACATACATATATATAAGTGCATTTAGTGCCTATCTTGGCTATGTAGACTATAGGTAGCCACATACATGTGTATTATATATACACATATATGTATATGTGTGTGTGTATAATATACATATATGTAAACACACACACATATCCAGGGCCAGGGGAGACTCTCTGTCACTCTCTCACTCTCTCAATCTCTCTCTCTCTCTCTCTCTCTCTCTCTCTCCTCTCGGGTATATAGACATATAAGCTATATATACCCACAAATGTGTGTATGTATATATACATACACATACATATGGGTATACATGTACAGACATATACATAGCCAAGAGAGACTATATATACACACATATGAGTATATGAATATAAGGTGGATATGTATACACACATATATATGTGTGTAAGTGTAGTCTCCCCTGGCTAGATTGTAAGCTTCTTCAGGACAGGGATTGTTTCATTTTTTTAATTTTTTTAATTTTTTTTTGTCTTTTTAATCACCTGAATCTAGCACAGTGCCTACCACAGGCCTTTTGAGCCCCAATTCAACATTCTTGCCAGGACAGCCCACTGACTTGACCAGGCCATTTTAACATGTCCTGTTGTGAGTGGAGGTCAGGAAGCTGGGGGTTGAAATCTTCTCCCAACTTCTCCAGACTGCTTAGGTCTCCACTTTGAATGGGGAGGCAGGGCTTTCTCAAAGGAGGCTGAGTCGTGAGGTGGCCCCATTATCAAATTTCCACCCCTGATCACTCCCTCCTCATGGCTCACAGTTATCGCCTTTTCATTCTTGCCCTTGGCTTCTGACTCTTTGATCTCGGCCTTTGGATCTTACCCTTTGATCCATTTTGGCTCACCATGTCTGTAACCTGACCCTTTGCCATCTAATTCCCCCAATTTCTCTGAATCCGCCTAGCCCCCTTTAATCTTCCCTTTGTATAAATGGATACTATTCCCTAACAAAGATTGACTTTAACCTAACCAGGCCATAGAACTTCAGAAGTTTTGGACAGAACCTGAGTGATGGAGCCAAGGAATTTTTTTTTAACATTCATGTTTTTTTTTTCATTTTTTCTCACCCAACAAAAAGCAGTGGGTTGCTTAAGGATAAGATTAGACCCATGTGTTGTTTTTTTTTAAATGAGATGTTTATTTAATTATTTATTTCTTCCTATTTCTTTTTAAGGAAAAATTGCCTTCAGCATGCTCTTTCTTACAACATCAAGCAGTTACAAGGGTTTTCATTACAAGCAGAAGTCAGAAGAGGTTTCCAGCTTTTTTTTTATCATTAAAGAAACAGCTTAATGATCTATTATCTCAAAATCCTATTTATGTATATATTGTTGTTTTTCATCTTAGGAATATAGACTGTTCCTGTGATTTCACAGGTAAAGGGAACTTCTAGGTGGAGAAATTCCCTACCAATACAGGTCTTCACCTTTCTTACAACCTATCGTCTTAGATCAGGGATTTTTAACCTTTCGTGTACCACGGACCACTTTGGCAGACTGGTGAAACCTATTGGTTCCCTTCTTAGAATAATGCTTTTCAATATACAAAATAAAATTAATAGGGTTACAAAGAAAACCAATGATATTGGTTATATTATATTGAAATACTGTTATCAAAATATTAAACTAAAACAAGCAAACAAACCAGTTTACCATGCCCAGGTTAAAATTTCTTTGCCATAGAGTGTTGCCTGGGGCAGCAGGGGTCAAATAACTCATCCAGGATAATACAGCCAGCATTGGTCAAAGGCAGTATTTGAATACAGGTCTTTCTGAGTCTGAGGCTGGCTCTCTTTCCACTATAGCATACTGCCTCTCTGATATTATTATAATTATGATCATCATTATTACTATTACTCTTGTTGTTATGGCTACTACTATTATGGCAAGGAAGGAATCAAAGATTATTAGAAATCAATTAGCCCAGCGTATGCACTTGACAGATAAGGAAATGCCCAGAAAAATAAAACAGTCTGCTCAGTGTCATACAACTAGTTAGCATCAGAGCTAGATCTCCACTCTCTTTCCAAGGAAGAGCTGGAGAAAGAAAAAACAAACACCCAAGACCAACCCACTGAATAGTCAAATGATGTAATGCTCGTCCTGTCTAGGACAAAGGAGAGATTTGCCAAGGAGGTCCTGGAAAATAACTTGGTTTGACTTTGGACTGTAAGATGGCTCCTCCACTCAACCATAATGCCAACATCCTCCCCACACCCACACAGCCCTGATCCCCTGGCTGTACTGCTGAGGATGCTGCTGACTCCTAACTAAAAATCTGTGAGATAATTTCCTTAACCCCCACCCCTCTAGCCCAGACCCTAACTGACTGCTCTAGAACACTATGGAGCTATACGAGACCCCAGTCTTGGGTCTGCCACCCAGCGCCAACCCCCACCTGGTGTTGGCTTCATTCTTCCAAACTAGACTTGGTAGATGATAGAAAGAAAAACAAGAAAAGGGAGAGAGAGGAGGGGTGTGAGGGTAGAAATCACCTACTGTTTGTGATGGATGATGCTGGCACAGCAAATAGACATGTAATGTCACAAATCTTTCTGTCTGCCATCCCTGGGCAGGTCCAGAGCTGATGATGTGTGAATTTGTCAAAATGTATTTCCTCTTGACTCAGACCTCTATGAAAAAAAAAAATCAGAGAGGTCCTAGGAAAGGAAGGCCAGGGCACCAAAAACAGGCCAAAAAATAGATCCCAGCTCCCTCAGCATCAGGAAAAAATAGGTACTACTGGGAAGTAAGAAAGCAACCTCTTATCTCCCTGCAAGAATCAGACACCATGGCCTGTTTTATCTGGCTGGCACAGACGTGTCTTTATTCCCATACCCCTGCTGAGCCCAATAAAGCTACACTCCTTTCTGAGGACCACCTTGGAAGGGCAATTATCAGAAGCCAAGACTAAGAGGACCCTGTGGGGGAGTAAGTAGTATGAGAGGAAGCCCGCTGAGGGAGTTATTCACACACAGTGACCACCAGTAATGCATAGAAAGGAAAAAGGAAGTAGACTGGGGGAAAGTCTGTATGTGTGGTTGGGCTAAAGGCAGGGTTGATCCTTGACAAAATTATCAATGAGGCAAATTTGGTCTCTAGTGCCTTTCCATTCTCTTGTCTATTCCTGGTCACCTATTCTAGTTAAATTAACCTCAAAGGACTACACAGATTGTTTTGTTGCCAAAGAATTTCTTGCCATTGCCAAATATTTCTTGAAAAAACCAAACTGTCAACAGGGACATTGTGCCTGTTGTCCAAGGAACTGATAACAGGAAATCTTATAGCAAGAGGTTCTATTAGAATGGGATTTGATTGTTGTATAGAATTCTCATCATGGTGGGTGTAGCGCAATTGTGTCAAACTCAAATAGAAATGGATCCTTGAGGGCCCCATTTTGACTTTAGAAAACCACGAATTAACATTATCTATGCTTGACTGCATTTTTATTTATTTTGTCAAAGATTTCCCAATCACATTTTAATCTGGTTCAGCCACACTGGGGAGTTTTGCTTGAGCATGGAACCAGCAGGCTGAGTTTGATACCTTTGGTATAGCAGATAGAAAGCTCAGAGCCAGGAGGACCTGGATTTAAGTACTGTTTCTGACCTGTATTCTCTGTGTGTGTCCAGCTGTTCTGGCCTACTTACTATACCTTAAATACAACAATCCATTTCCTCACTATGTGCCTTTTCAATGATTGCCTCCTCCCACTCCATGCCTTTCATACCCTCCCTTGTCACCTCCTCCTCTAGGGTCTCCCTGGCTTCCCCCAAATCCCACTTTCCACAAAAGGCCATTCCCAGTGGTCCCCATGCCCCATTGCTAGTGCCTTTCCTTGTATGTATCAATATAGTTGCTTGTATGTTCTCTCTGAGCTCATTGAAGAGGTGAGAACCATGGGTTTTTTTGGAGTCTTTTTTTTTAATTTTCTTTGTATCTCCAATACTTAGCACAGTGCCTTAAACGTAGTAACACCTAATAAATAATGATTAACTGAATAGGAAAGTGCCTCAGGCCCTCACTTAGAACCTTGAGTAAAATAAAAGTAATTCATCTTATACCTAACTCAAGGGGAGTGATGGGTAAAGTCTCCTGTGAGAATTCCATGGGATCTCTAAAGGAAGCTATCAAGGTCTGCACAGATGTCCCTATGGAAACTTAGTTCTAGATGCTTCTAACTCATTTGTGCTATTTCAGGTCTTGTTCTGAATCTATGTTGCATTGCAATTTTTTTTTTATATTCAATATGGCAGTTAGGTTGGCTAGATTTTTAAAGGAAACCTGTTCCTAGGAACATCTGGTCGCCTCAAAACACATGTCTATCCATTAAAAGAGACCTCTCCTTTTCATTTTACCACATGAAGATGTCTACCATCCCTAGTCAGAAGGGCCATTATGAAATTTCATACCAGCTTCTGTGGGTTTTCTCAACTTGCCAAGACCACAGCTTCTAGAGGTTTCTATGCCAAATCCAAAACTTAAAAAGTGTTGATTACTTTGGACACATTACAAACAGTCTTCTCTTCTTTGCCCACCATCAGCGCCCTTTGAAAAAAAAAAACTGCCCCTTCCCTTCAACCTCTTTTCCACCCTTCTACTTTCAACCTGTGTCTTTTGACATGACCCCATCCCTAAGATGTCCAAAGTGATCAATTAACAAGTATATCTTAAGTGCCTAACACTGTAAAAAAATAAAAGGTAAGTTAATGGGTTCCTTGTCCTCAAAGAGTTCACAATCTAGTTAGGAACCTTACTAGTATGAAAGCATGGTGTAAGGCACTGAGAAAAGAAGAGCTAAAAAACTCAGAAATGGCTCAGAAACTCCTACTTAAGGCTGGACAAGAGAATACACATGAAACAATAACGGCTGATATTTGTAAATCTGTGTAGCACATTTTGTAGGTCTGGAAGGCATTCAGAGCCAACAGGAGCTCGAGGAGGGCTGGAATAATCTAGAAAAATTTCAGAAAGGAGGTAGGACTCACAGTAGGCCTTGACACTGACACCTATATCATTGTATTGGAAGATGACAGGGTATGCTTGTTAAATGTTAAAAAATCAGCTTTTGGGGAAACATTGTTAAATATGTTATTAACATTTCCTCTCTACAACGAGAGAAAGAAATACGGAGTTTAAATGCAGATGGAAACACACTATTTACCCTCTTTTCCCTTGTTGTTTTATTTTATTGCCTCATTCTCATGGCTCTCCCATTAGTTCTAATTGTTCTTTACATCACGACTGATGGGAAAATATGCTTAACATGAATGTATATGTAGAGCCTATAGTGGAATACATACCTTCTCGACATAGAGGGGAAAGAAATGGGAAATGACAACTAAAAATAAATACATTTTAAAAAATACATTTCCTCCATCATTTTCTTAAGTCTAGACAGTCAACAAAACAACAAACCAAGCCTTAAGGTATATCCTTTACCAGTTTATCAGTTATAAATGCTTACATTGACAATTTAACCATTGGCTCTTGGGAGCCAGTGTGAGCTGGCTCCAGCTCACTCCTGATTCAGTACATTCTTTGTCAATACAGAGTCTATATGGTAGAAATAACTGGTTCAGGTATTAAGGGAGATCTAGTTCAGTTGCTGGTGATATGGGATGATTTCATGAAGCAACCTCTCTGAGGAACACTTCATGCACTCAGAGAATGTTAGGAATGGAAGGAACCTTCAAGATGATAGAGATGCTTGGATGCGAATGAGGGCATCATTATCAGAATATTCTTCAGAAAGATTCTCTCCCTGATTCTCAGGCTTCCCTTCTCCTTAATGCTCATTCCCACTCTTCCCAACAAAGTTTGTTTACTATATGGTAATAAGCTTAATTGTCTACATCAGACCACAACTAGGATATTGTGTTTAATCACAGTTAAGGAAGGACATTGGTAAGTTGGAGAGTGTCCAAAGGAGGACAGCCAAGAGAGTAAAGCTAACTGAGTTCATGGCATATAAAGATGGGTTGTAGGAAGTGGGAATATTTAACCTGGAGAAGAGAAATCTAAGAGGGATAACAGGGCATGAAATCTTTTCAAGTATTAGAAGGCTTTCACATGGAAGAGGGATTAGATTGATTCTTTTTGACCCAGAAGATATAACTGTCATGGATAGAAGTTGCAAAGAGGCAAATTTAAGCTAGGGAATTCTTGTGAATTTTTAGAGGGAAGGGGAAGGGAACAAGCACCTACTATGTGCCAGGCACTGTGTTAAGCACTTTACAAATATTGTCTCATTTGAGTCTCGCAACAACCTTGGGAGGTAGATGCTATTATTATCCCCATTTTATAGCTGACGTAACTGAGACAGACGGAGATTAAATGACTTGCCTATGGTCATAGTTAATAAGCATTTGAGGTCAGATTTGAACTCAGGTCTTCTTAACTCTGAAATGGCACACTATCTACCATTCCAGAAATGTAATGGGCTGCTTCAGGGGTCACTGGATTACTCAAGTAATGATAGCATGAGTATTTGTTAGGTATGTTGTAGTGGATATTTTCTTTTTAGGTATGGGTTAGATCAACTGGTAACTGAGGTCACACCTCTAAAATTCTGTGATTCCATGATTCCAACAAGTTAAATTTAATCTAAAAGAAAAATGATTCTACACTCAAAATTTAGGTTATAAGACACAATTAGATAGTAAGACAAGATCCAATCCTATTTAGCAAACATGGCTTTGAACCATGTGCTTAGTAAATTTCTATGTATCAAAATCAAAACAATTAATTAAAAGAATTAATGGATCTCTTAAATGTCCAACACTGTGTTAGGTAGGCACTGCTAAAAGATGGGTAATGGTGAGGGGGAGGAGGGGAGGAGTAGAGAGGGGTCAACAGGGACAAAAAAACGCACAGAATTAGGGCTATGGTATTTGCCCATTAAAAGTTGCACTCTGTGAGAATAATTTTGATACCCCTACTCAATTCAATTAGTATTTATTCAGTTCATTGTGATTTGATGGGTATCAGTGATTATATTAATGAATTAAGCAGAATAGGATTAATAATGGCACCTACTTTCCAGCATTGTTGGGGGGGTTTTTTTGTTTGTTTTGTTTTGTTTTTGTTTTAGGCAATTGGGTTAAGTGACTTGCCCAGGGTCACACAGCTAGTAAGTGTCAAGTGTTTGGTCTGAGGCTGGATTTGAACTCAGGTCCTCCTGATTTCAGGGCCAGTGCTCTATCCACTCACTTTGCCACCTAGCTGCCCCTCCAGCATTGTTGTGAAGATCAAATGAGATATTTGTAAAAAATGTTTCACACAGTCCTGGACACAGTAGGTCCTTAGTAAATGATTAATCCATGGGTGCGGAACCTGCGGCCTGGAGGCCACATGTGCCCTTAATAAAAGGATTTGTTCTGTAAAACTTGTACTCAGTCAAAAAGCTGCACCCAAGGACCTAGAAGGCCACATGTGGCCAGTTCCCCATCTCTGGCTTATTCCCTTCATTCCTGTGTCATCCTCTAATTATTTCAAATATGTTAGTAATCATGGGAAGCTTCATGAAAGAGATGAGAGTTGAATAAGGTTTCAAATATAAGTACGATTCATCTAGACAGAGATCAAACAGGACATTTCAATGTCCTGTGTGTTAGATACTATGCTAGGAGCGTTGAAGGAAAAAACAAAATTGAAACAATACCTAGCCTCAAGGAGTTTGTATTCTATAAAGAGAGGCAGCACATATTCATACAATTGTATACAAAATCCATTCAGTCAAGCAACAAACATTTATTAAGCACCTGCTGCGTACTAGACACTGGGGATACAGAGGGAGGTAAAAATCTCTGCTCTTAAAGAGCTCATGGTTTAATTGGGGATACAACATGCAAACAACTATGGACAAAAAAAGCTACATACAGGATAAAATAAAATAATGTAATTTCCCAGGAAAGAGGACTAGTCAGGAAAGGACTCACGAAGGAAGTGGTATTTGAGCTAGAAACTGTACAATAGAAAAGAGAAGAGGGAGTATAAACTAGTCTTGGAGCGACATCATGGGCACAAAGGCAGAGATGGGATGTGGGAATGTGTATGTGAAGAACAGTGAGGCAATAGGTTTGGCCAAATCAAAGAGTACACGAACATGGGCAATGGATGGAGCAAGACTGGAAAGCTAGGATGGAGTCAAGGAGTGATGAGTTTTTAACAACAGAGGAGTTTGTATTTGATCCTACAAGTAACATGAAGTCTTTGGGACAGTTAGGTGGCGCAGTGAGTGGATAGATCACTGGCCCTGGATTCAGGAGGACCTGAGTTCAAATCTTGCCTCAGATATATAATGCTTACAGAATGTTGTTATTGTCGTTTTGTAATATGAACTGATCTATAGGAATTTTCCATAAGAGACAGCACCACAATTCATAGAATGCTGGGCTGAGAGTCAAGAGGGCAATTAGGTGGTACAGTGGATAGAGCACAGGGCCTAGAGTCAGGAAGACCTGAGTTCAAATCTGACCTCAGACTCTCACTAGCTGTGTGACCATTGGCAAGTCACTTCACCCTATTTGCCTCAGTTTCCTCATCTGTAAAAAGAACTGGAGAAGGAAATGGCAAACCACTCTAATATCTCTGCCAAGAAAATCCCAAATGGGGTCACCAAGGGTTGGACACCCCTGAAATAAGTGAACAACAACAAAAGAGTCAGGAAGACCTGCTTTACATTCATAAATCATGTCAGACACTAGCTACATCAAACACCAGCTATCTGTCTCTGGCAACTCCCTGAGACTTACCTGCTAGGTCATCAACAACTACTATCTCTGTTGTTGAAGGGAATTCACTTGTTGGGAGTTCGCTACCAGATAAGATTAGATATCCTTGTATTTCATAGGAATTACAAATGATAATTAATGTTGACAGGGATGGCCCTAAGTGCTATGAGATCTATGAGTCATCAAAGATAGTTAACATATATATAACACATATGTATTACTATATGCCAATTTTTTAAACATATTGCCTGTAGGACAATTTTACTAAAGAATTTACTTTACTAGTCCTCAACCAATAGTCCACTCCCACATCTATTTTGAATGAACAAAAGTCTATTTTATACATAAATTAATAACCAGCTAAAGACTGAATCAAGGTTCTTTATGAACTGTACCTCTATTTCCACTTAAACCATTAATTTTCAGGACTAAAACCTCACGCCTTCATGTGAGGCCTGAACCAGTGAAAAAATTGAACTTGGTTTTACCAAAACGTGAGATGAAAAAGTCAATAAAGCAAATTTGGTCAAACCAACATAGAGTTTCTACTTTGGTAAGGTCCTTACTAAATGAGACTATTGAGAACAGGTATGGCAAAAGATCCTCCATAAATTTGCCAAAAGGATTGTCTTTTGCTTTCTTTGAGGGGAAATCATTGCCTGAGTCACCTTGAGAGGAGTTATTAGCTATTTTTATTCTATACTGCTCTGGAGAATGTATATATATGCATACATTCATGAAATATTATGCTTTTTTCAATATTAGTCAGATTCCAGAAGAATCGATAAGATTCTAATAGTCACTAAAAATTTGAATGAATTAGTTGAGCCCCAGCATTTATGCACTTGGAAATTGATCATTCATTTTGTCCATCAAACTGGAGGAGAAAGTTCTAGACAGTAGAGTTGGGTTTGGGTTTGTGACATTGAATCAGCTAAATTCATTTCTGCAGACCCAACAAAACTTTATTAAACATCGACTATGTGCAACCCTAGGCACTGGGAATAAAGAAAATAAGGAAATAGCCCTTACTCCCCAAGGAACTTATGTTCTTTACAGAAGGGAAAAGGGAGGTGAAAAAGCGCTAGGGTCTTGCCTGAAGTTGCAAACTAGAAATGATATAGCTTTATCCACAAGGAAGAGGGTTTTGGGAGGTCTCCCTTTTCTCCTCTTCTCTTCCTCCTTCCCATTTCACCCTGTTTTCTAGGACTTTGCCAATAACTCTGCCCCTGGGCATTATTCACTTATAAGACACAGCAGGAAGCTCCTTCCTCCACCCCACCCCCATCCTGGACTTGGTGATTTCACCTTGTAATATTCCATTTGGTGGTTTTCCAATACACATCTGCATTTTAATGGTAACTCCCTGCCCCTTTAAATATCAAATGCCCTGCCAGATGAATTGTAGAATGAGACATGCTTCTTTGGATGTAGCCAGTGTGGGAATTTGTTTTGCTTGACTATGCTTATATGTTAGAAGAGATTTGTAATTATTTTCTTTTTTTAAGGGAGAGAAGTAGGAGAGAGATAAATGTGTAATGTAAAAAACAAATAGCATTTATTGAAATTTTAAAAATAAATACCTAGGGAAGGAGAGAATTTAGAACTGAAAATAAAAATAAATAAATCTAGAGACCTGTATTTGCAATTTAAAAACAACAACAATAGTTAGGATTTATATAGGGTCTATTATGTTCCAGGAACTGTGCTAAATGCTTTCCAAATATTATCTCATTTGATCTTCACAATAACCCTGGGGGGTAGGTGCTATTATTTTCCTTATTTTATAGTAGAGGAAACTGAGGCAGACAGAGGTTAAGTGACTTGTGCTAGGTTATAGAGCTAGTTAAGAGAGGTCTGATTTGAACTCACTTCTCACAATTCCAGACCCAGTGCTTTATCTGCTATGACACCTAGCCTCCCAAACATTTTTACCTGCTTCTTTGAGTATTGACCCAAAATCTGCATTTTTTTTTGGAGTAGACTTGCCCGCAATTCATTAACGATAGGGAACTCCTAGTGATGAAATTCCCTCCACCAATATAGACAAGGCAGACTGGCACCAACTCTGCAACTTAGACAATTGCCTGAATTACAGAGGTTAAATGACTTATTCTGGGTCACATAGCCAATATCAGAAATCTGATTGGAACCCAGATCTTCTTGAATCTGTGGTCAGTTCTTTATCCTCTTCTACACCACTGCCTCTGCAGAGTTTTTGTTTTGTTAAAGGAGATGGGGCTATTTTTCACCTAAGGTAAGAATGGACATCACTCCTAAGAAGATGCTTACCAACATCAGGCTGATTGAAGTATTCCCTTTCTCTGCCTGTTCTTCAGTCTGACATTAGTCTTATCTGTGATTGGAATCAAGATGTAGTTACATCATCCAAGCCTGGAACCAAAATGTCCAAAGCCATTATGGAGCTAAAACCAATCCAGCCGTCTGCTTCTGCCTTAACACAATCACAAAAACATTTGCTCTTCCTAAGAGAATGGCTCACTCCTCCCAAATGGCAAACTTTCTTTGGGGATAGAACTGTGAACATGGCCAACGCACAAAAGCAATGTCACTGGAGGATGAGGGATTTGAAGCTTTCCACAAGCCTGGCTTTGCAGGGAGTCTAGCAACTGATGACAGCGTCTGTCTCTCAAACATTTTTTGCATATAAAGTAGTGGGGAGATGAGACACTTAGCCTTCGATATCATATCTCCTGATGCTGTGTGACTGTCAATCTTTGACTCCCCAGTCTTCAAACAGTCGACATTGCAGGTAACCCAAAGAATAAAGAAGAGATGCCCAGTGGATGAGAGAGCACTGCCAACTATTTCCAGCGATGACCAATTTGAAGGAAGTAGAATAAGAGATATCATTGAGGAAAGGGAAGAATGAGGTCTGCTTGTTGACTGAGACTCAGATCTGAGGTCACCCCCCCTCTATTCAATAAACTCCAATGTCTCTCTATTGCCTCGGGGATCAAACAGAAACTCCTGTTTAGCTTTTAAAGCTCTTCCCAATTTGGTACCTTCCTACCTTTCCCATTTCCTTGCACATTAATCTCTTCCATGAACTCTACAATCCAGAGATGATAACCTACTGGTTATTCTTAACACATGATCTTCCATCTCCTGTCTCTTTCTCCATCCCTAAATTGTTTTCCCTCCTCACCTCTGCTACTTGAAAGCCTAGATTCCTTTAAGGCTCAGTTCAAGTGCTATCATCTGCAGGGGTCCTTTCTGGTCCTGCAGTTGCCAATGCCTTACTCTCTAGGGCTATGTATGTATGTATGCATGCATGTACATGCATGTATGCATACACATATACACATACACATATTTATGTATCATATATGTATTTATACATTTACACATATTTTATATATACTTTATATGTTTTATATTTATACATGTTACCTACCCATTTATGTATATTTTACATATTTGTATATGTATTATATACATTTATATATTTTATGTATTTACATATGTATTATATATGTATACATTTGTACTATATTTTACATGTTGTATATGTTGTCTTTCCCGATAGAATGTAAGCTCCCCAAAGGCAGAGCCTGTATTTACTTTTTCTTTTGTATTCCCAGAATTTAGCACAGTGTTTGGAACATAGAAAGCACTTAATAAATACGTATACATTGATTAGAGAAGGAAACAAAATTTATTAAGTGCCTGCTATGTGCCAGGCATTGTGCTTTTACAAATACCATTTCATTTGATCCTCACAACAACCCTATGAGTTAGGTGCCATTATTACCCTCATTTTACAGTTGAGGAAACAGGCAAGCAGAGGTTAAATGACAGGGTCACATAGTTAGTAAGGATCTGAGGTCACATTTCAAGTCAGGTCTTCTTGACTCCAGTAGGTGGTGCAATGGAGAAAGGACCAGGCCTGGAAGACCTGAGTTCAGATCTGGCCTCAGACACTTACTAGCTGTGTGAGCTAATCATTTAACCCTGTTTGCCTCAGTTTCCTCATCTGTAAAATGAGCTGGAGAAGGAAATGAAAACCACTCCAGTATCTCTACCAAGAAAACCCCAAATGGGGTCACAAGGAATCAGATACAACCAAACAACAACTTCTTGGCTCCAAATCCAGAATCTAGGGAATGCAGCAGATGTAGCCCAGGACCTGAAATTAGGAAGACCTGCATTCAAATTCAACTTCAGACACCTGCTAGCTGTATGACCTTGGGCAAGTCATTTAACCTCCGTCTACATTAGCTTTCTTCATCTGTGAAATGGGGATAATAATAGCACCTACCTTCCAGGGTTGTTGTGAAGATAAAATGAGCTAATATTTGTGAATGGCTTTTTACATCTTAAAGCACAATGCTAGCTATCATTATTATTGTTATCATCATCCCTTGCAATAATCCATAAAAAGGACACAGCTTGGAGAATTTGCTAATTGCTGTTTACTGATCTACTCAAAGTAGAGCTAACCGTTTATTCCTACTATGCATAAAACAGTGGCTAGGCATAGAGGGAGATTCAACTGTTAATAAAATATAGTCCATCATGCGGTGTATGATCTAGTAGGACAGACCAGACACAAATAATACAAGTCATATGGTCTTTCCTGGGCACCTTCCTATTTTACCATTTAAGTGGCAGCAGCTCTGGAGAAGCAGCCTGAAATATTTCTCCTTCCTTTCTGCATTTCTATGTTTACCCTAGTAGGTGCTGTTCCAGGCCCCAGAATTAATATATGTGCAACATGTATTTATTAAGCACCTACTACATTCACAACAGCGAAAATACAAAAACAAAACACAAATCGGCCCCTGTTCAAGTTCAAGGAACTTATTGGGGGATGATAAAGAGAATAAAACATTGATATTCACTAATATTTGGAACCTTAAAACTAATCTGGCCTTGCAAGCATGTGGAATGGGCCCCCACCAGTGAGGTGTGATTTTTAAGAAGTGCCAGGCCAGAGTCCCTGCTTACTGATACCTTTCCCACCATCTGTCTCAGGGCCTGAAATTCTACTATTAGAGATCCATGACTTAGGGGTCTTAAAAGGCTTTCGGTCTTCAAGAATCTCCTATTAAAATACAAATACTCCTAAAGGCATAATACCTTAAGCCATTATTAGCTAACTTCTCAGTAGGGATTAGATGACAGCCAGCTGAGAGCAAAGCTCCATACACAGGGTCTTGAGTAGTGGGGGTAGGGTTGGGCGAAGTCTCAAGAGGGGGAAATTGGCTTTCTTCTACCACCTGGACCACCTCCTTTGGCAACCTAAGCCAAATCCTTCCCATTTCTGCTGAGGGCCCACCCTGCCCAGGGGTAGCCCTTACCCTTCAGAAAGCGAAGGTTCCCCCTTAGTTTAAAATGAAGCAGGGCAGATAAGGAGAAGAAAGTTAGGCAGCAAGCATTTATGATGGATTTCTGAGATCTCAGAGGCCTCAGGATTCTCCATATGCACCACCCCCTACTTCCCAGCTCACATAAAGACCAGCCCAGCTTGTGGTATAAGCCAGGTGGATGGCAACTGCATTTTTATGCAGAGGAACAAATCCAAATTTCAGGCTACACACATGGGAGGGAAGTTTTCCTGACATGTTCACATCCTAATTAATTAAACTGTTGCTGAACATTCCTTAGCAGTTTGAGCATTATTGTACATAGGGAAGTGAACATGTGGACTCCTGATTGTTTCCCATACTTCCTCAGCATCAGTCTGGTTGGCCACTAGGGGAGGATGCTTGGATCAAAAGAGATAATTATTTTGCTATGGCTCTCAGCGTGTAATGTTGGGCTGTATATCATACCACATATATGGAATTTAGGAAAAATGCTTTCCAGGCCCCAGAATGCGATTTACTTCCTCTTGCTCACTTTGATAATCAGCCCAACAAACTACAATCCCTCTGATTTCCATAAGTCTAGATCTTCCAGTATTTGTTTCCTTGTCTTGCTTTTGTCAGGACTGTGGGAAAATCCATGTTGGTTTAAGGCAGGCTCCATTTTAGTCTCTTCTAGGAGATAGTCTTAATACCAAATCACCACCAAGTGAAATTTTAGCTATGCGGGTGCCCTAGCTGTCATCTGTCCAGATACTAGCACACAACAGTCAGATGAATGGATCAAGAAGTGAAGGACAGGGCTTTATTGGACAGTGCTGCATGAATGAGCAACAAAATGGGAAGCAGTGATTCTAGAAGACTGAGGTGTAGTATCACCTCCTGACCCAGAGGTGATGGACTCAGAATGCAGAGTAAGACACGTACACTATTGGACATGGCCAATACAGAAAGTTTTGCTTGACTATTCATATTTGTTATAAGGATTTTGTTTTTGTTTTCAATGGAAGGGGGAGGTGAAAGGGAGAGAAAATAGATTTTTATTAAATGAAAAAATTCATTTTAATTTTTAAAAATGTGACATAGGGAAAATTGTGTTAACTGTGTGCAATTAATTCTTCCAAACAGTGGATTAAATTTTTATTTTGGAGCAAAGAAATGCCATAGGACTCTGTGTTACATGTATTACATTGGAAACTTCAATACCAGACTGAGATGGCATATAAGATCTGGGCCTCTAATTTTTTGGGGGGGTGCAGTAAAGCCTTTAAAAAATAGTAAAATCCTTATATTTGGCTAGTATTTTATATTTTCAATGTTTTTCTATATTCATAATATACTTTATGAATTGGCAAAGCAGGTATTAAATTATTCCCATCTTAAAGATGAGGAAACTAAGGTCCAATAAGGTTAGATTGTTCTATGATGAGTTAATTGACAAAGACAAAACATGGTACGGTGAAAAAAACCTTTTCGTTTGGAATCAGCAGTCATGAGAATGAATCCTGGCTCCCCTGACTATTAACTGTACCACTCTGGGTAAGCTTCTCTCTTGGTCTTAGTTTCCTCATCTGTAAAAGAGGAGGTTGAACTAGATGACTTTTAATGTTCTTTCCCATTCTACATCTATGATTCCTCACCTGAAATTCTGTCTAGTTCCATCAATCACACTGTACTGCCCTCGAACCCAGCTCTCCAAGATTCACTGGACATTGCAATATGTTTTTTTTTAATTCCAGGTACAGTAAGCTATTCTGCCTCTCCCAGGGGGGTAAAAAAGGCAATAGGGAAAGATCAGTATATTCACTCTCCCTACCCCACCACACCATCACCCAAAACACGCATGTGGGTATGTACTGGGCTGCAGATGAGTGGGCTTGTGAGAGTTGGGGCACATGCGCGCACACACACACACACACACACACACACATGCACACATACACACACACACACACACCCCATATCTCACACTTAATTGAGAAGCACAAGGACAGCTGATGAGGGCCTCTACTGAAGGCCCAATTTCTCCTGGGAAGACTGAAAACCAAACTAGGAATTCATTCTTACAAGAGCAGTGAGCAGTAAATAAACTTCCTCTCCAGCTGTTGAATGGGGCCCCATAGACCCTTTGCAGACAGGATTTATTTTGACAGAACTTAACAAGCCCCTAGAAAGGTGAAAAGTAAATTCCTTCTTTTGCCAACTCCACATCACGTTTTCTGTAGCCATCTTGCTTGTCTTCTCTTTGTCTATCTCTTTCCTAAACTCCCTCTGGTGTCCTCGGGAGTGAATTGTGTTAATAAATTCAATAGCGTGCGTAGGGAAGTAGGCGGTGGGGGTGGGAAGAGGTGTTCAGGATGGTGAAAAAGAATGGGTTTGGTTCCCTTCCCAAAGCAGTAACTAGGAATGTTTGAACAAGGGACCAGTATCACAAATCTTGCCCAAAGACAAACAGCATGATGTATATATTCTCAGATAAGGCAGAGGTAGGGTATAGAGGAAGCCCAATCCAGGCATCTACCTTGTATCTTCTCATTTAACCTCGTTATTATTGAAGGGGTGTATGAGTGTTCAAAGAGGACTAGCCCCTCTGGTGTGAGGGCTTGCTGAGCCCTCCTCAGGGCTGCTCAGCCACCTTTGGTATCCACCTTCACCCAAGTCTCACCTGTGACTCCAAGAAGCTGTGGCATGCGCAGCAGCCACACTCCGATAAACCGCCTCAGAAGATGGGCTAAATCAGGTTGAGAGTAACCAAAGGGCCACAAACCCATCAGTGAGTTGGAGGGAGGTGGGTCTACCCCGGTGTGAAAACTTCCCCCAGTGGCATGAGTGGATGAGAACAATTTTTTCCAATGGCCATGAAGAAGGCTGAAGCAGGCACTGTGGAGAGCTTAGAACTTGATCATACATTGAAGACACTAAGGATCCACTGAATCCCAGGCCATCACCAGTGAACCTGACTTTTGTCCTGCCACTGGACTTCAATGACTCCAGAAGAGAGAGTGAGACTGGTGACTTTATACAACTCTGCCTCACCAAACCCAATTCACAAGCAAGTCAAGATATCACCCCATAATGTCATTGGTTTCTTCGAAAACAAAGGACAAACAACAGTTATTACTGCTAAATAGGTACTAAACTCTGCTTCTGTTCTACTGAAGGGCTACAAGTGCTTTCAGTACCTCTAAATTTGGAACCCTGGGAAAAAGTTACTCTTGTCCCACCTTGATTACAGCACTGGTAAAAAAGAAAAAAAATATATATATATGTATATGTGTATATATATGTATATATATATATATGATATATATAATATATATATATATATGTGTATATCATCTGCATGCCAATATGGCAGCACAAAAAGAGAAAGTCTCTCCTGTTTGCCCTTCAGGAATTCAGAAAGATGTTGGGAAGAGGGATTTGGGTTTGACTCCTGACTCTGTCACACATAGCAATGGGACCTATGGCAGATCATTCCTTTCTCTCTGTGCCTCAATTTCTTGATCAGTAAAATGAGGATAGCAATATGTGTTCCACATACTTAATAGGCCATGGTGATGATTAAATCTGTTAATAACTGTGAAAGGGTTTTGGTAAATACGAAGTGTGTATAAATGAAAAAATGAGTAGGCATCCAGCCCAGGATAGATAATGACAGAAGGGGCATGTGGGGAGGGTCCAGATGAGGAGGCAAATGGAGAGTACCAGGCTACAATTAATTAAGGTGATCACCTGCTCAAGGACCTACAAAGACCACTCAAGGAACTTGAGGGAGATGAACAAAGGAGAAGGAGATAAATAGTTTTGGTCTGGGGAGTTTAAGACCAGACATTCGTCTGAGCTGCCTTGTACCAGCTCTCCTGTTTCCCCTTCTGTGTATCCCTTAGACTTCTAACCTTTTTGTGTTACCTACTTTCCTTTTCCCCTTTAAAACTAAACTTAGAACTTTAAACCTTATTTTGCCTCTATAATTGACTCAGGCCAAGAGGTCTACTTAGAGTATGGGTCAACAATAAATAGAGTTATCCTTGATGAGTAGGGGGAATTGATGTGTGGAGTTCAGAATCTGGGGAAAACCAAAGTACCTGGCACACTGACCCTCAATAAACATAGAAAAACAGCCATATCACCTGATGCTTAATGGTGTGGCCATCAAAGAACCTGTTTCAACAAAGAACTATGTTGAATATCAATGTTTTTCAAAGATCAGAGAAAAGGCCCAGAGAGGGAGAGAACACGCACTGTGCTGGCTAATTGTGTTTTGCTTGTTAGTAATCATAAGACTCAAATTTTCCAAAGAAATAGAATTGGTAAATACTCCAGGAGAAATGTAGAGCAAATCAGCTAGAGAAGGAGGAAACATATTTCTCTCCAACTTCTCTCTCTCTCTTTTTCTATCTCGTACTCTATCATGCCGACTTTCCTTCTCTCTTTCTTTCTGTCTCTTGCTCTATCTCCGTCCCTGTCTCTCTCATTCCCTTTTGCTCTCTCTCCTTCTCTCTGGTTCTCTTTGTCTCAGTCTCTCTCTTTCCCTGTCTCCCTCTGTCTCTGTCTCTCTCTCTATGCCTGTCTTTGTCTCTGTCTGTCTGTCTCTGTCTGTCTGTCTCTCTCAGTCTGGCTCTCTAGCTCTATATCTTTGTTTGTTTCTAGGAATTGTTTATCTCAGTCTTTCTGCTTGAAACTGAAAAATCTACCATTAGCCCCCCTTATAATAAGCACACTCCCTTACATTTATGCTTCAGTTTATATTTCACAAAGCTCTTTCATAGTCATTAACTGATTTTATAATCATAAAACCCCATAAAGTATGTTGAGCACATTGTGTTATCCCTATTCTACTGTCAGAGAAATTAAGGCACAGAGAGGGGAGATGATCTGCCCCAGGCTACATTGCTAAATGGAACAGAGTCAGGAGTCAAACCGAAGGCTACAATTCTCAGACCAGGACTGCCCACTGCACTGTAATCCAGGGAAAGGGGTGTGTGTGGTGTGTGTGTGTGTGTGTGTGTGTGTGTGCATGTGTGTGTGTGTGTGTGTGTGGTGTGACAGACACAGAGACACAGAGAGATAGAGATAGAGAGAAAGAGACAGAAAGAGAGACTCATAGAAACAGACAGAGAAAGAAAGAGAGACAAGTAATAACTATTTGCAACTTTGGTCCCGGAATTAAACTTTTAATAACTTTGGTCCTGGAACTAAACCTTCAATAACTAGCTGGCTCAAAGGGGAAAAAATGATGGGCAGAATCAAAGTATTCCCAAAAGATCCCTGATATCACTCCTTATTTAATTTTGGAGTATCTCCACACTGGGGCTCAGACTAGGCAGTCTGTGTTTGGAGTTGGCATATTTCTACAGAAACGTAGGTCTGGCAATTAGCTGGAGGATGTTCTTACAGTTGCCTTTTTACAAGTCTTCACTCTTGACAGGTTTACGGATGTTTGCACTAAGTAGCATTTAGTGGCATACTGTTGAAATTAGGCATTTTGTTTTTCTTCTTAAATGCCCTTGGTTTTAATACCTACAAAGACTAATCCATTTGCCTCAACTAATCCAGGCTAAAAGGAGGCCACGGTACTTGAAAGGATGGTCCTGGAAGCATAACATCTCACCTTGAGAAGGGAGATTGGTTGGGGGGGGGGAGATAATTAGGGGGAGGGAAGAGGATGAGAGATCTGGCTGAAGAAGGAGCATGTCGGGCAGCCTGATTGGCTAATCTGTCTCAAAAAATTAATTAGAGGATTCTGGATTGTGTTTCATGGTGGACTAAAGCCCAACTTTCTAAAAGGAAGGAATTCTTCCTGAAGCCTTTGATGCTCTGAATGAGACATGGTGCTGTCATATATGTTTCAGCCATTACAAAGTACAAATGAAAGCTACTAAGTCCTTCTCCACCAAATTGCCTCCACAAGGTGGTAATTATTTAGGATTAACCCCGATCTTGGATCCCAGATAACCACAGCTGGTTTCTCCAGGCGTAAAATGCTCTGCCATGGGGGCAATTTGGGGAGAGGCGGGAATCTGACAACCCATTTTCCCACTGATTCCATCCTCTGAGGAGAAGCCAAAAGTGCTTTTTCTTCTACCTTATTGATGTGAGAGCTCCCCTACAAGCAAGAATAGAATGCAATGTTTTCTTCTTGCTCGATTCTAGTATAATCAAGTTTTGCCTTAAATTAATAAATGCTTAAGGGAACAATCCCCGTATCTTTGAGCTAGGAGGCAGTAAGCTATGCACCCTATTTCAGGGTGGGGGAATGCAAAGCAATATCCTCTTTGGCTTTAGATAAAACAGAAAAAGGGGAGCTTAAAAATTTTTTTTGGTCTTTCAGGTCTGATTTAATACTTGACTGACTTTGGTTTAGGATTTAGCAGGGTATTTTCCTAGAGATAAATGAACTGTCAGCAATGTGAGGGTTAGTATTTGGGTCTGCGTGTTGGCTTCCAGTGAATGAAAAATAGGAGGCAAGGCCAGTTAAGAACTCCAAAATGGGCTTCATCTTTCTTGAATTGGAACCTCCTAATCCCATCATATCAGACTTAGGGCCTGGGCTTTCTAGTCAACCCTTCAAAGGTTCACTTCCTGTTTCGAGCTGTTGCCGTGTTCTTTTAAAACAAAACCGATCTCCAAATCCTCCTGTCAAATGGAGGGTGGTTCAGCTTACACTCCCTGAGGAGTTAATTTAGTCAGAGCCTGCCTGTTTCTCAGTTCCAAGATCTTCTTTTGTTTTGTTTTGGGTTTTTTTTTTGGCTTGATATAAAGAAGAAAAACTATAGGAAATAGATTCTCAGCCATAAGAAGAAAAAGGTAGATGAAAAGGCTGGGGGCTGGGGAAAGGATTTGATGCCTTGTGTTCAAAGAATATGGAATTGGCTGGTTCTTCAGGGCTCTGAGATGGTGAAAAGAATTGCTGCAGGACAAGACTCACATTTTATTTGGGAAAAAAAATGAAACCACGCAACAGCCTGGTGGCAGTTTATAAAGAAATTATCCTTTCCTTACCCTTAGTAGAAATTGCATGTGGGCATAATTAATCATATGTCTTTTTCACCTATGTGCTGGTAACCTATAAGCTTTTCTTGGCTTGGGGAAGCAGTCACTATAACGTACAATGTAGTGAAACACTGCACTTCACTCTCCCAGAGGTCTACAGGCTACATCTATTCCCCTCAGGGCTCTGGGGTACCCTGAGAGGTTTGCAGGGGTGTCATTTTTATTTCCATTGGCTCAGGCCCCTGCCAGCTGTGCTTTCCCCTCATCCCATAGTTAGGTGCCAGTAACTAGTGCTCTAGTTCCATTTCACCATTTCATATCAGGTCACTTTTAGAAAGGGTTGTATACTTCAAAGGTATAGCCAGGACAAGCATACAAACACTTCTCCCAATGCCTCAGAGACATAATCTCCCCAATACAACCTTAGTCTGGAAGAGAGATTACACTCATAAATTAGCTCAGTTCTGACTCAGCATCCATCCCACTAAATCCATGTCCAAAGGTGACTTCACTTCTGGATGAATCCTTGTCTCAGCCAACTGCTGTCTGAGTTTCAAAGGTCATTCTTTTCTCCAAGGAGTATCATTGTTGGGCTAGCTTCAGCACCCAACCTGGGACCCAAGCTCTGGAGTATGAGAACACTGGACCCTCTTCATGACAACTTTTTTGAATTCATTAGATTGTAAGGTTCTAATCCCTTTCACCTCTAATGGAAAAGAATGAACAAAATGGCGAAGTTCCAAGGTCTATTTCTTAGGAGTCAATTAGCCTCAGAGCAGGGAAATGGCCCTATGGCCCTTCCCTTTAACACATCGTCTTTCACCAGACACCTTCAGCAAATGGAGTGAGGAAAGAGGAAATGAGAAAGTAGCTGAAGATGACAAACCGTTTTGAAGACTTCAATTCAATGTATTCAATGAACGCCTCTTCAACTTGTAGCTGAAGCTTCTTAGTGGTTGCTTTCAAATCATGACTGGGTTCATCTGTCTTACAACTGGTCTGATTGTACAACTCTTGTCTTTTAACATGGAAAATGGCCCAGGTGTTAGACAAGTAGTTACAGAATTTCATATGTGTTCCACAGTATCTCCAAGGCATTGTGATTATCTTTCACATCTCAGATGTTAGGGGCACAGCACCTCCATGATTTGGAAAATCCATGTAAAATTTTTTGGCCCTCCATAGCAGAAAAGAAGTCTGAGTTTTTTCTTTTTCTTTTATGGGATGTCTACTTATTGTAAAATTTGGGTTGATATCATACAATGCTAAATATATATTTTATCCATTGGTGAGTTTCTAAACTTTTTCTGTGTTATCTGCTGGTCTTTGCACTTCTGCAAAACTCCAAAAAATTTCCCATTTAATTTCTTATGCTGACCTGCTATATATTGAAATTGCAGTGTGGAAAGTTGTGATATGGAAGGAATAGCTGTACTTCCATTACACGTCATTACAATTTTCCCAAAAGCAAGCTCCCTAGCCTATCCACATAAAGAGATTCTGCCCCATGCACTCTGCACATGCACCACTAATCATTCTGAAGCAGTAGGTAAAATTTTACTTTTGAGGTAGAATCAAGGTGGGGGGAAGCTTTGACCCCAGAAACAGGAGGGAGCAGATGGTTACAGGTCAAGGCTTATTGAGACCAAGAGGATTAAAGGTATATGAACAGTGGGTTAACTCCTCAGGTAAAATGGTTATTTTCAGCTTCTAAGAAGATGGCAGCAGGAAAGCAGAAATTGACCTATCTGGTCCAGTAAGTTTTTGCTGATCATTTATGTCCAGACTAGTGATCTTAAAGACAGGCAGAATTGTCATACTAAATAACTCAGTGATATCATGCCACTTGTTTTGTACTTTTATTCTTTTTCTTTTAGTTACTTGTAAAAATTATTTTTGAAAGTCCGTTTCTAGTAATGGGTGAGATAAGAAAAATCAAAGCGGCAATCTTGTGGGTAAGGTTTGCCCTGTCTCAGTCCCACTGCCAGTTGGGGAGAGTGGTAGGATGGAGTAAAAGAGAACCTAAAATGAAGCTGGGATATTATTTAATAGATTTGAAGGGGTATGGCCCAGAGCTTAGGAGAGGAACGTATGTATGCCCACATACTTTCAACAATAGATCCTTCATTGGGGTCTGCATATGTAACTTCTAATAGAAACATCCTGGTTCTACAGACTATAAATAATGGCCTCTGGGGATAGGGATAGAAAAATTAGAAGCCCAACCATACCTGAAAATTAGCTACCTGCTGAAGGAAACCTCTAGCAGCAATGTTGTTGGGCTCAAGGGTTTAATTTCATAAAATATTAATCACTTGTATTAATAGAGACCAGTTAACATTGCTGATAATGGGATCATAGATAAAGAATAGGAGAGGCCCTTAGAGGCCATCTAGCCCAACCCTGACAGCTAGGTGGCACAATGGATAGAGCTCTAGGCCTTGGGTGAAGAAGATCTGAGTTCAAATCCAGCCTCAGACACTTCTTAGCTGTGTTACTCTAGGCAAGTCGTTTTACCCTGTCCATCTCAGTTTCCTCTTCTGAAAATGAGCTGGAGAAGGAAACAGCAAACCATTCTAATATCCCCTCCAAAAACAAAAACAAAACCCTTGGGATCACAATGAGTCAGACACAACTGAACAACCACAACAAAAACAAGTCTAGTCCTCTCTTTGTGCAGAGGAAGAAACTAAAGCTCAGAGAAATCCTATGGTATCATAGTAAACGGCAGAAACCCAGAACTCTTTTTGCTCCTGTTACTGCCTCCCACGATATAGTCAGAGAAATCTCATCTAGAGACTAGACTTTTTTGGTGCTAGGCAGAGAAAGCCTAAGGACATTTTCAGGGAAAAGCTGGAAAGTTGTCTAATATACAGCACAGCTGTAGCCATGTCATCCAGTGACTACCAGGAAAGTGAACAGCAGCAACAATAAAAATAATAATAACTAACAGTTAGACTCCTGTGGGTGGAGGCCAAGATGGCAGAATAGAGAATACACTCAACTGTATTCTCCCAATATTCCCCTCCAAACAACTGTAAAATGATGCTGCAAATCAAATTCTGGAGCAGCAGAGCCAGCAAAAGGTAAGATCAAGACACTTCTTTTCCAGCTGAAGATAATTTAGGGGATTAGAAGAAAAGGTCTGTGACAGTGGGGTAGAGGCTAGCCTGGAGCCCATGTGGTTGTAACACCATATGGAGTATGGAGATGGTAACAGCAGCAAGAAAAGCTTCTAGAGCTCACAAGCCAGAGACAATAAGAGTACCAGGCAACTGGTCAAAAGGAGATTACAGGAAACCCCTTTGCTAGTACCGGGTGCAAGACTGGGGCTATTTGGCAGCTCCATTGCCAACAGCTACTTCCAGGTCACAGTTCTAGGTCAGATAGAAACATTTGTTATCACAAAGGAGCAGGAGCTCTGAGGAGCATTATCTTTGCAGTCAAAAGGGATCAACAGCCCTGAGAAGTATTGCTTGTGGCTACAAGGGATGAGGGGCTCTTTTTGGTTAAGGACCAGAGCAAAGACCAGGAAAGCAGTGACCACACTTCTTCCCAAATCACACCACCTTGGAAACACCAAAAACTTTCAAACCCCCAGAACTGGCTCTGAAAATAACAGTGTAAAAAATCCTGAAGCTTGGGACAATCCTCCTCCTCACTCCCACCAGGAACAGAGCCCAACTTTAATATAAAACTCAAAGTCAAGAAATAGACTGGAAAAATGAACAAACAACAGAGAGAAAAAAACTGACCATAAAAAGATACTATGGTGATAGGGAAGATCAAGACACAAATTCAGAAGATATCAGTGTCAATAAACAGTTACAAGCAAAACATCAAAGAAAGATGTGAATTGGACACAAGCCCAAAAAGAATTCCTAGAAGAGATCAAAAATTATTCCCAAAATAAAATATAAGTGGTAGAGGAAAATTTGGGAAAAGACATGAGAATGATGCAAGAAAATTGTGAAAAGGTGGTGCAGTGGAGAGAATATTGGGCCTGGAGTCAGAAAGACCTGAGTTCAAATCTAGCCCCAAACACTTACTAGCTATATAACCCTGGGAAAGTCACTTAACCCTGCTTGCCTCAGTTTCTTCATCTATAAAATGATCTGGATAAGGAAATTGCAAACCACTCTAGTATCTTTGCCAGGAAAACCCCAAAAGGGGTCACAAAGACAGGTATGATAGAAAAATTACTAAACAACCACAAAAAAGGGTGTAAAAAATTGAAGAAAATAACACTGAAAAAAAAACTGAATTGGCTAAATGGGAAAAGAGGTAAAAACTTCACCAATGAAAATAATCCCTTAAAAGGCAGAACTAGCTAAATGGGAAAAGAGATGCAAAAGTTAACTGAAGAAGATAATTCATTAAAATTGAACAAATTTAAGCTAAGGACTCCATGAGACATCAAGAAACAATAAAACACAGTCAAAAGAGTTAAATAATAGAAGAAAATGTCAGTATCTTTATGAAAAACAACTGATCTGGAAAATAGATTGAGAAGAAACGATCCAAGAATAATAATTTCTTTTTTTAAAAAAAATATTTATTTATTTTTAGTTTTCAAAATTCACTTCCACAAGATTTTGAGTTCCAAAATTTCTTCCCATATCTTGCCTTCCCCAACCCCAAGACAATGTGCATTCTGAATACCCCTTCCCCCAATCTGCCTTCCCTTCTATCACCACCCACCTTCTCTTATCCTCTTCCCCTTCTATTTTCCTGTAGGGCAGGAGAATATACCCCATTGCCTGTATATCTTATTTCTCAGTTGCATGTAAAAACAATTTTAAACATTTGTTTTTAAAACTTTGGGTTCCAAATTCTCTCCCTTCCTCCCTCCCCACCCACCCTCTTTGAGAAGACAAGCAGCTCAATACAGGTTATATGTGTGTAGTCATGCAAAACACTTCCATAATAGTCATATTATGAAAAATATTATACACCAAACAACATAGCATCCAAACATTTAAAGGAAAAGTTAAATGAGTTACAGAAGGAAATAAAGTAAAACTATACTGGGGAGGGTAGAGGAGACCCTCAACTTTCCCTTCTCCAAGCTAGATAAATCTAACCATAAAATAAATTAAAAAGAAGTTAAGGAGATTAATAGAATTTTAGAAAAATTAGATACTATGGACCTCTGGTGACAACAAAATAGAAATAGAAAGGAGTATGCCTTTTTCTAAACCACACACCTTCACAAAAATTGACCATGTATTAGGGCATAAAAACCTCATAAACAAATGCAGTAAAGCAGAAATATTAAATGTGGGGCAGCTAGGTGGTGCAGTGGATAGAGCACCAACCCTGAAGTCAGGAGAACCTGAGTTCAAATTTGGCCTCAGACCAAACACTTGACACTTACTAGCTGTGTGACACTGGGCAAGTCAATTAACCCCAGTTGCCCCCCCCAAAAAAAAGAGAAAAGAAATATTAAATGCACACTTTTCAGACCACAAATCAATAAAAATTACATTTAATAAAGAGCTATAAGAACAGAATACAGAGCTGGTTCAATATTAAGAAAACTATCAACATAATTAACCTTATTAATAACAAAAACAACAAAAATCATTTGATTAACTCAATAGATGCAGAAAAAGCTTTTGACAAAATGCAACACCCACTCCAATTAAAAACACTAAAAATATAGGAATAAACGGAGTAGAAGCTATCTAAAACCAAGAGCAACCATTATTTTTAATGGGGATAAGCTAGAAACCTTTCCAATAAGATAGGAAACAAAGATGTTCACTATCACCATTATTATTCAATATTGTATTAAGAAATGTTAGCTAAAGCAACAGGACAAGAAACTGAAGAAATAAGGATAAGCAATGAGGAAACAAAACTATCACTCTTCACAGATGATATTGTGGTATTAATTAGAGAACCTTAGAGAATCAACTAAAACATAGTTGGAACAATTAACAATTTTAGCAAATTTAGGGATATGAAATAAACCGATAGAAATCATCAGCATTTCTACATATTACCAATAAAACCTAAGAGGAAGACTTAGAAAGAGATATTCCATTAAAAATAATTGCAGACATTATAAAATACCTGGGACTCTACCCACCAAGACAAACCCAGGAACTATGTGAAAACAAACACAAAACACTTTTCACACAAATAAAAACATCTAAACAATTGGAAAAATATTCATTGCTCAAGAGTAGGCCAAACCAATACAGTAAAAATAATGTTTCCACCCAAGTTAATTTATTTATTCAGTACCATACCAATCAAACTACCAAAGAATTATTTTATAAAACTAGAAAAGAAACAATAACAAAATTAATTTGGAAGAACAACAAATCAAGAATATTAAGGGAATCAGTAAAAAAAAAAAGTGAAGAGAGGTAGCCTAGCAGTGCCAGATTTCAAACTATATTACAAAGTGGTAATCACCAAAAAAATCAGGTGATGGCTGAGAAATAGAGTGGTGGATCAGCAGAAGAAATAAGTACACGATAAACAACAGTAAATGACTGTAGTAATCTAGTGTTTCATAAACACAAAGATCCAAGCTTTTAGGGCAAGAAGTCACTATATGACAAAAATTGCTGGGAAAACTAGAAAGCAGTTAGGCAGAAGCTAGTCATAGAACAACATCTCATACCATATACCAAAATAAGATCAAAATGAGTAAGTGATTTAGATATAAGTGGTGATACCATGGGGAAATACACCTATGGATAAGGGAAAAGTTTATGACCAAACAAGAGATAGAGAGGCTCATGATAGATAAAATGGATAATTTTGATTACATGAAATTAAAACTAAAAGGAAGAAAGAAAATGGAAAAAATGTTTACAGCAAGTTTCCCTGATTAAGGCCTCCTTTCTCAAGTATGTAGGGAACTCAGCCAAATTTATAAAAATAAGAGCCATTTCCCAGTGGATACAAGACCAAAGGCAGTTTTAAGAAGGAGAAATCAAAACTATGTAGTCAAATGAAAAAACAATGCTCTAAATCACTATTGCTTAGAGAAATGCAAATTAATACAAACTCTGAGGTATCTCACACCTATCAGATTGGTTAACATGACAGAAAAGGAAAATGACAATTGTTGAAGGGGATATGGAAAAATGGATACACTAATTTACTGTTGGTGGACTTGTGAACTAGTTCAATCATTCTGGAGAACAGTTTGAAATTATGCCTAAATGGTGATAAAAATGTGCTTACCTTTTGACTCAGGAATATCACTACTAGGCCTGTGTCTCAAAGAGATCAAAGAAAAGGGAAAAGGACCCATGTGTACAAAAATATTCATAGTGACTCTTTTGTGGTGGATTAGAATTGGAATTAGAAATTGAAGGGATGCTTATCAACTGGAGAGTGGCTGAAAAAGTTGTGGTATATGATTATGATGGAATGCTATTGTGTTATAAGAAATCATGAGGAGACTTATATAAACCAATGCAAAGTGACGTGAGCAGAACCAGGACACTGTACACAGTCACAGTAGTATTGTAACAATGATCAACTGTGAAAAATTAAGTTATTCTGATCAAGACAATGATCCAAGTCAGTTCCAAAGAACCTATGTTGAAAAATGTTATCCATCTCCTGAGGGAGATCTGACGAATTCTGAGCACAGATTGTGGCATACTTTTTTCACTTTCTTTATGTTTCTTGCTTTTTATTGTTTTGGGCCAATATGGAAATACGTTTTGCAAGACTTCATGTGTATAATTGATATAATACTTGCCTTCTCAATGGGAGGTGGAGGGATGGAAAGGAGTGAGAGAATTTGGAACTTGACTTTTTTAAATAAAAATGTTAAAAATAAATAAAGTTTTAAACAATAACTAACATTTATATTGTGCCTTACTATGTGCCAGGCTGTGTGTAAAGCACTTCATAAATATTATCTCACTTGATCTTCACAACAATGCTGGGAGGTAGGTACTATAATTGTCCTCATTTTACAGGTGAGGAACCGGAGGCAAACAGGTTAAAGTGACTTGCTTAGTCACACAACTCGTAAACATTTAAGGCTGGATTTGAACTCAGGTCTTCCTGACTTGAAGCCCAGCACTCTACCACTTAGCTGCCTATTATCTATTTCTATTTCAATCAGACTGAAGGAAAGGATTGAGGCTAGTAATCTATCACTGTCTTCCCCACCTCTTTTTCTTAACATTCCAGAAAGGATGTTTTTCAGAGTGGAGACTCTATCTGGGACTCAGTTAAGCATAGGACTTTGGCCTTGGAAGTTGTGTAGAAGTAATTTTAAATATGACACATGAAAGAAAGGGTTGACCTTCGAGCTTCTTAGTGGCTGCTTACAAATCATGACTGGGTCCATTTGTCTCACAATTGGTCTGGCTCAAGAACTGTCATATTGTAGCATGGAGGCCAACCCAGGTATTAGACAATCATTAATCATCGTTCTGAACACATCAGTTTCCCATAACAAAACAAGCTAATCTTCAAGATCTGCTACACCACAGCAGAATGTCTACAAACAGAAATGCACAGCATTATGTGAGCATTCAAACTTCCTCTCTGCATAGTATGAACTCTTTGGCATCCTTCCCATCCTTGATTTCCCATGCTTTCCGGATCCCATCTGGCTAATCAATCACTTTACCCATGATAGATCAAACTGTCTAACTCTTCTTGAGCCATTCTTTAATGCTATAAACTGGTTGGTATAAAATTTCTTAATTTTTTTTAATTAACTCACATTTTTGAAACTACATAAAAGGTCCACACCCAGAAAAACCCACCTTGGATAACATTAGCTTAGATTATTGGTCCTTCAGCCATGCCTGGCACTTCCCAGTTGCTTAAAGCTCTGATGACACTGGTACCCCTGTTTATGCCAGAATCCAGGAATCCTGGGACCTTGGATGACTACAAAGCTGATATTGAACTTTTTCTGGTTTTGTATACTTCACCTAATGAACAGATTGATTTGGCCTGCGGTGGCAAATGTGGTGGTATCTCTGTTGGCTCAAGCCCTAAGACCTGAAGATGTTGACCGGCCAGACAAATATGGTGCTACCATCTCAGCAGTTGAGAAGGGCTCAGCCTATGGAAATAAGTGGCATAGTCACAAAACGCATTAAAATAGAAGTGGTGGATTATTCTTGGAATGGAAGCAGACCCCAGGCAGGCAGTAAACATGGCAGCCTCCATGGTTTTCTCAGGTACCAAAAAAACCAAGATATTCTTGTCATACCCTGTATAGACTGTCAACACTCATGGCCCAGGAAAGCTTCTAAATATTTGCCCTTCCTTCCAACTTCCCAATCATTCGAAGTCATCTTTGAATGGAGAGAGGACAGAAGAGGTAAAAGTCTAATAAGTTGCCAGCTCCTATTGATTCTACCTTAGTTCACATGTGTTCTCTCCTCTCCATTCCCATCTCTGCTACCTGACTTAACCGAAGCTTTCATCATCTCTCATCTGGACATATATCATAACAGCCTCCTCTCTGTAGGTCCCTCTGCCCTCATTCGCTTCTCTACCCAATCAATTGACTTAGAAGAGTATGTTAGGAATAGTATCAAGTACACCTGTACCACCACCACACCCCACTCACAAATCTTCAATGCTCTCCACTCTCCATGGAATAAAAGAGAAATGCCTACCCTGGCATTCATAGCTGCCAACAATCTGTCTATCACCCATCTTTTTAACTTTTTTTCCACACTTATCCCCTTTAGGCACTACATTCCAACTAGCCTACAAGCTCTCCAAACTTGTCTTGCTTGCTCTGACTTCATTTACTCAGGCAATGCTGCCTGCTGGGCATGGACTTCTGTTCTCCCCACCCTCACTTCAACCCCACCTATGCCTATTGAAATCTCTCATCTTTCAAGGCCACTCAGTTGCCACTTCTTCCATAAAACTGTCCCTGATCCCTTCTCATGCCCTCACAACTTAGAAGTGATTCCTCCCTGCTTGAATCTCTCAAGCCTCTCTGACCTTTCCTAGGATCACAGGCTCATAGACATAGAACTGGAAGAGACCTCAGAAGTCACTTAGGCCAACCCCCTCATTTTAGAAATGAGAAAAGTGAGGAAGAGAAGTTAAGTGATTTGCCCAAGTTCAGGTAAATATGAAAGGTGGCATGTGAACCCAAGGTCTCCTCACTCCAGAGACCGTGTTCTTTCCTTTGAACATATGACCTTCTTTCCTCTGACTTAACACATTTTCATCTCTACATTAATAATTGTTATTCATGTTTTATATACACACATATACAATCTACCACTAGATTGAAATTTCTTAAATTTCCTCTTTTCTCTTATTTTATTAAGTACTTTAAGTATTTCTATCTAAAGTACTTTCTATGTAACCCCAAAGACTGGCACAGTGCTTAACATAATGTTTGAAATTAATTAGATTCATATTTTTCACAGTTACTGAAGCCTACTCCTGCAGAGAGTGTTTTTACTCTAGATCCTTGATCTATGGCTTGCTTGGAGCTCCTAGAGTCTGATTGGCTTCCTGCCATGTGTTGCCCAGAAAACCCAGCTGGTCCATCAGCTCCCGATTCTGGGAGTCCCAATAGTGCACTTCTATCTCTTGCTTCATTATATTCTACAAGAACTCATCGGGGTTTTTTTCCTTTTTAACACATCATATCTAAAGCCAAGACCATCTCTTGATTTTTATGTCTATATTCTACTTATACATTTCAAGTTTATCACTGTGGAATATAAGCTCCTTCTTTGTATCCCCTGCACTTAGTATAGTATCTGGCAACAGTAGGCACTTACTAAATGCTTATTTGTTTGGTTGCTTGATGACAAGTGAAAGGAAAAGATCAAGATAAGTTCTCAGCTTCCATCTCCCTCTGATAGAGATATTCATAATATCATTGTTTTATAGAATTCAAGCTTAAAGGAATGTCTTCATTTCACAGATGAGGAAAGTGAAGCTGAGAGAGATGAAATGATTCCTTAAAGGTCACATAAGTAGTAAGTAGTAGAACTAGAATTTAAACCCAGGTCTGTATCCAGGAAGATTCAGTGCTTCTCCATGGCATCACACTGAGGAGCTCCTGAATTGGGGTAACCACATGTTGAGTACATTGGTAGCACTGATAGCCAAGTGATATCCTTGCTGTTTAACTAAGGGCGAAAAATGAATTCAACAAAGACCTCAGGCTAGAAGGGAGAGTGGTATGTGCTTCTTTGGGCATCATTCTTAAGAAGAAAACAAAACAGCAGCAAGGAAACAACATCACTAGGTGAATGCCTAGAGATGCTCTTGCTAAAGAATAATCTTCACTTAGTAAGACTCTGAGTCCCCACATTCTGCTCCCTTGTCTAACCTTGTGACAACCTCTTGACCTCTGGAGTATTCAGAACTTTCTCAGATATTTTGCTCAGTAAAGACACTTCTTTTGTCCACTCTGAATCTGCAGACAAGCTGAGATTAAAGACTGCTTCTGGCCTACTCTTTTGTTTCTTTGGGACAGAAGATACATCTCCCTCCTAAGAAAGAAAAAGATCAGAAAAAGCCCTCACAAAGTATAGTGGTCTCAAGTGGCAAACTTCCAAATGAATACAGCATTCTCTTTAGTTAACTAGGAAGTTTTCCCTTAAAGTCCAACATTGATGCTCCATGGAGTACTAAAGTGACCATGGCTTCTCTGAGAATTATCAGTTAAGGACAAATTCTGGGAGATTTGGCTAGGATGGAAAGATTTGAACTAAAGTCCCAGAAAAAACTAGACTCACTCTCAAGTACCAGGCACAGGGTAAGCTTAGAGAGGCTCACTGCCAAAAGGCTGTCCACCAGGTGATGAATCATTTGGCTGTGGTGACTGATAAAACTGGCAAAAATACAAAATACCCTCAGCCCATTATAATCTCTACTTCTTTTTCTTTCTTTCTTCCTTTTTTCTTTCTTTCTTTCCTTCTTTCTTTCTTTCTCTCTTTCCTTCCCTCTTTCTTCCTTTCTTTATCTTTTCTTTCTTTCTTTTTTCTGTCTTTCTTTCTTGGACATGGCTAATGCAGAAATTTTTTTGCATGACTATACATATTTGTAATGGGTTTTATTTTTCTTGACTTCTCAATGGGTGGGGGAAGGGAAGAAGGGAGAGAGGATTCAGAAATAAAAGTTAAATGAATTGAATTTTTAAAAATTAATTTATTAAGAATTCTGAACTTGAGAAACACCAAATAAAATGAACATTTCCATGTACATAGTAGAACAGAAAAAGGAAGATTCTACGAGAAACTGTGAATTTCTATTCTGTACAAATTAATTTTCTTTTTAAATATATAATAAATTCACCATGTAAGTTTCAAAACTGTCCTTCTTTTCTGTGATTTCTTCTGATCTTCATTTGATTCTCTCTTGTACATTAGGGAAAAAAAACTTCTCTTTATTTTTTTTTTGGCAACCCACCTCTCCAACTTTCATTAAAAAAAAAAAAATCCTTGCAACAAATCACATAGCCCTGACAGTGGAAGCATAATAGAAAATGAAAAGAATGATTCATTTCTTAGACATCTGCCAAGGTGATTCAACCATTGTCATTTTTTATTGGACAGCATTTATCCAAAGATCAAGTTGACACACTTATAGAGAAAATATATCCATGATATTCCAGCTATAACCAAGACCAGGACACAGAAAGAAGGTGTGGTTAAATAAGACAATTGCTCATAGGCTGTCTGAAGAGGGATAAATTAAGGCACTGGCGGAGTTGGTTTCATCTTGTGCCCCATAGAAACAAGAAGCACAGTTTCCTAGAACATGTGGTCATCTCCCCTTGAAGTGCTCCTACTGAACATAAACAAACAGGCAACCACAAAGAAAATTAACAACTCATGAGGAAGCAACCATGCAAAGAATAGAGAAGAGAAGAGAAATCCTAGGAAGAATTTGACAAGATCCTCAAAATTAAGTCAACGTTTAACCTGATATTTGTTTATTTCAAAGTGAAGGAGAACACAAGTAAAACAGAGAAGAAAATTATGTTAGAAACCATGGCTCTGGATCAAGAAACAAAATGGGTCAAAGATTTGTGAATGATTAAGAAACTTCATACTGGTGTATCAGTAATATTTTCTTCCAGAAAAGGGACAGAAGGAACTGGATGAGATAATCACCAAATGATATCACAAAAACAAAATTAAATTGATGGTATCTCACCCAAACAATATAACAGGCATTTGTTTGGTTCCTATTATGTTCAGGGAACTTATCAGGCTCTATAGATATGAAGACAAAATGAAAAATAGTCCCTTCCCTCAAGAAGGAACAGACAGGAAATGATTACAACTTCTGTAACTAGTCATTGCATCTTCAGCTGTCTGATCTTTGTGTGAAGTCAGACCAAAGGAGGGTAAATGTATAGGAACCTTTTTTTTCTCATTTGGCATTTAAACATGGAAAGATGTTCTGTTCCATTGAAGCATCTCCAGCCTCACCTGTTGAAATAAATTATTGACTCCATGAAAAGGGAAATAGATAAAAGTAAAGGCATTGACCATACCATCATTTCTTGGAAAAGCTTAACTCATGCAAAATAGTTGCCACAACAAGGAGACTGACAAGCCCAGAAACCACTCTAGTCAGAAGACACTTTATCTCCCTGCCAAGTGAAAACACATGGCCACCAAGGGCAGCACTGGCTAAGAGTACCAACTCATTTGTAAAACATTAGGGACGAGGATGACAGAAGGTTACAAGCAGGATTGCCTCATTACAAAAAAGAAAGAAAGAAAGAAAGAAAAGCTAGGTCCCATGCCAAATCCTCCGTTTTCCTCAACTGCTATTCACTCATCTATTTCCATATGATGATAATTAAAATATGCATTGCTTATTAATTCTTAGAAAGTGTTTGATGTGCTGAAATGAAACCCAACTTTTAAGGCTCTCTTCCAAAGAGACATCTCTTGTGTATATGTTGAAATACAAGATTCTACAACATTTGAACTCAAGTTTTCCTGATACTAGGTTCACTGCACCAGTTGGCTTCCACATAAGCACTGGGCTTATAAAATAGGCTTGTAAGTACTATACCACATTAATACGCCTATATTTCTATTTGCTTTCAATATACTATCTAGCATATAGACAGGCAGATGACAGATGGATAGATGCTACACTAACTCAATGGACTATCCAAATAATCTGTGAGTTAGTAGCTCTCCATCTATCTATCCTGGGGTGAATAGGGTGCTTCAGAAGGACTAGCATCTCTGAAGTGAGGGTTTGCCAAGTCCCTTTCAGGGCTGCGTATCCCTCTTCGGTGTCTACTTTCACCTATAGCTCCAAAAAGCTGCTGCGTGCCCAGTGGCCATCCCCTGCTATGCTGTCTTGGCAGATGGGCTAAACAAGGGTAAGGGTAACTGACAGACCTCAAACCTTTTAGTGAGTTAAGGAACTCCAAGCATGGGAAGACTTCCCCAGGTGGAATGGGCAGATGAGAACAATTTGTTCCAATAGCCATGAAGGTGGCTGAAACAGACAATGTGGAGCACTGAGAGCTTGGTCAGGCATCAAAGACACCAAGGACATCTACCCCCAAGGTAAAATTTGAACTCAGGACTTCTGATTCCAAATCTAGTTCTCTTTGCACTGTTCCACAATGCTTTCTACAAGGAATTGTGTGACTTGAAGAGGGAGTGTGCCGAATCTAGCTCAAACCCGTCAGAGAGCCAATGTGACCATTTATATCTAGGAAATCGACAAACTCTGTAAATCAAATCTTGATCCTTTATTTCGTGAATTATCTAGACTTAAGAAAATGAGTTGGAAAATAATACAGATGACAGTGAAAATAATACAGATTATCACTGTGTTGTGAAGACTTTTTTTTTTTAGAGCTAGTTGTTAAACACTTATCAGCACATTACAAGGAATTCTCTATCCATGGAATCCACCTGTTTTTTTCATGCTTTCTGCCCCAAGATGACCTGTTAGCCTGGCTGATGGTCCTGGATCCGACAGGGAACCAGTTAGAGTTCAGGAGGATATGATATACCCCAAGTCAGCTTCATGACATGTAGGAGATACACCTCAAATCCAACCTACCTCCATGAGGCCTTCCCCAGTGATGCCAAGCACACTTGATTTCTTTTTGCCATAGCTTTTGGCACTTAGCATCAGGGCTGTATTTTTGCTATCAACAGTCAACATTTATCTTTGTGATTCCCACAGTGCCTATTAGAGTACTCTGTCTATACAAGGACCTTAATAAACAGATCAATTATATGAGAGATGATACAGTACAGTGGAAAAAAAGGTGGGACCTGGAGTCAGAGGAACTATGTTCCAATCACAGCTCAGATCCTTACTACCTGTTGCTGTTTATCCTACATTCTCAAAGAAGACCAGTGACATCACAGGGTAACGTCTTGACTTGAATTGCATTTAAGTAAGACAGAGAGGCACAAAGTCATCAGCCTCACTCTCTCCTCCAGAGTCACTGAAGTTCGGTGGCAAGATAAAAGTCAAGATGACTGGCGATGGCCCAGGATGCAGTGGGTGACCTTGGCCACTGTAATTTAGGTATTTCCCAGGTCTCAGTTTGTCTGAGACAATGTCTATGTAGTCATGCAATAGTCTGCCTGGTTTCTCTGGTACTCAGTTTCTTCAGCTACAAAATGGAGCATTGGAACAGATGACCTCTGAGACAGGTCTCTTCCAACTCTAAATCAATGAACCTGTGATCTGGCATTTTAACCACATGCTTATCGCATGGTCCCTACAGGCAGAGATGGCCAGGTATTCTAATTCTCCCAGTAAATAACTCTGTAAAAGATGTTACCTCAATAGTTAATGCCCAATGGGAGATGATTAGCTTTAGGCTTCTGGCCGCTTATGGAGAGAGGAGTCGGGTGATGGTGTCAAACATAGAGTCCAGCCGATTAATACCATTGATTCTAGCAAGGTTCATCCCGGGACATGCTGCCATGTAGCATGCAATCTGCCTTTCCGCCCTTATTAGCTATATTCTGTAAGACCAGTTTCTGCAAAGGACAGGCAAACAAAGCCAGGTGTCATTTTACTCTGGAGTCAGCTGTTCGTCACGGCTTCGCGGTGATTTTACTAAGGAAGCAGTGTTTTCTGTTTGTCTGTCAACAGGCTGCGTGAATGGGGGGAGATGGGAAGGGGCTTGCCTTCTTCCCATGGTCACCATGTTCCAGCCAAAGTCAAAGAAGGAGAGTTGCTTCATGTAACTCTATGGCGAGCTAATGACTTTGAAAACTGATGGAGCAAGGAGAAGGGTGGAGAACCTGAACCGTCAAATCACATTAACTTTTTAAAGAACCAAAACAGTTATTTCTCAAAGGCTAGGCTTTATGCACAAATTACTAAAGGAGCCTAAAACTGAAACAAATGGGTACTGCTTATTTGAAACCAGTGTTAGTAACTTGAAGCCTTCCTTGGAGGTCATCAAGTTGAGACTGGATAGCCACTTGGTGGGGATACTGTGGATGGGATTCTGGGTCAGGTACAAGTTGGATTAGAAGGCTTCAGCAGTCTCTACCAATTCTTTACTGTGTCTGTTTCCATGTAACACCCAGACCACTGTGTTCAATTCTGAGCATCATATTTTTAAAGAGACATTGGATGTACTCTGGCTCAATAGAAGAAGGTAACAAAAATGGAAAGGGATCCAGAAATTGTGGTGTCCAAGGAACTGCTGGAAGAACTGGGAAAACTTAGCCTGGAATAGAAAAGACTAAGAAGAAGACATGAATGTTGTCTTCTAATGGCATCCTTCAAATGTCTGAAGAGAGGGGCAGCTAGGCAGCACAGTGAGTAAAGCACTGGCTCTGGAGTCAGGAGGACCTGAGTGCAAAACCAGCCTCAGACACTTGACACTTTCTAGCTTTGTGACCCTGGGCAAGTCACTTAACCCTATTGCCTAGCAAAAAAACAAAAAACAAAAAAAAATGTCTGAAGAGCATAACTTTGTTCAATGTTGCTTGAGGTATAGGTTCCCAAAGTGGGTGATACTGCCCCCTGGGGGGTGCTGGAATGATGCGGGAGGCAGTAGTAGCCTTGGGTGCAACTTGAGGGGGGGCATTGAACAAAAATAAGGGAGCAGTGGAAGCATAAGGAAAGAAGAGAAGAAATTTTTGAAAAACCATTCATACATTTTTATCTGTTGTATAACAGAGTTAGTTACAGTGATCACATTATTTTCCAAAAAACACACAAAATGCAAGTTATAACCCATCAGTGGTCAAGTCTGCTGACAAGTCTTAACAAGCAAGTGTCAGCAGGTGTGTGTGTCACACATTGTAAGCCCAGCATGCATCAGCAGGAATATGTACATGTAATGACTTGTTTACAATATGATACTATATGGTTACATAACACAATATTGCATCATCAACATTTCAATGCAGGAAAAAAATCAAATTTACAATAAATTATTAAATTTGAGATGCATCTTTTTTTAAAAATATTTTATATTTTTTAAATGACACAATTTTTTTTAACTGTTAAAGGGTTAAAGAAAGTAGATTTCCACATGGGTGCTGAGTAATTTTTTTTAAACAGGGTGGTAGGCCAAATAAGTTTGGGGACCTCTACTCCAGAGCATAGAACTAGAACCAGTGGGTGGAAGTTAGAGGTAAGCAGATCTTACCTCTAGATAAGGAAGAAGTTCCTAATAATAAGGACAGTCAAACAATAGAATGGGCTGCCTCAGGTGCTAGTGAGTTCCCCTTCTCTGGAAGTATTCAAGCAAAGGCTAAAAGTTGCTAATTTTCACTCTCTTCTTGTGTTCTATTGATTAAGAAGATCTAAGTGTGTCTCCTTAGACAATATGGTAGAGTGAATGGCATGCTAGACTTGGTTTGAGAGGACCTAGGCTGAATCCTACCAGAGACACTTATGAGCTATATGACCATAGGAAAGTCATCCTCAGTTTCCTTATTTGTAAAATGGGAATAATAATAGCATCGACCTCTTATTACTATTGCATTTATTAACTCTGAAGATCCTTATCCCAAGACCCATTCTCACTGGCAAGTCTCCTTCCCAGAGCAAGATGACACCTTCCCCTGGTGTTCAAAAAGTAGCCTTCTGATAGCAAGGGCATAAGCTCTCCATCTGGTAGGTTTCCCCAATATCAATCACCACTAATTAGTACCTCAACTAATTGACAGCGATAAGGTTTTTGACAAACATCCCTTTACAAAGGGATATTTACTGAGAAAAGCTAGCAAGAAAACAGGCATAACCTTCTGGTTTGTTTTCCTGTGAGACCAGGGGCATATGCTGCCTATGCCACTTCAGTCCCTTGGGAGAGTGGTTGCTTCAAAGAAGTCTCCCCACCAAGTTCATTTCCAAATGCAGCAACACGGCCAGGGGATAAAGTTGCTTCCTTCCTTGGTAGAAACCAGCCTCTTGGTGTTGATTCAATAGTGGGCTACATAATCTCTATTTCATGGACTCCCTCTGCTCTCTCCCAGGGCTTTCAAAGTTTGCAAGGTTGCAGTCTAGTCCATTCTGCTGCCAATACTCCTTCGCCTAAGGCAGGAAAGAACAGACACAGCAGGAACAAGAGCAATAGCGAGGTTGTGGGCTTGTGGCTTCAGCCCTAGTGAGACTGGAGGCTCCTCCCCCTTCCAGACATTCCCTGCCCTCCACTCCTCCTCCCTTCCATACAAACAAGCAGAAAAAAAGAGTGAGGCTGAGTCATCGGGGTCTTTGTATGCATACTCAGTTCTAGCTTAAAAGCTACTCAAAAAAAAAGAAATCTTCCTCGGAAACAGTTATAAAATACCTGCTCTCAAGTCTACTGTGGCACTGCATTAGGCAGAGCATGCTATACATGCTTACACAGGCTAGGCTTTCATTGGCCAGTTCCTATTACATTACCTTCTGAATAGAATGCCAAGGTTATTTTTTAAAATAAATTTTTCTTCTTTTGTTATTATGAATTCCTGTATATTTTTTCATAGACACAGGGAGGAGATGGAGGGAAAGGAGATTTTTAAAAGCCTGTTCTACAAGAAGTGCTAAGGCACCCAGAAATAAAATGAAGAGTTGGAGTAGTGATTTCTCTTGCAATGGAAAATCTCTGGGCAAGAAAGAAAGGGAAAAAAAAAACAGTGGATGGTTTGGTGGGAGTGGTGCCTGGATCTGAGAGCAACAACCTTCAGTGATGCTATTTAAAAAAAAAAAAAGGTTCCTCTATTTCTGGGTAGATTAGAATAACTGACCTCTGAGGGTCTTTCTAATTCTAACTCTACAACAGAGCCAGGGTACTTTTCTGGCCACCTGGCATTTCAATGTCCTGGGACCTCATCCTTGGACCCAGTTTCTACAGGAAGTCACTGAACCTATTTCCTATAGAGCAACCAGTGCATATAAGGTGTGCTTGTTCAATTGGCTCAAGAAAGAGTTGCAGAGGGGCAAGAAGGAACCTGAGAAGCAAAGTTCAAAGGCACCACCATGATTAGTGTTCGAAGTTTTCAACCAGGACAGGTAAAGTCAAGCAGGAAAAAATGAAAACGTATACTTTCCTTATTTGCATCTCCAAAATGGAGCCCTGGAATCTGGGGGTAGGGGGAGATGGGAAATAATGCCTTTTTCTGGGGCATTTCCAAGTCCTAGGGAAGGATACCTGGACTCTAAGATAGAGACAAACTGTAAAGTACTATAATTTACTGTGTAAATTACTATATTGCCCCTTATAATTGCAAAATTATTATATTACCATGTCTAAATTTAGACTAAGAAATATGATACTGAAACTGCTTCTAGCTATACGGCTAAGATGCATTTCCAAGACAAGCTGTTTAAATAGAGTACAAGTCATAAAAACCCAGGATTATCTAAATAAACCATATGGTAATATATGTTCTAGTATATTTGACCCAATTGCAAGGCTGGTCTTTATAATAAATCACTTTTCTCACACCTTCTCCAACCCCCCTCCAATATGCCAATCCTAAGCGCTATTTGCCTGCCTACTATGAAACTGAGAATCCTTGTGGGGTTCCCTTCCTAGGAAAAGAGCTTCCTTTCAAGAAAAGGAAATGGTGCTCACAAAGTGTCAGCATGCCAAACTAACCTCATTTCCTTTCTTGACAGGGTTACTAAACTTAGATCAGAGGCAATGCAGTAGATAGAGTTGACCCAGATTTTAGTGAAGCGTTTGAAAAAGTCTCCCACACTATTCTCATGAAAAAGGTGGAGAGATGTGAGTTATATGATAATATAATTAGGTCGATTCAGGACTGACTGAATATCTGTGTTTAAAAAGAAGTCATTAATGAGTTGGTGCCAACTTGGACAGCTAGATGGTTCAGTGGATGTAACACTGGAGCGACTCCTCTTCATGTGTTCAAATCTGGCTTCAGACACTTGCTGTGTGACTCTGGGCAAGTCACTTGCCCTTATTTACCTCAGTTCCTCATCTACAAAATGAGCTAGAGAAGGAAATGACAATCCACTGAAGTATCTTTGCCAAGAAAACACCAAATGTGGTCACCAAAAGTCAGACATGACTCAACAATAAAAATCAACTTGGAAGGAAGTCTCCATGACCCAGCTATGGCCTGTGCTTGGCCAGATGCTATTTATCATTTCTTCTTAAATCAAGGACTTAAATAAAGGCATAGCTTACTCAATTAGAAGACAATACAAATCTGGGAAGGCTAGCTAACACAATAGTTGACAGAATCAGAATTCAAAAATAGCTTGACTGTAACATCAGGTCAAATCAAAGAGAATGAAAATAGGAATAAATGTAAAGTCTTATATTTAGAATTTCCCTAAGAAGTAATCAGGATGGGAGACTTTGGGGCTGTCACTGTTCCTGTAGCTAGATCTTGAGTTCCATTATGCTTGAAGCCATTGATATGAGAACTGGAAGGGACTTGAGCATTATAAAAGTGTGAATCACCAAAGGTTTAGCATGGGGTGCACACATTTGTTTTAACTGAATCTTGCATCATTAAGAGTTTTTTCTTATAATGTATTGAGAGGCAGTCAAGTTTATCCTTTGATGTTTTGTTTTGTTTAGGAAAGGTAACATTTTTCCCCCAGTAGATTCAGAGGCTGAACAATAAGTCTCCTCTTCCTCTAAAAGATAAGCATTGTTTCTCAAGGCTTAACTAATCCATCCAAAGGAGGCCACTTGGTATAATTTGAAGGATATTTGGAGTCACAGAAGATGAATTCAAATTCCAACTCTGCCAATACCTGTGTGACATTGGGCAAATCACTTAGCCTATCTGCACCTTGGTTTCTTCATCTGTAAAATGAAGGCTTATAAATTGAAGAAGTCATTATTTCAACCCCCTTAACGTCTTCTCTGCCTAGGAGAATTGGAAAGCCACAATAAGATCCAACCTATAAGGCCAACTGAGTGATAGAGCAACCGTACTATTTGGAGGCTTTTTCAACTTTTAATTAGTCTCTCCTTTTTCCTTTGGCAATATCCTTGGCAAGCCATGCATTCATTTTTTCCCTATAGCAAGTCAGTGGTATTAAATAATGTGCTTATATAGAGGCATAGAGAATAGAAAATTCCATGCTTTAATGTAAACAAATTGCAACTTAAAAGATATATACACTAAGGCAAACTCAAAGAAATTATCTGATTATGGGCAATTATTCTAAAAATGTAAAGTTAGGCATTCCTAAACTCATAGAAAGCTTCTCTCAACTTTAGGGTTAGTTATACAGGTAATCTCTGCTGTATACTCAATTTGTTCCATGAGTAGCAAAGCATGAAGAACACTAGGTCTGGAGTTAGAAGACCCTTGGTTCAAATTTCGTTTCTGATGATTACTTGGTGTTGGCCTTTTAATAAATATACAATGCTAGGAGAAAAGTTTCCAGGACTTCATTTTCTTTTTTTTTTTAATTTTATTTATTTGTTTTAGTTTTCAACATTCACTTCTATAAGATTTTGAGTTCTAAATTTTCTCCACTTCCCTCCACTCTCCCTTTCCCAAGACGACATGGAATCTGATGTAGGTTATACATGTACAATCATATTAAACATATTTCCACATTACTCATGTTGTAAAGAAGAATTAGAACCAAAGGGAAAACCATGAGAAAGGAGAAACAAGAGAGAGAGAGAGAGAAAGAGAGAGAGGGAGAGAGAGAGAGAGAGAGAGAGAGAGAGAGAGAGAGAGAGAGAGAGAGAGAGAGAGAGAGAAAATAGTATGCTTCAATCTGAATTCAGACTCCATAGTTCTTTCTCTAGATGTAGGGAGCATTTTCCATCGTAAATCTTTTGAAACTGTCCTAGATCCTTGTATTGCTGAGAAAAATTAAGCCTATCAAAGTTGGTCATCTCTGGTTCTGCTCACTTCACTCAGCATCAGTTCATGTAAGTCTTTCCAGGTTTTTCTGAAGTCCACCTGCTCATAATTTCTTATGTAACAATAGTATTCCATTATGTTAATATATCACAACTACTTCAGCCATTTTCTAATTGATTGGAATCCCCTCAATTTGCAGTTCTTGGCCACCACAAAAACAGCTGCTAAAAATATTTTTGTACATGTGGATCCTTTTCCCAATTTTATGATCTAAATGCATTACATAAAACACATAGGATCACAAAGGAAACCAATTATACTGAAATATAATTATAATATAGGTTCTGGGGAGAGCAATTAGGAATAAGTGACTTGTCCAGGGTCACATAGCTGGTAAGTGTCTGAGGCTAGCTTTGGACTCAGCCCCTCCAAGGCTGGTGGTCTATCCACTGCACTACCTACCTGGTCCTCTAATATGTTTAAAAGAAGTTCACAGACCCCAGATTAAGAACTCCTTGACCAAATGATTTCCTAATTCCCTTCTCCTTAAATCCTATAACTCTTTGAATGACGAAGCAGTTTTGAAAAGAGAGAGAAGGACAAATATTATTTAATGTCTGCTATGTGCCAGGCATTGTGCTAATTGCTTTTCAATTATTATCTCATTTGATCTTCATAACAACCTTGGGAGGTAGGAACTATTGTTATCCCAACTTTACAGTTGAGGACACTGAGGCAGACAGAAATTAAGTGACTTGTGCAGTATCAAGCAGCTGGTATGAGAGGCCAGATTTGAACTCCAGTCTTCCTAACTCCAGAACCAGCCCTCTACCCACTGCATCATCTAGTTGCCCATGGATGCTGCTAAAATATTTGCAAGGGAAAAGGATCCCAAGATGTTGCTTTAAAATGTATGTTACAATAGTTTACATTTTCTCTTTTCTTCACAAAGAAATAGGAGAGATAAAGATGAAAAAACTTCCAGGGCAAGTTAACTCAGTGTTTAAGGTGGATCCAAGTCCCCTCCATCAGTTCTTTTTTTTTTCCCCTCCATCACTTCTAAAAGCATATAAACCAATCAGGAGCAATCCTTACCCACCATCTTCCTTATGATTTCCCCTCAACACCCTTCTTACACACACACGCACACACACACACACACACACACACACAAAACAGCAGAGTGTCAAAAGAGACAGTGGGTTATATGCAAGGCTTGAGTTGAGGAGAAACAGGAAATCAAGAAGATAATACCTTCCTGATAGATGGTCCTCAATAGATCTTCAAGGTCCCTTCCAACTCTTACGTTCTCTGAAACAAACAACTAACATTTCTACATTTTAAGATCTATGAAGCACATTGAATACATCATCTCACTTGATCTTCACAAGAGCCTTATTAAGTAAGTGCCTTTATTATCCCCATTTTCCAGGTGAGGACACTGAGGCTCAGAGCAGTTAAGTGACTGGCCCATAGTTACATGGCCAGTCTGAGGCAGAATTCAAACTCAAGTCTTCTTGACTTCTACTTAGTATTCTGTCTATTAAAGCATTCTGCCTCTATTTTGGTGATATTAAAATGGGCCCAGATTCTGAAGTATTCTCCATACTAGAATTCACACATTTGCACATAAATGAAGAACTATTGTACAGTTCACAATATGTTAGGGAAGTTGGGGGAGGGCAGACCCATACTACTGAGGGAAAGGAGAAATTTATGGCAATGACCTTCAGAGGTTCCAGTCAGTGAAAGGTGAATAAAACATCCATGGATAGCATAAAATGATGAAAAAAACCATTGGGCCAGAGATATTAAGCAAGTCACTTTCATCCAAATTTCAGTTTCCTCCTCTGAAAATAGAAGTAATGCTACAGGGGTTTTGTTAACCACAATGCCCATTTATATGTGAGTTATTATCATTGTTATTGTTGTTTTTAGACAAGACCCATTAGTCTTTTGACAAAATTCCACATAAGAGTGGAATCTTATCTGTTAGCTAAATTCTGAGTCTAATGGCATACGGCATCTAGTAACTCAAAGTTTCAGTAACTAAGATAATGGCAGGAGTAACATCTGACATTTCCACAGGGAAAACAAGAAACCACATATACACATTGATTGCAAAATGTCTTTTGATGAATTATGAAATTCACACTCTTTCCTTTTCTCATATATACTTTAGTAAATGCTTTGATACTTAGATGGATCTGTGATCTCAACAACTCCCCCCAACACTGTACATCATAACCCACATACGCCTTTCAGTAATGATAAGAAATGTGATTTTTTTTTAATGTGTTGGTATGCTCCTTTTTTTCGGATATCATCAGCCTCTAGGTCTTAATCTAAGAAAATTGTGTTTTCTCAAGGACAAATTTTCTTTGAGTATACTATTATGTAGATATAAATATACATATTATATATGCATATCTGTACTATCATATTATTATGGGTACACATAATAGACACATATGTCTATTTCTTTAGCTCCATTTCTTTCTCAGGAAGATCACTGGCAATAATAATGTTATAGTCACAATGTAGAGTCTAATGTTCTCCTATAATGGTTGGGGGGGAGGAGAAATGATATTGAAATTCTGGTAGATCTCCATTTTTCTTCTGTTTGTTGTCTTGCTCAACTGTTTACTGATTAAGGTAGCACCTAAATTACTTTGGTCCCTACTTTTGCTAAATGATTTATATCAATTAAACTTCCTTAGGATATAGTGCTAATCTGTGTCTGGTATTTTATCTATTTCTCATTTTTTTGGCATCAACAGCTTATTTTAAGTAGGTCAGGATCAAATTGCCTCAATTGCATGCCACATCTTATTTTCATTTTTACCTCTAATTGACCTGCATGACCTTGATTTTTGTTCTGGTAAAGACTGTGAGTATACATAGCTATCTGAGTCAGAAATAACTGTCATATCAATAACCGATCATTTTTTTTAGGCAATTGGGGTTAAGTGACTTGCCCAGGGTCACACAACTAGTAAGTGTCAAGTGTTTGGTCTGAGCAGGATTTGAACTCAGGTCCTCCTGACTTCAGGGCCAGTGCTCTATCCACTGCACCACCTTGCTGCCCCACAATCATTTCCTGACAGTTCATATATAATCTATTTCACTGGGGGCCCAGGGAGACAATGTCATTCAGTGTTCCAAATGCCTACCACCTCTCAACTCTCTTCTTCAAGAAAGCATTTATGACACCCACTAGCTGTGTGACTCTGGGCAAGGCATTTAACCCAAATTGCCTCATATGAAAAAAAAAAAGTATGTATGAAAAACAGGCATGAGGCTTCTGTAGAGTCTATAAGAGTTGGGCCTCTCACATCCTAAATCATGTTTTACATTACAACATATATTTTGCTATCCTTTCATAACCACATTTGCATGGATATCACCAAGAATTAACTTTCAAGTAGATTTAATGTGGAAGATCTTATGAAGTGCTTCGTAGAATTTCTTTATTTCCTGATGCTCTGTAATAGCTAGCTATTGGCTACAAACTGAAATTATCTTCATGTGTTTACTGGGATCATCTCAATACAACAAGGACAAGTATTCCAAGAAATAACATCTCTCATTGCCCTTGGGTGCATGATAAAACCAACGCCTTTATTTGCCTCTCCCAAAAGAAATTTTCCATATAGTTGAATTTTTTTTTGGTCTTCTAGTTTCATTTATGGCAAGAATGCCGAGATTGATATGACTTAGTCCTTCCAGTGATATATTCTCTTGTTATTTCTGGGACAAGGATCTCATATTTAAATTTTCTGTTTATCAGTGATCCAAAAACTCTGTGATTTTTCTCATCCCCTCCCCTGCCTTCCTACCACTCTGTTGCTGTCACTGTTGGAGCTGGGTGTGGGGGCAGGGAGGACCAGGCAGGCTGTATGGGACAAAGGGCCATTTTCTATTTTTTGTTTGTTTCCTAGGTTTCCATGCGGCCAGCCTACTGGTGATGGGTTTCTTTCTACTGAGCTAGGCCAGTTTTCAAAGAGGCAGATGTGGTGTATGGTCTAAAATGTACTCAAATTCTTTCCATCGTGGTAGAACAACAGAATTTTCATCCCCTGGCCAAAGCGCCAAGAATCCAGGATGACCTCCACACCGTCATGAGGCATCAGGCTATTCTTTAAGTGGAGCCTGAATCTTCCTGCCTAACAGAACAAGTCTAATGCTTCTCCCCAGGAAAGTTCTTCAAACACTTAAAAATGATGATGCTGTATTCCCCAACTATTCTTTACTCACATTATATATATTCAGTTCCTTCAAGTGATCCTTATGGGTCATAGTCCTGGGTTCCTTCAACATCCTGGTCATGTTCCTCTGGGTACTTTTCAACTTGACAACATCCTTCCTAAAATACGTTGTGTGGGAGAATTACAGTAGGCCTGTGACTTCCTTTGTCATGGACAATAGACTCCCATTGGTGATCAGTGCATTGGAAGTAACACCATATAAATAAGACATCAGGAACCCCAATATTTGGGGAATAGGCCATAAAAAGCCACCCTTTTAAGTCAAAGCAATCTAGAGCAAAGTAAGTGGTTGAGCTTAGTTACCCAAGATAATCTTCCCACGGAACTTTCAGTGGCTCCCTATTTCCTCTAGGATAAAATATAAATTCCTCAGTTTGAGGGTAAAAGTAGATATTTGTAAAGAGCTTTGCAAAACCTAAAGCACTATATAAAAGCTTGTTGTTATTATTGTTGCTGCTATTGTATCCCTCAGCACAGTACAAATATCTTAAGGGCAGGGGCTGCTCTTACATTTTGTGTTTGTATCTCTAGGACCTAGCACAGCACCTTGCAGTACAGTAGGAGGTGTTTCCTACAAGGGGATGGGATTATAGAATCACAGATTTAGAGGTGGAAGAGACCTCAGAGGGTAATCCAGTCAAACTCATTTTATCAATGAGGAAACTGAGTCCTAAAGGGGTTAATAGCAGAGCCCAGATTCAAACTGAGATCATCTGTCTCTTGGGGGGTATATGGGGTATTCCAGGAGGACTAGCACCTCTGGTATGAGAGCCTGCTGAACCCTTCTCAGGGCTGTTCATACACCTTTGGTGTCTACCTGGCATTCAGTTCTCACCTATGGCTCCAAGAAGCTGTAGCTATAACTTTAGGAAAACCTCTAAACACAGCTTAGGTCTAGAGCAAGTGGCACAGTGAATGTAGCGCTAGGCTTGAATTCAGGAAGACATGAGTTCAAATATTGCCTCTAGCTCACTCACTGTGTGACTCCAGGTAAGTCACTTTAATACCATATGCCTCAGTTTCCTCATCTGTAAAATAGAAATAATCATAGCACTTGCCTCCCAGGGTTGTTGTGAGGATCAAATAAAATAATACACGTAAAACAGCTAGTACAATGCCTAGAATATAGTAAGTGCTATGCAAACATTAGCTACTATTAACGATGAGAATCTGTGTCTAAGGTTTCCCCAAAACATGGATCACAGGTACCCCTCTAGAATGATAACAGTATACGGTATAGATATCTGTTCGGGACAGCTGCTTGTTTGTCCCACTCAGAAAAAAATCATACAAGATGCATGCAGAGACAAATTTTAAAAATAAAGACAAAAAAGCATGTAAAGTAGCCCATTGCACTCATATTCCCCCAGGAAAGTAAAAACTCTTTGTGGGACTGCTGAACAGGTATATTGCATCTCCTTCAACCTATACAATAATTCTCAGACTTTTTGGTCTTAGGACCCCTTTACACTTTCCTTAAACATTGAGGGCTCACCCAAGAGCTTTTGTTTATGCAGGTTATGTCTATCAATATTTGCCATACTAGCTATTAAAATGTAATAATATTATTATGAGTGCTTGTGGAGATGTTACCAGGGGACTGCTTATGTGGGTGCCAAAGTTGCTACCTCTACAGCAAACACAGCTACAAAAGGCCACCCTCCCCCTACCAAAGATCTCACCACCAAGGCCTTTGACACTATCAAATGGTTCAATATCAGAAATCCATGTGGTTTTATTCATGGAAATAACATTTAAAATGATGCATTACCTTCTACTTTGCCACCATATCCGAGGACCAAGAGGCTTTTTCAATTGCCTTGCAGCTGAAATCTGTAGTGTGTATTGTCTTCTATTAGAGTGTGAGGTCCAGAACTAGGGGAACATTGTACACAGTAACAGCAATATTGTGCTATGATCAACTATGATAGACTTAGCTCTTCTAAGCAATATGTCGATCTATGACTATTTCAAAAGACTCATGATGGAAAATGCTATCCACATCCAGAGAAAGAACTATGGAATCTGAATGCAGAGGGAAACATATTATTTTCTTCTTTTTTTTTCATCATTTTTCCCTTTTGTTTTGATTCTTCTTTCACAACATGACTAATGTAGAAATGTGTTTAATATGATTGTACATGTATAGCCTATATCATGTTGCTTGCTGTCTTGGGAAACTGAGAGGGAAGGGAGGGAAGAAGAAAAAAATTGGAACTCAGAATCTCATAAAAATGAATGTTGAAAACTAAAATAATTAAATAAATTTAGAAGAAGAAAAAGAAAAGAATGTGAGCTCCTTGAGGCCAGGGACTGTCTTACTTTTCTACTTTTATCTTGAGCAATTAGCAAAGTGTGTTGGACTTGGTAAACACATAATGAATACTTTTTCATTTATTTATTCATTCATGCATTCATTCATTCATGGGAAGTGTCTCAGGCCAATGAATCAGGGGTTACCTTGGTCACCATAGTAAAATTATTAGGAAGTGCTTGTTAGATTATTATTGGACTGGAAGGTATTTCTGTACTTGAGTAAGTATATGTGAAAAAATAATTCCATAGCCAAATATATATATTTCCTAGGATCTCTTTTTTAAAATTAAAATGAATAAAATTTAATTAAAGAAAAGCAAGAAAAATGTTTAAGATGTCTAGAAAACTGATTGCATTTTTGTAGCATTTTTATAACATTTTGCTTTAACATCCATTTGACCCTCACAACAACTCCAGGAAAAAGGGAGAGAATCCAAGTATTTGTAGCCCCGTTGTACAGAGGAAAAAACTTAACTTCAATTTCTTCTGGTGACTTGCCCAGAGACAGCCACCTATTCAGAAGGAAGGGCAAAAATGCAAAGTAAAGAACACAAGGCTGAAAATAGCTCTTATTTACATGATTATATTAGCCAATAGAACATAAGCTTCTTGAGTTTTTCCTTTTTGTCTTTGAATCTCTAGCCCATAATATAAAGTCAATCCTCAATTTTTGTTGGGGTGATGTTCCTAGAAAACAGAGCAAAAGCTAAAAATGTAAATGTTGCTACATTGAAGCTATGAGAAATAAGGGGTTAGGTTCCTGTGACAACCAAAAACAGTAATCTTTCACTCAAAATTGCTGAAAATACACTTCTCTGCATACAATTCTTTATAATAAAACATTACTTCTGATAATATGCACTTTCCCTAACACAATAACCATGAAATAATCCTTAAAATGCAGTACACAAAATAAAATTGGTAACATGCAAAACTTTTTTCTTGCTAGTAATTCCCTAGAATTCTATGACCTTTGTGCTAACAGCTCAATTTTTAAAAAAAATTATTTTGGACAATATTCACTTTTCATAACACATGCAATCTACAGTACCATAAACACTGTACAGAAAATAAAATATTTAAAACTAAAAAAATTTTTAACCTGAATCTTTCCTTCTGCTGTGATAGATGGTGGTGTTGTATAGAATATTGTTGTAAACCTCTTTACCTTGACTGTCCCCTGAAAACCAAGTGAGAGGTTGTTAAGACTTTAGTCACTGCTGTCCAATGACCAGGAGACTGTTGGAGTCTCAACATCACCTCATAGCCTAAAGGACTTGCACTACACTGGGGGTATAATTGCAACATAAATCTTGAGTTTTAAAAGCAAACAGTGAAAATATGCAATGGGGGCTCTACTCTACAATGGTAGGATGAAGAAGATCAGGGAAGTATCCAGTAAGCCATTCCACAAACTTGAGTGCCTCTCTTTTCTTTCTCTACTATATATTACCAACAATGTGCCTAGTTGTCAGTGAGAAAGTAAAAATAAGATTACTTATAAAATCACACAAATGCTTGAAGTTAAGAAAGTTAAACCCCCAATGTTAAGGACTAATTGTATATAGTATCTTGCACATAATAGGCACTTAACACATGCTTGCTGGATTGAATTGAACTGAATCTGCTATTCTCCAGGGGGAAATGAAATAAGCTGCTAAGGACAACTATGGATTGTTATTACAAGCAGGGAATCGAACCCAAGAGTTTGGAATCACAGAAAGTTTTCATCTTAGGGGTGGTTAAAGAATCTGCTAACCCATGAAAGCTTTATACTAATAATCAAGGGTCTATAATTTCATGGTATACAAACTATAAATGGGGTAGCTCTAGCTAATGACACAATTTGAACTTATCTATCCCTTACAATCTTAAAGAGTTGCATAAGAGTCAGGAAAGTTAAGTTAGCATGCTCATTGGTGCACAGCTAGTAAATGTGTATGAGGCAGGATATGAATCCAGATTTTTCCAAGTTTGTCTATGGGATATCATATGTATACATAGGTATATACATATATGTATATATACATGCATGCATGTATATATTTATGCATATTGTTATATGCATACACATAAAGATATTATATATAATACCTATAGCACCCACAGGTACACCCAAAAGTAATGGTATGATACCCCAAGTCGACAGAGGGAAGGGAGGGAAGGGAAAGAAGAAGAAAGAAGGAAGGAAGGAAAAAGAGACAGAGAGAGAGACAGAGAGAGAGACAGAGAGAGAGACAGAGAGAGAGACAGAGAGAGAGGGAGGGAGGGAGGGAGGGAGGAAGGAAGGAAGGAAGGAAGGAAGGAAGGAAGGAAGGAAGGAAGAGAAAGAAAGAAAGGAAGGAAGGAAGGAAGGAAGAAAGAAAGAAAGAAAGAAAGAAAGAAAGAAAGAAAGAAAGAAAGAAAGAAAGAAAGAAAGAAAGAAAGAAAGAAAGAAAGAAAGAAAGAAAGAAAGAAAGAAAGAAAGAACTGGCTAGTTCGAGTTGGGTCCCCAGTGGGGCAGCTTCTACTACTACTCATAGAGGTTGTTGTTGTTTATCCTTCTGCCCAAAGGAATATAAAATTTGATCTCTGAAACCTCTGAAGGTATCTTGGAGTTTACCAGCCAGATTTCTTTCTTAAGGCCCATGCCTTAAACCCAAATCACTCTGGCTTTCCTTGATTGGCCAACAGTAGGTCCCAGGCCAAGCCCTACTTGGTCATTGTTTGGGCCTTGATTAGCTCTGAGTTATTGTAAATAGCAATTGTTTCTGTTTTGTCCAGAAACCCTGGCGGTCTTCCCCTCCCAGATTGATTTTTTTTTAAAAATTAAGTAAAATAGGTCATTCTCTACCTCATTTCTCACCTACCCTTAATCACTGAATGGGTGCTGCCTCAGTCAAACTGAGACCTGTTAAAGAACTTAGCTTAAAAAGGCCAAAGTCCCCCACTATGTCCCAGGTCATCTCCAGTCATCCAGATCTATATCTGGCCACTGGACCCAGATGGCTCTGGAGGAGAAAGTGAGGCTGGTGACTTTGCACAGCTCTCCTTCAGTTAAATCCAATTCATTTGCCTGTCATAGTATCATCTCCCTGATGTCTTGGTCCTCTTCAAGAATGAAGGACAAACAACAACAAAAATAATAACACCTGTATGTGTGTTTATATGTATATATTTATATGTGTATATACATACATACATGCACATGTGTCTATATGTGTGTATGCGAATTATTTTCTCTAAAATAGTTCAGATATAGTCTTACTTGGAAACAAGGTCTAGTTCAGTATAATAATAGCTAACATTTATATAATCCTTTAAGGTTTGTGAAGTACTTTACAAATATTATCTCATTCTATCCTCACAAGGACCCTGGGAGGTAGGTGCTGTTATTATCCCATTTTACCAATGAGAAAACTCAGACACACAGAGGTTAAGTGACTTACCCAAGGTCACACAGTTAGTAAGTGTCTAAGGCCACATTTGAACTCAGAATTTCCTGGCTTCAGTTCTAGCACTCTATCCACCGCACCAACCAGCTGCCCATAAACAGTATAGGCTATTTACTACCTGTATAACCTTGATCAAATCACCCAACCTTTCTGGTCCTCAGTTTCCCCATCTGCAAAATGAAAGGATCAAATTAAATGACCTTCCAACCTCCAAATCTATCATCCTTACTTAGAACTTGATTTTCTTGGGCTTTTGACTCTCTTTTTGGACCATCTCTTGTTTGGAAAGATTAAGTGATTGGCTCCAAATCACAGAATTACTAACTGACCAATCATTATTCAAACTCAAATCTTTTAATTCCTATGTATCATATGCTCTTTCAGTTATAGTTCATTTTTAAAGTACTTTAATTTTTAAAGATTCCATATGGCCCTTTGACGATGGATCACCTTCTCCCTGCCTTCCTCAAGGAAGGATAGAGGGTCCCATACAGCTCCAGTCACTGTCCACACAGGTTGAGGGAGAACATGAGGCCTGGGCTAGTCCAATCTGTTCATAGGTACTTTCCTCTTGCCATTTCAAAGAACAAAGGGTCTTGGGGGTGCTGGGTAATGTTTCTCAAGCACACAATGCTAACCTGGAGTCTAGGCTTACAATGAAAACAAGATGGCCCGGTGTTTGATGGTGGGTTTCAGGTTACTGGGGCGCACAAGGCTGGAATTCTGATCGACCCACAAGCAAAGCTGAAATTTAATCCTACCATAATAAATGCCCAGGACTTTCTCAAATGACTGTACCACAGTCCAGGTCATAAAACATTACAATGCTCTCATGTCCTGTTTAAAGGTGAGTCCTGCAGACCAATAAAAATTCCTAACCCAGGCTCCTTCATGCACTTCCTTGCTGGGTGACATACTCTGAATAGTCAAGGGAGCTAACCCTGAAGTCCAATATACGAGCTGCTGACATCGCCTCCTCTTCTCACTTTGATCCGTTGTTCTGTTTAGCAAGCAATTCTATCTAAATACTACTCAAGGGGTGCACCTATATTTTGTGCCACTGTCCTCTGAGCAGAAGATATTGCTGGGGAAGAAAAGAAGAAACCCCATGGGACTTGGGGGAGATAGACTTTGTCACTTTCTTTACTCTAGAGACACCCAGAACTACCAGTAAGGAGTTAGTAGATTAAATTACTAACACTTTTGTGTGAATGAATTTGTGTTACTCCTTACAGGGCATGTGCATTTCAAAAGCAGCACCTGCCAGAAGGAGTGATGTTTAATCTAAAACAGGGGCTCTTAACCTAAGGCCTATAAAATTTAAAAAAAACTATTTTTGACAATTGTATTTAAATATAATTGATTTCCTTTATAATTGTAAGTATTTTATCTGTGCATTTAAAAGCATTATTCTGAGAAGGGTTTACCAGATTGCCAAAGGGGCCCATGTCACCAAAAAGGTTAAGAGCATATGTCTTAAGGGTAGTACTCTAACAGTAGAATTTCAAGCACTGCAGTTACTTCACGCTGTTGTTGTTGTTGAGTCATTTCCATTGTGTCCATTGTGATACTAGAATAATTTGTTATTTCCTTCTCCAGCTTATTTTACAGATTAAGAAACTGAGACAAAAAGTGACTTGCCCAGAATGACACAACTAATAAGTGTCTGAGGCTGAATTTGAACTCAGGTCCTCTTAACTCCAGGCCCCTGCACTCTATCCACTGCACAACTTAATTGTCCCAGGTATTTGTATGGGGATATTTTAGAATAAAAGGTTTTTTTAATGCCCCCTAACCCCTTTTTTTTAATTTGTAACAAGCACAAATAGAAGAAAACCATGATGTAGGTGATACAATTGTGTGAGCACTGAGGGACCCATTTACCAGGCATCTGAAGATGCCAAAGTTGTGGGGAAAATCTTGGGCCTCTCTGATTCCAAAAACAGGTGCCAGAAAAAACATGCTAAACTTTCACACAGGTATCATGCAGGAGTGCTGGCTGTTGAGAGCCAATTAATTTTCAGTATTAGCATTTACATTTGAGCAATTGTCAAATGCTACAAATCAGGACTTGATTTATTATTTTGTCGATTGCCCAGCCTCGATAAAGTGATGGAGAAAATATTAATGATGCAGATTCAACTTAAAAGTGTGTTGGTTATACTTTTAGTAATCATTTATCAGCATGAAATTTTTATCTTTATGAGGGTCTTCTTCATCCACCAAGCATTGTGGACATCGTATTATGGTATTTAAGGTATTCATAGGAAACAAGCAAGCTTGTGCAACAAAAGATAACATTTTTACCATCTCACCATTGGATTAAAGATGCAGAGAATTTAAAATCCCACTATGCTTATTGTTTGATTATGAAAATGCATTTGACTAGGTGAAATAAAACATTCCTTTACCAACTTTTATATCAAGATGTCCCCCATCAATATATCATGATCATTCAGGATTTCTTGAAAGATACAACAATAAAAATAACCCTGTTCAAAATAACCCCTCTTCACCCTCCAATAAATATTAAGTAAGGCATAAAATAGAGATAAAGGTATGCTCACCAAAATTATTCACCACCATGGTGGAGGACATGGAGCATCAAATCTAAGTTAAGGAGTGATTCCCTGTGGATGGTGGGGTTTTCTACATACTCCACATGCTGTGTTGACTATATCAAGCCCTAAGACATTGCAGAACTTTCCAAAAAAAATCTGTGATCACTCAAAGGAGTTTGGCCCAACCATCCTCACAAGAAGGACCAAACAGATGATGAATGTCTATTGTCTAGATTTCAACATGCAACCAAAAGAATAACCTATAATAACCTATAAGAAACTTTTTCTAACAGAATGTATAGCTCTTGGACATACATACAGATAGATAATGAGCAGATCCTAGAGTTGAAAAGGAGGAGGACAACAGGTTAGAGCACTTTTAAGAAATTGCAATGGATTTTTCGTACCCTCCCCCAACCTGACACGATCTTCCCATAACAGCAAAGACCTGTGGTTTGTTGGTTTGTTTGCTTTTTATGTAAATATTTTACCACTGTGGCTTCCTGGCAGAGACCTGGAACACCATTACCTATGAAGAACTGAGGGTGAGGATCACAGAGAAGGCAATGGAAAGGCACATGGTAGGTATGAGCAGCCTGCAACATATAACCAGCAAGGACCTTCCAAGAAGATCAGGAGTAAAGGATGTCATCAATTTTAAGACACAAAGGAAAGATGGGCTAGTCACATGGTGAGAGCAAGGGATAACAGGTGGATAGCCAGGGTTCTCCATAAGTGGCCCTTGTGATGTAAGGAAAAGGCAGGGAAGGCTTCTAGCACATTGGGTGAACCTCAGTGGCAGATTTTGGGGAGGGCACACATGAAAGTTGCACAGGATAGGGAGGCATGGAGGAGTCACAATCTGTATCATCAAAGGAAACACCAGAGTCTGGGAGATCACAAAGACAGTTTAGAAGTTGTTTGAGTTATTTTCAGTTTTGTTTTGGTTTTTTTTTAGTTCTCCAGACCTTTGCCTTCATTTGTATCTGGAACGCCCAATAAGGCAACTCCTTCTACCCATGTGAATCAGGGGCTGTTCTACAATGTATAGTGTTACAGAGTTTCCCGGGATAGTGAGAGGTCACATCCTGTCAAAGGTCATTCAGCCAATAATAAGAGGTGAGACTTTCACCTAGATCTTCTTGGCTCCAAGGCTAGCTCTCCATTTACTAGGCCAATCTTTCTCGCTTTGTCACATAACCATTTCATTATATTGCAGTAGGTGATAGATAGATAGATAGATAGATAGATAGATAGATAGATAGATAGATGGATGGATAGATATCTATACATATATATGCATAGAGAGAAAAAAGAGAGAGACAGAGACAGACAGACAGACATAAAGAGAGAACACCTCAGGTTCTTTCAACTTCTTTTTATGTGTTGTCTTCCCTCCCTTAAATTATAATCTCTTCAGAATGGGGAGAACATTATATATAGTAACAGCAACATTGTGTGATATGATAGACTATAATAGACTTAGCTCTTCTCAGTAATACAATGATCTAGGACAATTCCTAAAGACTCATGATGGAAAATGTAATCCACATCCAGAGAAAGAACTATACAGTCTGAATGCAGATTGAAGCATACTATTTTCACTTTTTTTAGGTTTTTTTTTCTTTCTTATGGTTTTTCCCTTTTGTTCTGATTTTTCTTTCACAATATGACTAAAGTGGAAATATGTTTAATATGATTGTACATATATAACCTATATCAGATTGCTTGCCATCTTGGGGAGGGGGGAGAAGAGGGAAGGAAGGAGAAAAATTTGGAACTCAAAATCTTACAAAAGTGAATGTTGAAAGCTATCTTTACGTGTAATTGGGAAAAAATAAAATACTGTTAAGTGGAAAAAATAAAGATTATAAGCTCTTTGAAGGCAGGAATTGTCTTCTAATTTTGTATGTGTATACCTAGTATTTAGCACAGTACCTGACATAGGAGAGACTTAATAAGTATTTATTGGCAATGATTATAACCCTGAACAAGTCACCTAGCCTCTCTGGACCTCATTTTCTTCATTTGTAAAATAAAGGTATTGGTCATCTAAGCTCCCTTCCAGCTCTAAATCTGTGACCCTATTATCCCTCCACAATCCCAGCAATGAACCCTCTTTTGTGATTTTTTTTAATAAGCAAAATCACCTGATAGTGCTTGCAACTTAAGAGAAGATGCAAAATTCTATCCTAACAGTTCTCTACCTGTATCCTAGAGAAAGGAGGTATGTTTTTTGATGGAACTCTTCAAAGCATGCAATATTGCCACCAGCCCACCCACTTGTAAAGTCATCACTGAGGGCAGGAATTAAGGACTGGGATGAAAAGAGGGAGAGTGCCTGGAGGGAACAAGAAGACATCTTCAAGGGGAAAAAATGCTTTAATCTGATTTAGCCAACCTGATGGAAAGGGCACTTTGTACCAGCTCATATTTCCATTAGCTGTATAGCTCCCTTTCCACCTGGGTTCAGCCTACACAAATTGATGATAAGAAGGCAGTGCCCTTTGCCAGGAAAGACTTTGTGCCTCCCTTTCCCTCCCTCCTCCCCCCATCTGCCTATGCCAGCCCAAGTGAATAGACATCCCTCTGGGATGATGAGTGGGCAGGGATTTTTTTTTCTACAATCTCATCCCATTTGGCTTGAGCTAACTCTGGTCTGTCCAGTGAAAACTTGGCCCCATTCATTCTGGAATTCTGCCCCAATCGGTAGCTAGCATCCAGTCCTTTAGGAAAGCCAAAAGCAAACCTTGAATGCACTTGGCCAATTGTTCACAGCTCTCAAATAAAGGAAGGGGGGTGGGCAGGGAACAGGGAGAGAGAAGATTGGGTAACCTGATCTCCATTGTGAATAGTCTGGTCTCTGGGGATACAAGAGACCATTGGGTTATCTCTTCATCCACTTGTTTCCCTGAATGTGCCAACAACCCTCTCTTGTGACCCACATCTCTGTCTGCCAGATCTTTCAGGGTCTGAGGAGATTTGGCAAGAAGAGAGGGTGTGAGCTTCTGTGGCAATGACTCTATTACCCTCATTGTTCTTCGGAGTCTCCTCAGGTGACCTTCATTTTCTAGTTCTCATATGATCCCCTAGGCTTTCAAAGGGCAAGGCAGGAAAGCCATAAACTGGTCCCGCAAAATCTCTGCCCTATCGGAGCTTCCTTGAGGAAGCTGGGGTATCTTACCATAACATCACCAGTCCCTTCACTAGGGCAGCAGCATTGACTGAGGTGACCTTTAGGTTTTCATCCTTGTTATTTCATTCCCTCTCAGTGTGGGGGATGGTTAGGCCAGCCTCTATAAACAACAGAGCCTTTGAACCTGAGTTAGGACAAATACCCACAAGGCCAAACAAGCTGACCTTTCTTGAAGACTTTGACCATTCTACATGGAAAGATACTTCAGAGGTTGTGGCATTTTCCAGGGCTGTGATTTATGTGAAAATGGTTTAAGAGCATCCAAAGGGTCCTTTTTGCCCACTCTGTTTAGCCTGGCCTCATGTTCTGTGGTTTAAATAATGAAAGGGACATCTCGGCTAATGACTTTGATGGAATCCATTCTTCTAGAGGCTATTTTGAAACACTATGGAAAGCAAATTGGCTGCACACACCTAGAAAACTAATATTTTAATAAACTCCCAGAGACAGTTGTATGAGACCTCTGTGTTTTTCCTTAAAATGGTGTTTTGAAATGGAAGCCAATGCGGTTACCCTGCCATTCCTCTAAACCAAAGAAAGACAGATACCTCAAGACATTTGGTTTCTAGGTTTCCTTGAGTTCATCTCCTGTATTGGGGGGGGGGGCACTTCCTGTTTGAAAACATGCAACCACCAAAGGTGAAGTTGTGACCAAGAAAATAATTACAGCTCTGTGTTCCATGATTACACTTGAAAAAAAAAAAAAGACAAGTCAGCATAATCACAAACTAGCAGCAAGGAGACCTAAGTCCTAAAGGCATCTGGGAAGCACAAGTCCTGTCTTGGACTTGGAGTGCAAGGAAAGACCCAAGTAAAAATCCATCCTCAGATACTTAATAGCTGTGACCTTGGGCAAGTTGTTTAACTTTCTCTGCCTCAGTTTCTTCATCTGTAAAATGGGGATAATAATAGCACCTACCTCCTAGAGTTGTTACAAGAATAAAATGAGATAATGCTTGTAAAGTGATTTGCAAAACTTAAAGTGCTAGATAAGTGAGACTGTTGTTACTATTAATATTGTTATCAGTAGCTGTATGACTGTGGGAAAGTCTCTTAAATTCTCTGTGTTTCATTTACCTCATCTGTGAAATGAGAGGATTAGACCCAACAGCCTCCAAGGTCCCTTTCAGTTCTAAATCTAGGATTCTATGATCTTAAGTGACTTACCTAAATTAAGTAGTTAATGCCTTCCTTTTACAAAGGAGGAAACTCAGATCACTCCTACAGATCCCAAATGTCTTGCCTTCCAGGTCTACCATTCCATCTTTCTACTGTACAGAAATGTGGCCATGAGAAGTAACAGACTAACTGTGCTAACTAGGCAATCTCCTGAATCTGCTTCTTTCTTCATGTATTGGGAAGAAGAGGTCATTTATATGCCTCTTCTATTAGTCTGTTGTTCCACCGAGCCCTGTATTTCCTTGGTGGAGATAATGGAAGAAAAGTATGGAGAAAAGAAGGGAGGGTGGCTATGTATGTACTGACCATAATCACATCAGAACATTTGGAAGCACTGCCTCTATTTGGGACTGTCAGAGCCCCAGCTAATAGTCCTATACAATCTTATTTGATCCATAACTATTTCTGTAAACCAATGTATAGAGTTCCCACATATAGCCCTAGAGGGGATAATGGTGATGGTGGTGGTGTATAAACATGTGAGTCTTATAGAAAGGTTCAATATTAACTAAAAAATAATAATACCAACTATACTACCACAGGGAGTGGATAGAGTCAGGAAGACCTGGGTTGAAGTCTTACCTCTGGTGCTGTTGGCTCCATGACCTGGCTAGTTACAGAATCTCTCAGTACCCCCAGGCAATTTTTTAAGACTGTAAATTACAAAACAGCTGTCAATCTGCACCGGTAGGAATTTTAACAAGCATTTATTAAGCACTTAGAATGTACCAGGCGTAGAGAGTGCCCTATACCGATACAATCACAATCCTGATCTGGAAAAGAAAAAAAAAAGAATGAAAATATAAAAGAAAATAGCTACTTTGTTGTGAGCAGTGGAATCTGAGGATTATATTCAAGACTCAGCTCAAATACCACCTACCACCAAGAGGCCTTTCCTGGTCTCTACCCCAACCCATACACACCTTTTACTCTCTCCCTCTAATGCCTTCTTTATGAGACTATCTCTAATTTCACTTGAATATTTCTTGTATAGACATAGTTGTTTACATGTTGTCTCCCTCACCAGATTGTAAGCTCCACAAGGTCGGGGACTGTCTTTTGCCTTTCTTTGTATCCCCATCCAGCACTTAGCATGGTCCCTGGTCTAAAATAGATGTTTATTAACTATTTTTGCCTTTTTCTATATCTCCAGTGCTTAGATAGCTTCGTAACTACTTGTTGACTTGTCTTGAGTGTATTTTCCTGTTGGACATAGTAGGTTAATCTGTTCACATCTACTGAAAGGGAAGAAGAGGGTAAGGGTGGGGAGTTTTCTGTTTTGTTCCACATTGATCATGGCACATCAGACATCTCTTCATGCTAAATGCTCACGGTCAACTTGTTGCCTAGCATTAGCTGGATCTGGTTTGGGGCAGGACATGTAGATAGATAGATGACCAAACCAGCTGATGATTAGTCATGGGGAGAGATGGAAGACCCTTCTCATAATCCTGGTTTGGTTTAGGAATTTGGCAGGTGCTTCAGAGAGGAAGCAAAGTTGTGAGGTTACAAGGTGAAGATGTCCTATGAGCCAAAAATCTTCATTTCAACAGCTGCTCACCCCAATGAATGAGAAAACAGGACTTCCTCTGGCCACATCCACTGCCAAATCTATCTGATATCTGAACTGTCCATCCATAAAGCTATGGACCTGAAGCTATATAATCTGGTCTACATTCATTATGTGTCTCAGCCAGACCCCAGAGTCTAATTAGGGTAGGACAGCCTATATAGTTCTGTGAGCATTGTCCTTGTGACTCCTTATGAAGTGATTTTATATAATTCACTGAAATTAACCCCAGTTGTTTAGTGTTGTTTCTTCTCCCCATTCCTCTAATTAGCTTTTCATTAAGCCTCCCCAGGAACAACTAATTAAAACTTACATAAGGATAAACACTAGCCCAATTTGTTATTAGATTTCACTCTGTTAGAGAGACTGTTCATTTTGGTTTTTGGTTTTGTTTTGTTTTAGGCAATTATGGTTAAGTGACTTGCCCAGGGTCACATAGCTAGGAAGTGTTAAGTGTTTCGTCTGAGGCCGGATTTCAACTCAGGTCCTCCTGACTTCAGGGCCAGTGCTCTATCCATTGTGCCTTCTAGCTTCCTTCGAGACTGTTCATTCCGGAACCATGATGAGATGGGTTGTCTTCTCTGGGTTCCATTCCTGGGTGTGCCCCAGGGATGCTGATAAACCTCAGACAAGTTTTACAGTCTCTCTGTTCTTCTCTTTTTCCATCCTTTTTAACAGAATGCTGAAACTGACTTCCAAAACATTCTGAGGCCATCAGATGGAGTTATCAGGACTGGGTTCTAGTCTGAGCTCTGCCACCAACTTGTCCACTGACCTTAGTCTTGTGACCTTATTTCTTTGGGCCTCACTTTCCTTCTCTTTCAAATATTAGATCATCTCTAGGAACCTTTCTGCCTTTAACAGATTAGGTTTGAAAGCCACTGGCTTAACCTGGTTTTGACTTGACGTTGATTACTTCAGTTGGTAGAGGTAAGTGCTAATGATCTCAGGTCATGGGTCGCATTCTCAGAGGGACTAGTGAGCTTTTCTTTGTTCTCTACCCACATGTTATGCCCCTAACTCTGCAAGAATGACTCACAAAAAGAGAAGGCAGGAGAGAGATTGTAGATGAATCACTGCAAATCTATCACTGCTATAGGAAGAATCCTCGCAAAGCATATATCTATAGATTCATATTCTCTGTCAAGCCATGCTCAAGGTAGCAAAGTTTTGTTTTCATTGAGTTGTCGGGGCTTTCCAGAGCTTTCAAATTATCTCTCCAAAGACAAAGTATTGCTCTTCAGAAGTTGGATTTTACTTGGTAGGCAATGGAAAATCCAATTAAACTTCTTAGGTGGTCACTTAAGAACTTTCATAATATAACCTCAAACTAATGTCCTGGCTTCATTCCACATTACTTCTCTTCACATTCTTAAATGTTCCAGCCAAACTAGAACAAGAATGAAGCCCACGAACATGTTGCACCGTTTCAGTATCTCCATGCATTTGATTATATAGATGTGTCTGCTTTCCTATGTCAAACTGACATCCTTTAAGGCTCCGATCAAAAGCCACTTCCTCCAGAAGCCTTCTGCGATTTCTCCCATTCTCCAACCTTCCCAGTAGGAAATGATCTCTCTTTTATCTGATTTCAACACTTTGTATTCTTCTTACACTTTTAGGTGTAACTTATAATAGAACAGGTGATTTTTCTAAAGCATAGATCTAGCCATGTCACTTCTGTCTTTAAGAACTCTAATAATTTTAGGGGGCAGCTAGGTGGTGCAGTGGATACAGTACCAGCCCTGAAGTTAGGAGGACCTGAGTTCAAATCCGGCCTCAGACCAAATACTTGACACTTACTAGCTGTGTGACCCTGGACAAGTCACTTAACCCCAATTGCCTTAAAAAAAACCTCTAGTAACTTTCTGATACCTCAAGGATCAAATGTAAACTCCTCTGTTTGACATTTAAAACTATAACCTGGCCCTTTCCTGTCTTTCCAGTCTTTTTTTTTTCACCTTATACCCCTCCATGAACTACATAGTCCAGTTCCACTGGCCTCCTTGCCCAAACATGACCTCTCCTATCTCTGTGTCTTTGTATTGGCTATCCTCCATTGCTGTAACGCTCTTTCCCTTCACTTCCATCTCGTGGTCCCTCTGGCTTCCTTCAAGACTTAGTCCACTCCTACCTTCTGCAGGAAGCCGTTACTGGTTTCTCCCATCAGAATGTGTATTCCCTGAGAGCAGAGTCTGGCTTTTGTTTTGCCTTTCTCTGTTTCCCTAATGCTTAGCATGCTGCCTGGCACATAATAAGTGCCTACTAAATGATTGTTGACTGACTGACAATGCACACTGGAACTTTCGTAAAATCGTAATCACCTTTATCATAATGTAAGAGCTTACACAAAATAAACATGGTTACATCTTAATCTATGTTGAATGAGTGAATGAATTTCTCAATCAGAAGGACATTCATTTGTTTGATTAAGTGCTTATTACATGCAATGCACTGTGCAAGATGTTAAGTGAGAAACAAATTAACAATTTATTATCAAGCAGGTAAGACCAGTGTTCTTAATATAACCATATCTCTAAGAGAAAAGAAATAATGGGAAAATCAGTAAGTGCCTTGGCCAGCCCGAGGCAACACTGCATGCCTAGACTCTTTGTCTTTGTTATTGTTTTTTGTCCTTCATTCTCGAAGAGGACCATGATATCAGGGAGGTGACACTATGACATGCAAGTGAATTTGGATTTAAGTGAAGGAGGGCTGTGCAAGGTCACCAGCTTCACTTTCTCCTCCAGAGCCATCTGTGTCCACTGACAAGACATAGATCAAGACAACTGGAGATGGCCTAGGATGCAGTGGGGGACCTTGACCTTTTCAAGCTAAGGTCTTTAACAGGTCTCAGTTTGACTGAGGCAAGGCTCAATCAGTGAGTAGGGCTTAATAAGAAATCTTGGAATATTTAGATTTGTTAGCCTAGTTCCATCACTTACGAAATGTGTAACCTTGGGCAATTCATTTCATGTCTCTAAGGCTAATTTTCTTCATCTGTAAAATGACCTCTGAGTCCCTTCCATCTCTAGACCTATGTTCCTTAACCCAAAGGAATGGATGTTTCTTTGGTTGAATTTCTAGCCCACTATTAAACCTTATTCCTTGGCTTCTAGAGCTGAAAAAAGATCTTATATATCATCTCTCCCAATTCCCTCATCTTACAGGTAAAGAAACTGAGGATCAGAGAGGGAAATAGGTTGAGCAAAGTCACACAGCAAAGGCAGAATTTGAACCTGGGTCCTCTGCCTCCAAATCAGTGCCATTCTCATGATGCCATGCTGCCAAGGGTGGGGGAGCAGAGGCAAGAGAGAACTTTGAGGATGGTAGCTGTACCACCATTCTTCAAATAATACCGCACAAGATGGTCACCCACTCTGCTTAAGCATAAGACTATTCCAGGTTAATAAAGGACATATATATGACCAAAATTTAAAAAAAAATTAGAGGCATACTACTCAATATTTCTGAGATGTTTTATTTCTCAAAAGAATAAATTCCTCCTTTCTTTCCTACAGTGGGGCACTATGAGTATGGAACATTTCAGATAGTATCAGACTCAATCACTATGCTGGTTGGTTCTACTGAATTGCCTTTTTTCCCCTTTCATCTTAAATTATGTGTTGCAAAATCTGATTGTCTGGATAAGGAAGGGGCAAGGGATGATTTCAGAAATAAAAGTGATATAAAAACAAAACGTATCAATGAAAAGTTGAAAAATAAATAAAAAGAATGATAAAAAGGAGCAAGGAAGGAAAAAAGCACCATTCTTCCACTGAATTGTTTTCTATTCTGCTTGTGCAAAGCTTGAGTGAATTTTTGAAGTGTCAAGTAATGAAAAACAAATGACCTTTTTGGGTTAGAAAAGATCTTTAAGTGATTCTCCCTGCCATTCACTGGGTAGGAAAAGAGTATGCATGAGGTGGTACCATCACTTACCCCTTCTCTTTCCCTCCCCACCCCCCACCACCCAAGAGGCAGAGAGAGAAAAACATGCTGACAAGTTTAATTTCATTTTCAAGGTCAATATTTCCCTGAAATAAAAATCCTCAGTCAGAGATTTATCTTATAATAGAAAACTGTCTGAGGTTGCATTCCTGGGAGAAGACGGAGCATAGATGTGTGGAAAGAACACTGTGGTAAGAATCTGGAGACTTGGGATCCAGCCCTCACCTTATAACTTCCTGGCTTTGGACCCTTGGACAAGTCACTTCCCTTCTCTGAGACTCCATTTCTTTATCTGTAAAATGGGAGGGATCGTACTTGGGACTCTGCTTCAAAGTATTGCTTTGAGAAAAGTGTTAAGAAAACTACAAAGCAGTCACAGCATAAGCATGGGCTGTTATACCCATCCATGACCACCCAGTTAACTAGTGACATGATGTGGCCATGAGCTCAGGTCTCCTCGTTCTGTGAGTCCTATGCATTTTCCCAGGATGCCACGTTGCTCACTGAATTTCTGTCAATAATAGAGATAACACTTTACCTCCCTCGTATTATTATTGTTGTTATTGTTATTATTATTATTATTATTATTATTATTATTATAAGGATCAGATGAGGTCATTGTTCCATACCTTTCACACTAAAGTGAATCTCAGAGGTCTAGTGTAATCCCTTGAGTTTATAGATTCAACTAAATTTAATAAATACTTATTAAGCACCTACTATATGAAACATACTGTGCCAGGGGCAGGGAGTGCAAAAGGAAAAAAAAAGGATACACTCCCTCCCTTCAAGAGAGAAAAGTCAACTGACTTGTCTGATGTCCCACAAGTAGTAATTAGCAGAGCCAGTATTTGAACCCAAAGCCTGAATCTGCAGAGCCTGTGTCTTTTCCCCTAAACAACTAAATAGTACAGTGACTAGAGTGTTGGATTTGAGAGTCAGAAAGATCTGAGTTCAAACACAACCTCAAGTACTTCCTAGCTGTGTTTCCTTGGGCAAGTCACTTAACCTCTGTCTGGCTCTGTTTCCTCATCTGTAAAATGGGAATGATAATAATAATGATAATTAATTTAACAAATAATTAGATAAAAGAAAAAACAAATAAATAAATGTCAAGTGTAAGATGGCGTTATTTTGCTAAAGATGCCTATTTTGAGGTATATGTCATTTTCTTCATAAAAACTTTCCTCTATCTTATATTTATTCTATAACCCAAGTAAATTTTTAAAGATGCTCACTGAACATGACGATTAAGCATTGTTAGTCATGATACTGTCCTAAAGGCAAAGGAGTTTTTTGTTTTAAAGATACAATACTTGCCCTCCACAAGTTTGAAAGGCAACATGGAATTGCTTCATTCATTCATGTTTCATTTAGGCTGAAAATTCAATTTAGATTTTTTGAGCCCCTAAAGACCAACTACACTATATGCTCCAAGGCATTAGAAGGAGACCCAAAAGTAATCTGTTTGCCTCATTGGAGAGGTAAGCTATTCACACATGATACAACTCAAATATTGCCATGGAAATACCAAGACAGTGTAATAGAAGGGAGCCAATGAGCAGCCAGCAGGTTTCCCGACCAGGGCAGCTTTTACTGTCTTCCTTTCCTGCCCTCTGAGTCAATGGTCCTCGTATTATTGTGTTTTTAAACTTAGGACCTCTTAGAGACAGGCTGTGAGAAAAGCTGATAGCAGTAGGTAGCTGTCCAGCAGAAGTTCACTCATTTAGGGAAGCAGGAGAGCAGGGTCAGTCTTAAGTGCTCAGGCATAAAGCATTCTTGTCTGTGAAAGGTGGCAAAGGTGGCCAATTATCTGACTCAGCTAAACTCAGAGTCTCCTCATTCTGCTAGTAGCTAAAACTCCTGCCTGGCTCTAGGTCTCTGGCTCTTGCCCCTGCCATTATCTTAGCTTCCTATGTCTCTAAAAACCAACCCCTAACAGCACCAACGAATGAATATTTCCAGTGCTTCACCAAGTCAGGACCTTTTATCCTCAGTCTCTCCCTGCTACTGAATTCCCAATGCCTAAACCTTCTCCATGGAGAAACTCCACCTTCATCTCTAGAAAAGCCAGCACTGCAAAAAAGGAAAGATCACAACTTATTCATTTCTGTGCCAAGGAAGTTGAGGGTCTACTGATTGAGGAAGAAATCTTCCTTGTGGAGAAAACTGGAAAGAAGTTACATTTTTTTAGAAGTACCTCATGGAAGGGCAGCTAGGTGGCGCAGTGGATAGAACACCGGCCCTGAAGTCAGGTGTACCTGAGTTCAAATGTGACCTCAGATACATAACACTCACTAGCTGTGTGACTCTGGGCAAGTCACTTAACCCCAATTGCCTCACTAAATAAATAAATGAATGAATGAATGAATGAATGAATGAATGAATGAATGAATAAATAAATAAATAAATAGGGTGAAAAAAAGAAGTACCTCAAGGAGAGGGAGAAAATAAAAAAGTTTACAATAGAATCAAGAATTAGATGACATCTAACTAAGCTCTTTCCTTTTGTGACAGTTGAACTCATTCATTTTACAATTGGTTAAATTGAGGCTTGGAGGATATATTTATTTCTACTGGTGATAGTTATACTGATTAAAAGAGTTGTCATTTTATAGGTTTGCAAAAGACTAACTTCTCAGTGACTATTTCCCCTCAGGCAAAATGTCTTTAATCTGAGTAACTGCCATTGATAAACAATTCTATGGTTATGGTTGTATGAATCACCCAACTTGGCTGACTTCAGGTGTGGATGAATAGATAGGGGAATAGCTAATTATACTTTTCATTAAAATCAAATTAAAACAAAGCTTAAAAGTAATAAGTGATTACTTAACTATACTTTCAAGCTTTTCAAACAAATTAAATGCTATAGAGTAAGATTTAAAGAAATATAAACACCTAGGTACTATTAAGTAATTTTTCCCACTAAACCTCAAATGTTATTAATGTTACTGTTTAATCTAACTGATTCTTCCAAGGATAAACAGAAAATTCACCCTAAATCTTCTTGTATCGTCAGAAGCTTTCCAGGGCTCCTACTTAGTTTTGGCTTTGACATTCTGAAATGAACCCACTTGTAAGGATTTTTTGAGGAAAAGCTGTTCTAAAGTCCAACTATTTGATAAATTGTCTTTTTAAATAAGTAGTGAGAGAAAAAGCAAAGCACTAGCTTGCTTTCTAAGTATTTCACCACTGAGTTCTCAGCAATTCCTTTTTCACTATTCCTATCTCACTTCTTTTTTTCATGAAAGAAAAAAAAGTATAATGGTTACTTCTGCCTAAAGCTAAAATGAGCACCAACTTTAGAGTTGCTATAGATGTTCCCTGATAGTCCTTGTACATTCAAGACATAGAATGTATTGCTTCTGACGGACTTTCTGATGGGAGTATTGAAAAAGAAAGAAGGCAGCATTGTTGATCATTTAGATAACTGCTAGATCAGGATGTTGGGTCTTATAATTTAATGTCCCTCTATACATTAAAAAAACTGTCAACTTCACAATTTTGCCTGGGTTATGTCCCCAGCTTCCCATCTCTAGACCACAGAAAGGTAGGAGAGTATACCAAGGAGTGGGCAAAAGGGTGGAGGATCTTCCTACTTTCTCTACCCTAAAGGTATCAAAACTGGCTATTGTTTGTCATTTAGACCTCCTACTAAGACTTGGAATCTGCACTGGTGAAAGACAAGACTATGACAATGAAATAATGACTATTGGGGGCAGCTAGGTGGTGCAGTGGATAGAGCACTGGCCCTGAAGTCAGGGGGACCTGAGTTCAAATCCAGCCTCAGACCAAATACTTAACACTTACTAGCTGTGCGACCCTGGGCAAGTCACTTAACCCCAATTGCCTAAAAATTAAAAAAAAATTAAAGAAATAATGGCTATTTCAAACTATTTGGGGGTAGCAGTCATCTATGCTTCAGTGTGAATGAAAATTTGAAATTTAAAATACAAATCCCCCTGAGAAAGCCAAAACAATAACTGAGGGAGAAAAGCCCTGTTTGAAGCCAAAGTGTAAAGCATCTAAGCTTAATGGGATGGGCATTTGAGAGGTAGGAAGGCCTGGATGTTTCAGAAATTAAATCATATCATTAGGTGGCCCTTTATTTTACCTACCTCTAAGGCTGATTCAGGGTCTAGATGTTTCATTGCTTGAGTTTGGCATTCGAGTTTAAGAGTGAGAGATGCTGAAGGACAGATTTGGAAGGTTTGCAAAATCATCTTGGGATTGGGGTGGGGGAGAGCAGTAATCAAAAAGAGGATTTTAGTTTGTATATATGTTTGTTTTTTCTTCTCGCATGATAGAACTAACAAAATTAATTATTTAATTAATTAAGGAGAATTAATTAAGGAGAAAGGTAAAACAGTAGGGAAAAAGCAGAACAACCTCTGGAAAGGGGCACTGGGGTGAAAAAGTTGGGAATGTCAGAGTAGAACCAGACATTTGTTTGCCAGTTTCTTTTCAAAGGATAAAAAATAGGATGGAGGAACTATCTGGAAAGGTGTGTGACTGCGGACAGGAGGGATATGTGCAAGACAGCTTCCAGATCACGGAAAAATGCATGGAGCAGCATAAACATGAATAAGTCTCCAGGATTTAGGTGTGTGTGTGGAGGTGGTGAAAGGGGTGCTGCCAGTGAGGGAGAGTTTGTTGAGGGGGCAGGGTCGTTCTAGGTTACTACGGGAACTCACTAAGAAGCTGGTGTGATCCTTGGCAGGGGCCTGTAATTCCGCTTTGCTGTTTGCAGGGTACAGTTGGAGTGGACCCACACACTCGGAGCCAGTTTTCTTTAATAAAAGAACCAGGGAGGGGAGACAGGAAACTCTGGAGCTTCGGTCTGACTTCAGCTCTTGGAAAGATATGTACTTTTTTAAATGGGCCTGTTTGAGATGGACGGCTTCAAGCTTCCTAGGGGGCACTTGGATGACTCTGAGAGGCAGCGCATTTTTTGGCAGCAGTGGTAGTTCCTCCTTCTCTGGGTCACTGAGCGGAGAGCACTAAAGGAGGAGGCCGGATCCTGGCTAGAGCTGGACTCGGCTTGGTCGGAAATGCCCACACCTCATCTTCCTTCCTCCAGGTCCTCACTGGGGCAGGGACCCAAAAGGCAAGGAAGGTTCTGTCCCATCCTGCAAACTCTAGCTCAGCAATTCCCAACTTGTGCAGTATCCAAACCTAACTGGAGTTTTGTTTAACCGTGGTAGGTAGCATGGGAAAAAGACTGAGCTGGGCTGATTGTGTGATGTTGAGGGGGGGGAAATATATATATATATATATATATATATATATATATATATATATATATATATATATATATACTCAAATCTGTGATTTCATTATGATAGGAAACTCTTAAGGTTGAAACTCTCTTCTTGAATGTAGATCATTAACTAACAGTTTTTAAAAAGTTTCTTGGGGCAATAGTAGGTCACAATTTGCCCATGATCACACAGCTAGTATGTGTCAGAGGTACAATTTGAACCCAGATCTTCCTGATTCCCAAGTCAGCTTTCTATCCAACACTCTGGTAATAATGATAATGAGGGTGATGATAAGGTAGACATCATCATCCCTGTCATCCTTACAACTACTGGAATTGTCCCAAAGATGCTTGCGGTGAGCCCATTGAAGATGAGTTTATATTCCAACAGTTTTATTCGATTACAAAAAACAGCCATGTGAATCACCTGGGCAATAGGACTCAGATCATTAAATGTAAGAGAATAATGATAGAATAGTGACTTGTCCCGGATGTTTCCATCTGAACTCCAGTCACAAAAAAAAAGACTAGTAGAATGAGATAGTAGACAAACTAGTAGAAATAAGTAACTGACATTTATACAGTGTCCCAAAATTCTTAGTACAGTTTTAAGATTAAAGTTTTTATTTTAAAGTGGCATCCTAAGCTTAAAACTAGGACATACAGCCTATATAGCACTTTAAAGTTTTTTTTAAAAAAACTTTCTCTCATTTGATCCTCACAACAACCCCTATTGATGAGTCAGGTACTACATGTCTTATTTTATAGATGAAGAAATTAAGGGTCAAAGAAGGCTAGCAAACATGCCCACGATCCCATAGTTAGCCATCATCAGAGACATAATTTAAAATCAGGTCTCTTCACTACAGCATTCTATTGACTATGATCTTGAATTTCCTTCCTTCAAATGAGGTCAAGACTTGCTTCACAGGGCAGTTATGAGGACTAGATCAGTCAATGCATTTAAGTTGTCAAAATTAAGATTAATACATTGACCATTCATGGTTCCAGAGGATCAGTGCAGAAAGCACGTTATCTATTACAAAGAGGTGTTCAATTTCAGTTGCAAAATTACCTAAATAGATAGATAGAGATAGAGATATATGTATATAGATAGTTATAGATATATCTACATACACATGCCTGCATATATTACCATTGGGATAATTTGTTTTGCTTAATTATGCATATTTATTACAAGAAATTTGCTTTTTCTTTTTTTCCCCCCAGTGGGGTAGGGAATAGGAAGGAAGAGCAGTAGATTTCTGTTAATTTTTTTAATGGGACAGGGGAAGATATAGAATCTACAGATGAAGAATATTGTGGGCACTTTCAGATGAGGTCACTCAATTATTAATCTTACTCAACTGTTTTACTTTGTTGTAAGAGACATCTCACAAAGTAGGAGTAATCCAGGGCAGTGGTACAGTGGATAGAGCGCCAGCCCTGAAGTCAGGAGGACCTGAGTTCAAATCCAGCCTCAGACCAAACACTTGACACGTATTAACTGTGTGACCCTGGGCAAGTCACTTAACCCCAATTGCCTAAAAAAAAAAGAAAAAAACTACAAAGTAAGAGTAATCTGTAAATGTTTGTAGTATAAAAACAAAATTATCAAAAATAGCTGAAAGTAAAAAAAATCAGAAACACATCTCTCCAAAAAGTACTTTGAAAAGCTAAAATAAAAATACCACACAAATGTGAAATTATGTTGATTTTGTGTTGGCTTCTTTGTCCCCCACTGAAATTCCCCACCCAAGCACAAAAAGAGCAGGGGGGAGGGGAGGAGAGGCTATATGCCACATTTCTAATTGAAAAAAATAAATAAATTCTAAGTAGTTTTGTCTTGAGAATTTGAGACACTCTGAGAGGTGGTCTAGGGAATCACCATGTCCAGGCAGGGAATGACAATAAGGAAATAAGTATCTATTAAGCGCCTACTATGTGTTCCAGGTATTGTATTAAGTGCTTTACATATATTATTTCATTTGATCCTCACAATAATCCTGGGAGGGAGGTGCTATTTTTTGTACTCATTTTACAATAAAGGAAACTGAGGTAGACAAAGGTTAAGTATTTTGTCCAGGGTCACACAGCTAGCAAATATCTGAGGCTGGATTTGAACTCATATCTTCCTGATGCTAGGCCCAGAACTCTATCCCCTGTGCCATCTAGCTGCCTCGGCATCTGAACTAAGCCTTGAAGGAAGAGAAATATTACAACAGGTAAAGATAAGGAAAGAATGCTTTGAAGATATGGTAGATAACCTAACATAGAAGTAGGAAAGAGAAGGACAAGATCAGAAAATGGCCCAAAGTCCACATTAGCTGGAATGTGGTGCATATAAAGAAGAAATAGAGGGAAATAATGCTGAGCAAATAGCTAGAAGACAGACTGGAGAGACTCTTAAATGCCAGACTAAGAGTTTTATTGTCTGAGAATCAATAGGGAGCAACTGCAGATTTTTTTTTTAAGAGGACTAACCTGGTGTGATAAGCAGATGATCTATGCAAAAGATGAACTAGCAAAACTAGAGACCAGAGGTGGGGAAATCACTGAGAATGCCAATGTAATATAATAACAATAATGACTTTTATATAGCATTTTAAAGATTGCAGAGTGCTTTATAGACCTGGTCTTATTTGATCCTCATTATACAAGGCAAGAAATAATAATGAGTTCCTATACTTGGATATTGGTGTGAATATTGGTGTGAATATAGGTGTGAGAAAGATTGTTAAGCTTGAATCAACAAAACGTCACAACAGAATGACTTGGGGGTAAAAAAAAAAAAAGGAAACCAAACCCACTGTGAAGTTTCAAGCCCTGCTAACTTGGAAGATGGCAGTGCTAATAACAGAAGTGATGGGGGGGAGGGGGAATGAAGGAAAGGAAAAAGAAACAAACAAAACTGACTATGAGATTTCAAGCCTGTGTGATTTGGAAGATGGCAGGGCTAATAACAGAAGTGATGGTGAAAAAAAGGAATGAAAGAAGAAATAAAACCAGCTGTGAAGTTTCAAGCCTGGATGACTTAGAAGATGGCAGTGCTAATAACAGAAGTGAACAAAAAAAAAAGGGGACAAAACTGACTATTAGGTTTCAAGCTTGGATGACTTGGAAGATGTGGAAGATGGCAGTGCTATTAAGAGCAGTGATGAGGACGGGAGAGTGTCAGGCGAGGAGGAGGACAGATAAGAAGATGAATTCTGTTTTAGGTGCATTGAATTTGAAATGTTGGCAGGATATCCAGGTAGAGTTGTTCAGGAAGCAGTTGTAAATGCAAGATAAATGCCCAAAGGCTTGATTAGGACTGAAGCTATGCATTTGGGAATCATCTTCATAGAGGTGATACTTGAAGCCATGGGAGTAGATAATTGTGAAACATACAGAGAAAAGACAAGCATACCAAGGACAGAGCCTTGGAAGGGGAGGTACAACAAGAGGAGAAAGAGAAGTCAGTGGAGGATTCCAAAAAGTGCAGTCAGATGGGCAAGGAGAGCATCAGGAGAAAACAGGGAAGCCAAGAAGAAAGTATCAAGGAGGTGAAATTAATCAGCAGCTTTAAGGCCTGTAGATAGGCCAAGGAGGGAAAAGATCAAGCCAAAAAGCCATTGGATTGGACTATTGAGAAGTCATTGATCACACTAGAAAGAATGGTTTTAATGGAGAGGTGAGGAAGGAGACCAAATGACAGAGAGCTGAAGAATCAGTGGCTGGTAAAGAAGTGGAGGCAGCTGCCGTAGAATTTAGTAGTGAAAAGGAGGAGACAGAGAAAATGATAACATAAGGTAATGACAGGGTCAAAATTTTTATTATTGTTGTCATCGTTTCATTTCTTTTTACAGGGGAGAACACCACAAAGTCCTACTCCAGTGCCTCATTGTAGTGTGCCAGTAAATGCGGTTTCTTAAAAGATATGCCAGTTTGGGTAGGTGCTACCATATTTGAAAGAAAGTTGAATATGGTCCTAGCAACATACTGAGTCTGATTTGTAAGAACTAGCCTAGTTAAGAATTGTGAGACATCACCAGTATGCTAGTCACCTGGTTATGAATTCTTTAGCCATAGCAATCTATGAAATGAAACAAAACAAGCCACAAAATGGCTTTTCACCCTATGTGACCCTTTTCACTTCAATTAGGAGAATGACAGAGAAATGGAAAGGGGATGGAGGATGCTAAGAATCACAAAGGATTTTTCCCCCTAAACTTTAACTTAGCTTGTTACTATTCAGTCACATCTGACTCTTTGTGACCCCATTTGGAGTTTTCTTGGCAATGATAGTGGAGTAGTTTACCATTTCCTTTCCTGGCTAATTTTATAGATGAGGAACTGAGGCAAACAGAGTGAAGTGATTTGGCCAGGGTCACACAGCTAGTATGCATCTGAGGCCAGATTTTAACTCATGGAGATGAGTCTTCTTGATTCCAAGTTCAGCATTCTATCCCTGGTGCCACCCACCTGCCCTTAAAACTGACCTATTGGTACTCTAATTGTAATGATAATAAGTAGTATTTCTAGAAAGCTTTAGAGATTTCCTGAGTTTCCTATGCTAATGTTCAGCTTGTATCTCTACTCCCCATCACACATTCTGCATTCCAGTCTCACTGGTCTCCCTACCTTTGCCCTCATGCCTAAAGTGTAAGCCTAGAGGAAGGGTACAAAGTTCTAAGAAATCCAGTCAGATCTCAGAAAGATCCATACTTCAGATCTGAGTCATGCCTGGATTTTTTCACCAATCAAAAAGGCTGGGCTCTGACTGGCCATGGTACAAAAATCATTGCCCCAGAGACTCCTGAATGGGGCAAGTCTGGCAAAGTTTCTTACAGGTTTGGTCTTCCTTTCCCTCCACCACCACCACCCCCCCACTCCAGCTGCAAGATTTCATTGGAAATTGAAATCCTGGAAACTAAAGGGAGTTCTTTGGCTGCCTGTAATCACTGGCCATAATAAGATATTTTCCATTCTGTCATAATCCTTGGGTCCTTATAAGCATTGGCCTTCCTTCAAGAGCCTCAGCTTTCCCCCTGTGCAGGTGAAGGGTCACTGCGTATATACAAATGGTAGAAGGAAAGAAACCTTGCTCTGCCCAGCATTCAACAAAAGGGTGTTAACTGCTCTGAACCTCACACTCCTACTCTCTCCTCACTCTCCACCCCCTTCCCAATTCAGTCTAGGCTTTAGTTACAATGAGTCTGACTTAAATTTGAAAGGGAATTTGTCTCATTCCCAGTTACCTTGAAATGAATTATTTTCACTGAGGGTGAAGAGAGGAACTACCTTCTACTACCATGTACTATCTCCATAAAGAGCCAAGTTCTTCTGTGGGCCTTCTCTGATGGGTTCTACCTGGTGTCATGGAATGTGGCCACTTGAAAAATAATGTGAAGGAAAGGGGGGGGGGGAGAGGACTAAAATACATTTTTTAGAATTAAAATTCCCTGGGTTCCTCTAAAGAGCCACAGCTCCAGAAATGGAAAGGGAAGCATTGTCAATCGGTGATTTACTATGTGCAACACTGTGAGACATTTACATCCATGGCTTAGGGTTAGAGCCTGTCTGGCTACATATTTCTTCTCATGAAGGGCTGATGATTCCTTAGCAATACGGTAGATGGGAAGAAGATTGGACTATGAATCATGAGATCTGGCTTTGAATCCCAGCTCTACCACTAGCTAGCATGTTTATTCATTGCAGAGGCAATTGCAGATAAGTATGGAACCTGAAGTTAAGGAGGTCTAGGTTCCAATCCTGACTCAAGATAGATCAGCTGTGTGACCAGGGGCAAGTCACTTAAACATTCTGATCCTCAGTTTTTTCATCTGTAAAATGGAGAAAATGATGCTTATAGTACTTACCTCACAGAGTTGTCATTCCACACACAAGAGATAATGTATGTAAAGCACTTTGCAGATTTTAAAGTACTTGGTTCAGTCATTTTTTCAGTCATGTCTGACTCTTTGTAACCCCATTTTGGGGTTTTCTTATCAAAGAACCTGGAATGGTTTGCCATTTCCTTCTCCAGCTCATTTTACAGATGTGGAAACTAAGACAAATGGAGTTAAGTGCCTTGCCTAGGGTCACACAGCTAATAAGTGTCTGAGAGCAGATTTGAACTCGAGTATTCCTGACTCCAGGCTCAGTACTCTATCCATGGTGCCACCTCACTGCCCTGGAATGCCAGTCATTATTAACCTCTTTGGTTCTCAGTTTCCTTATCTGTAAATTGAGGGGATTGGATGCCTTTCCCACCCCAAGCTTCTTCTTAAAATTTAATTTGTTGCAATTAGCAAAAATCTATTTTTCTCTCCCTTCTACCTCCATTGAAAAAGAGAAATAGATAGGGATGGAAGGCAAAGGTAAAAGACCAAAAGAAGTGTGTGTGGGGTGTGTGTGTGTGTGTATAGATACAGCGATATAGGTAGATATGACACATGACACTATATGTACATGTGTATATATAACATAAATAAATCGTATCTATCCTGTTTTAAAGCTCTCTTGGTTGTCTATCCAAATGTATATCAATATACAAAAGGCATTCTTCATCGACTTGGTTTTTCTTGCATAGATAATCAGACCAAACTCCGCTGATTATGGATCTCAATTAGGATGTCTAATTTTTACTTGATATCTTTGTTTTTAAAAAAATCACATTTGTTAAAAATGACATAATTTTTAAATTATATATTAAACTAAATATATAATAAATTGAATAAAAATTAAAAATGTTAAATAAAAAAGGAATAAAAAATATATAATATATTTATTTATTAAAAATTTAACAATTGCCTCTCTAGCCTTTTTCTATGCAAGCATGCTAATTATGGCAACAAAATCACATCTTCTCCAGCTAAAGACTGCAAGCCCCTTGAGGGTAGAGACTGTGTCATTTTTTTCATCCTTTTCTCCATACTAGCATAGAATTGTCAAAATTAGGCAGGGGCCATATGTAAAACACAGTCAGAAATGAGGAAACTGGATTGGCATTCTATCAGATCTCTCCTAGCCCAGAATCTGTGACCCTATATCTTATTCCATAGTTCAACATTTATCATAGTTCCTTACTTGAAACATATGAGGCCTCCTCTGAGCCAGACAAAGGCCAAATGGTCCTTCTATTCCCCTCCTCTACCTTTTATTGGCCCCACTAGCTCCTTCCTTCCTCATTTTTGTCCTTCAAAAATATTTTTTGATAAAACTTGTTCAATTTACAATTTAAAATAGTGACTTGGTTCAAACTTTTTACTGAATATCATACCTGCTTTAAGACAACTCAGTCATCACTATCATATACATAATGAAGGGAAGGGAATAAGTATTTATATACTGTGTGTCAGGCATGGTAAAGATGACTAGTGACCAGTACTTGGAGCGAGTCCATCCAAAACCTGTAGGAAAGAATTGCTTGATTCAGCCATTTTTCCCTTTCCCGTCAATAGACTCTAAGTCATGATTCAGTGGTTGTTCCAGTATACTGCTCCCAAACAAATGTATTTTTTTCTTCTCCTTTCCTTCTTTTTGCTTATGTTTCTCTTGCTTACTTTCTCTCTCTCCTCCTTTCTCTCTCCCCTTTCTCTTTTTCTCCATCTCTTTTTCACTATTTTTCTGTTTTCCTCTCTCTCTTCTCTCTGCCTCTATCTCTCTGTCCCTCATTCTCTTTCTGTGTCTTTCTGAATGTGTCTTTGTGTCTCTCTATATCTATCTCTTTATCTCTGTCTCTGTCATCTCTCCCTTCCCCTCTCTGCCTTAATCTCTCCTCCCTTCTTTTTAATCTTACACACACACACACACACACACACACACACACACTCTTTTTGTAGCCATAAGAAATCTTCACGTTCTTGGTCTTATTCAGCCCCATAGAGAATCCTGAGTTCTTAAAGACTCCTCCAGCACAGCACAGGCTCTGGCAAACTGCTGAGTGACTATACTTCTGCTATCTAAGGACCAGTTTCACTAAGTTAGATAGGCTCATCAACAGGTTGGCCACAAATTGATAAATTTGTTCTGCTGCAGCAATTCTCAAAAGCCCATCTGCTAAGTGATAGAGCCATTGCCATCTGCTTCAGTGGAAGGAGTCCTCACACTCACAAAATCACAGAGTCATGACATATTGAGACTGAAATGAGCATCAGAGATGGCCTTTATAAAAAAAAAATCACAAAAAGGCCACCCTGACAGAAGCCAAAGGAAATAGGGAGAGAAAGCTCTAGCTTTGTCTCAATGATTGAGCCATTTATTAAGAACCAACTAAGTGCCAGATATTGTTCTAGATCTTGGTGATACAAATGCAAAAGAAAAAACAGTTCCTGTCCTCAAGATGTTTACATTCTGTTGAGGGAGGCAACATGTTCATATACTAGTAAAACCTAGGGTTCAAGCCTGATCATTTGCATAAGACACTTCATTAATGGAAAGAAAGATTGCTGTAAGCCCTCCCCCCTAATTCAGCCCCTCAAGCTGGCAAAGAGCATTGAGAAATCCTTCCCTCCACCAAAGAGAAGAGTTTTATGCAAATACTCAGTCTTTAGCCCCAAATTACATAGGTATAGGGGCAGCTAGGTGGTGCAGAGGATAGGATTCCAGTTTGGGGTCAGGAAGACTGATATCCCTGAGTTCAAATCTGGACTCAGACACTTACTAACTGTGTGACCCTGGGCAAGTCACTTCACCCTATTTGCTTCAGTTTCCTCATCTGTAAAATGAGCTGGAGAAGGAAATGACAAACCATTCCAATATCTTTGCCAAGAAAACTCTAGCACCATTTAATGGTTATTTTGGGGGCCCTTCTGGCTCAGAGAAAATGTAAATAAATTGTTTCCCTTTTGGCCAACAACCCTGAAGGTCTTCCCTCTCAGTTTGAATTTTTTTTTTATTAAAGGGCTCATCCCTTCACTCACTCCTTAAAGAGACCTATTCGCTGAATAGGCATTACCTCACTCAAAGTGAAAACTTGAAAAGACCTTAGCTTAAAAAGGCCAACTCTCTCATTGCATCCTGGGCCACCTCCAGTCATCCTGATCAACATCTGGCTGCTGGACCCCAGTGGCTCTGGAGGAGAAAGTGAGGCTGGTGACTTTGCACAGCCCTCCCTCACTCAAATAAAATTCAATTGCAAGTCACGTCATCATCTCCTTGATGGTCTCTTTGAGAATGAAGGACAAACCCCAACCTGTAAGTAGTCCAAACTGCCTGAATGGTGGTGACCCAGCTGGCCAGCTCCAGTTGGGCAACTTAGGTCCTCCTCTCCTCTCCTTTCCTCTTCTCCAGCATATTTCCCCATCCCCCTCAGTTGTTTGTGTGCTGTCTCTTGCCACCTACCCTGCCATCAAACTTTGAATTCCTTGAAATCATGACTGGTTTTGGCCTTTCTTTATGTTCCCAGTCTTTATTACAGTGCTTTAATGTGCACTTAATAAGTGTTTATTATTAAAAAAAAAAAGGGCCCTTAATAAATGCATACTGACTGACTTTTAGAGGAAAAAAATCTGATTGCAAGCTTAAGACATGGAATTGTGTGTGTGTGTGTGTGTGTGTGTGTGTGTGTGTGTGTGTGCTATTTTCCTCCATCCCTTCTGCTGTCTTGTTGTAATAGCTTCATCTCAAGTCTCCATCTAGCTGCCTCCAGTGATGTGGAAGTATATACAGCAATACCTCACCCAAAACTAGAAACAAATTATATCACTGGAGTTTAATACTCTCCTCTAGTTGTCTAATGGTTGGTGGCAAAACACATGTATGATTGATGGGGAGGTGTGAAACATGACAGACTCCAAGACAACTGAACTTAGAGCCTGTTATACATTTCCTTTCATTTCTTTTAATCAACACATAGTTATCTCTGTCTTTCTGCCTAAAATCACCTCCCAGAATCTTTTTCTCACCTAGTTCTTTGTACAGCTATTGTTGGTGAGACGGTCTTCTAAACCAATCAAGAAATCAACAAGTATTTATTAATCATCTACCCCGGTACAAGAGGCACTGTGCCAGGCACTGGGGATACAAAAACAAAAATAAAATAACACCTGCCCTCAAGGGGCTTGAATTCTATGGGGAAAGGCAATGCACATAAAAATAAGTATACATAAAATGAATACAGGCTATATTTTATGAGAAATGAACAACAGCCTCTTAGGACATTGGAAAAGGCTTCATTTCACATAGAAGGTGGCAGTTGAGCAGGGAAGGAATGAGAGTTTCTAAGAAGCAGAGATGAAGTGGAGGGGAATTGCAGGCATAGAGGTCAGCCAATGAAAAGATACAGATATGGGACATGGAGTCTCTTGTCAGTTGCACACCAAGGAGGTCACTTTGACTGGACTGTACAGTATAGGAAAAGGAGTACTATATAATATTATAGGAAAGATAGATTGGGTCCAGATTGTGAAGATCTTTAAAAGCTAAATAGAAGAGCCTATATTTTATCCTAGAGGCTCATTGAAGTTCATCAAGAAGACATATGGTCAGATTTGTACCTTAGGAAAATTATTTTGGCAACTATATGATGGATGGATTTAAATAGGGAGACACCAGTCAGGGAGACCAATTAGGAGATTATTGCAGTCATCCAGATTAAGCTGTTGAACATTTGAGTAGAGAAACAGGGATGGATGTAAGAGATACAATAGAGGTAGCAATTAGCACCTGATCAGTTATGTGAGGGTTTTAGGAGAAGGAGGAGTCAGGGATAAATATATGGATAAATAAATAGATAGATATGGATATAGAGAGATATAGATATATAGAGAGAAAAGTTGAAGATGTACGTGTGTGTGTGTGTCTACATATATGTGTGTATCCCAAACCAAATCCCTGAAGGGTACAGATCTTGGCTTATACTTCTCTTGTACTTATCTTGTATATTCTCCAGAATTTAGCACTGGGTCAGGCATGCATTAGGTGCTCAATCAATATTTGTTGGCTGAGAGAGCTTTTAAAGGTATTATCCTTTACTCCTTACTCTCCTTAAGCCTACATAATCAATGAAGCACTGATTAGCTCCATCTCTGCCTCTCTACTCAAATGTCTTAGTTCATGTCTTCACCACATAACATCTAAACTGTTGCAATAATCACATATAAACACATACATGCACTCACATATGCACACACATTTATTTCTTTATGGTATATGTATGTATGTATGTATGTATGTGTATATCATATATATGCCATATATAGGCATATGTATATATGGAAGGGGTGTTGGTATGTATATAATAGCTGACATTTATACAAAGCTTTAGGATTTACAAAGTATTTTACATATATTATTTCATTTGGCCAGCATAGCTAGCAATCCAGTAAAGAAAGTATTGTGGGAATTATTATTTCCATTTTACAGATGAGAAAAAAATAAGGCTCAGATTGACTGAGTTGTCATAGTCACACAGTTAATAAATGTTTGAAGTAATAAATGTTTGACAGGCGAACAACAAGAAACAGAGAGCAAAGTTAGGTGTAAAATGGATAATTTTGATTATACTAAATTTAAAATGTTTTGTACAAATAAAATAAATGTAGCCAAGATCAGGAGAAAAGCAGAAAATGGGGGGGAAGGTAGAGAATTTATAGACAGTTTATCAGATAAAGCATATGTACTTGTGACTCCAAGTACAACATGCCAGTCACAGTGTTGGGCTGTTCCTGTTTTCTCCTTGACTTCCCAACAGGATCTTAATATAAATCATTTGCTCTTTGAGGGACTCAGTTTCCTCAACTATGAAGTGAGAGACTAAGTGACTCCCCCTTCCTCACTCCTGCAATTAATCAAGCTCTAACATTCTGCTGCACTAAAGAGTAAAACTAATAGTAAACACTGTAGAAGTTTGGTCAGGAAGGGATGAGGATCATGAATTTGACATGGTATCTATCTCTTTTTTTATTTTTTAATTTCATTTTTAATTTATGGAATAAAACAAGCACATGAAACTGCAAATTTACTCTACACAACTTGCTATTCCTTTCAAACATAGAACAAAATTATCATGTAAATTTATTTTTTCCTTCCCTCCCCCCCATCCCCACCCTAGAAATGGCTACCATTAGACAGAAATAAAAAAAATATATATATAGAAAGAGAAAGAGAGAGAGAGAGAAATGTAACATTATTCTATATATACTTCTATTTCTCAGTTTTTTCTCTGGATGTAGAAAGCGTCTTTCTTCATAAGTCCTTTATAGTTCATTTGGATATTTATGATAGTCAAAATAACTTATTTGCTCAAAGTCATTCTTAAAACAATATTGCTGTTATGTATACAACGTTCTCTTGGTTCTGCTTATTTCTCTCTCCATTATTTCATGCAAATCTTTCCATGTTTCTTTTTTAAATCATTGAGCTCAACATTTCTTTTTGTTTGTTTGTTTGTTTGAGAAGCAATTGGGGTTAAGTGACTTGCCCAGGGTCACACAGCTAGTAAGTGTCAAGTGTCTGAGGCTGCATTTGAACTCAGGTCTTCCTGCCTCCAGGGTTGGTGCTCTATCCAGGGTGCCACCTAGATGCCCTGAGCTCAACATTTTTTGTAGCACAAAGAGATTTTACAAGAAAATTAGAAGAACACAGAACATATTACTTATCAGACTCATGGACAGGGGAACAACAAGAAATAGAGAACAAAGTTAGGTGTAAAATGGATAATTTTGATTATACTAAATTAAAAATGTTTTGTACAAATAAAATAAATGTAGCCAAGATCAGGAGAAAAGCAGAAAATGGGGGGGTAGAGAATTTATAGACAGTTTATCAGATAAAGCATATATATATATATATATATATATATATATATATTAAAAATATCTGATATATGTTATATATTATATATTATGCATATATAAAATTTTATCAAATCTATGACTATGAGTCATTCCCCAATTGATAAATGGCCAAAGAATATGAACAGGCAGTTTTCTGATGAAGAAATAAAAACAATTTAGAGTCATATGAAAAAAATACTTTAAATCATTATTGATTAGAGATATATAATTTAAAACAACCTTGAGATATCATTTTACACCTACCAGATTGGCTAAAATAATAGAAGGGGAAATTGACAAATGTTGAAAGGGATGTGGAAAAATTGGGATGCTAATTCATTGTTGATGGAATTGTGAACTGATCCAACCATTTTGGACAGCAATCTGGAATTATGTCTAAAGAGTTATTAAACTATCTATACCCTTTTACCCAGAAATACCACTACTTGGTCCATTTATGGAGATAATTAGAGAAAAAGAGAAAGAACCTCTATGTTCTAAAATGTTTATAGCAGCTCTCTTTGTGGTAGCAAAGAACTGGAAATTGTAGGGATGTCCATCAATTGGGGAATGGCTGAACAAGTTGTGATTATGATATGATTGTGATGGTATCTATCTCTTGAACCATGTGAATATGACAATGCACTTCATGTACCTGGGGAAAACTTTAGGATTTTAGAAGATCTCTGAAGTCTCTTCTAGTTCTTTGCCCAACCTCTTCATTTTATAGATCAGGAAACTGACCCAAAGGGAAAAGTTAGTTTCTCACAACTTTGGATCTTCATGTTCATATGTTCATTTTGTCCAAACTCCCAAATTGATTTGTTTTTTGTTAGGGTAAGGGTAAGGGGAGATTGGGCTGTAGGTCCAGTATCAGGTACATAGGGCAAGGTCACCACCTCCTGCCCTGCCCCCTTGTTCAGTCGATTCAGTCACATCCAACTCTCTGTGACCCCATTTGGGGTTTTCTTGGCAGAGATACTGGAGTGCTGTGCCATTTCCTTCTCCAGCTCATTTTAGAGATGAGAAAACTGAGGCAAACAGGATAACAAAGCTAGTAAGTGTCTGAGGTCAGATTTGAACTCAGGAAGATGAGTCTTTCTGACTCCAAGGCCGTTAGTGCCATCGAGCTGCCCTGTCCTGCTCCCTACAGTTTTGAAAATTTGCCTCTTAGAGGTTTAAGAATGCTTCAAGATAATTTGCAGTGCCCTTAAGGGATTTTAAAAAATACAGGTTCCCACCTAAATATTCATAGAGTCTGAAGGATTTCCCCCAGTAGGGAAGGCAAATGAATTTGGAAGGGAAAAAAAAAATAGATCTTGACTAGAGCACTACTTTCCTTTTCCTACTTAGTCAGGGTGTGGTAACTAATTAACCAAAGAAATGAAAATGTGTTGATTAGCCCTAGGCATGTTGGCCAGGGGAGACTCTCAAAGTTAACACTCTTTATGGAGAAGCCTGTTCCTATCACAGTAGATAGTAGCAGTAGCTGGGTGGAGAGGTACCATATGGAAGCTGTGGAGATGGAACCAAGCACCTACTGGATGAGACATAGTCAATTGCTGGTAGAGCAATGAGCAGTATTCTGGTCTGGAGGTAACCCTGGGAACAACCATGGAATAGTTCCTCTAGCACCAGCTGCATGGAAATGAATGAATGAATTAATGAATGAATGAATGAATGAATGAATTGAAAAGCATTTATTAACTATTTACTGTATGCCAATAACTGTGCTTACCTCAAAGATATAAATAACAAAAGAGAGTCCTAGCCCCGTGAAGCTGATATTCTAATAGGGGAGAGGCAATAGCATATATGGAAGTGATGTCCTGAGAAGGGTGTTTTGATCTGGGCTCCTCAAAAGCACATTTTGATATGGAAGTGGTTCAGGAAGGCAGACAAAATGGCTTGCCCTTTACAGTCAATCAGTCAATAAGCATCTACTAAGTCTGTGCTATATACCAGGTGGGCAGCTAGATGGCACAGTGGATAGGGTGCGGAATTCAGGAAGGACCTGAATTCAAATCTGGCCTCAGACAATTACTAGCTGTGTATGCCTGGGCAAGTCACTTCACCCTGTTTGCCTCAGTTTCTCATCTGTAAAATGAACTGGAGAACGAAATGGTAAACCACTCAGTATCTTTACCAAGAAAACCCAAAATGGAGTGAGAAAGAATCAGACATGACTGCAAACAGCTAAACAACAACAATAATATATGCCAGGATTGGGTTAAACACACAGGATACAAAGAAAGGCAAAAGGGGCAGCTAGGTGGCACAGTGGATAGAGCACCAGCCCTGAAGTCAGGAGGACCTGAGCTCAAATCCAGCCTCAGACCAAACACTTGACACTTACTAACTGTGTGACCCTGGGCAAGTCACTTAACATCAATTGCCTAAAAAAAATTAAATAATAATAATAATTAAAAAAAAGAACAAAGAAAGGCAAAAACAGATCCTTCCCTCAAGAAGCATACATTCTAATGCAGGGAGCCAAAAAGTAAATAACCAGATATATGTAGGTGTATATATAGCATATGTATGTGTGTATCTTTATACACATGTGTATATATGTATACATATATACAGGTATATATGAATATACATTATATATAAAATGTAATATGTATGTAGTAAATGGAAGGCAATCTGAGAGGGAATTGAGAAAGAGAGTTCCTGTGGAAGGTGAGATTTAAGTTGACTTTTGAAGGAAACCAGGAAATATAAGGTGGGGGTGGGAGAGGGAAAGGGGAGAATGCACACTGGCAGTGCAAAGGTACAGAGGACAAAGACAGTGTCTTGTTGGAGAAATAAGTAGGCTAGTATAACTAGATAATAAAATACATGCAGGAAGATGAAATGTAAAAAGATAGAAAGGTAGAAAGGATTCATGAAAAGTTTTAAACAGAACATATTTGATTCTGGAAGTAACAAAGAAACAGTGGAGTTGACATGATCAGGCCTACACTTTACAAAAATCACCTTGGCAGTTGAGTAAGGGACAGACTAGAAGGAAGAAAAACATTGGACAGAGAATGTGGTTAGAAGGCTATTGCAGTCATAGTCCAGATGAAGATGATGAGAGCCTGAGCTAGGATGGTGATTGTATGAGTAGAGTAAAAGGAAGGTATATAAGAAATATTGTGAAGATAGAAATGACAAGATTTGGCAACATATGGGATATATGAGATAGAGTGAGAAAGAGGAGCTGAGGATTATAGTAAGATTGTGGGCCTAGAAAGGATGGTGGTACCTCCAACAGCTAGGTGGCGCAGACTCTTCTTTCTGAGTTCATATCTGGCCTTAGACACATACTAGCTGTGTGACCCTGAGCAAGTCACTTAACCCTGTTTGCCTCAGTTTTCTTATCTGTAAAATGAGCTGGAGAAGGAAATAGCAAACCACTCTAGTATCTTTTCCAAGAAAACTATGAATGGGGTCATAGAGAGTCAGAAACAACTGAATCACAAATCCCCAACTGCAATAGGGAAGTTCAAAAGATAGGAGTTTTGGAGAAAAAAAAATTATTCCATTTTGGACATGTTGAATTTGCAATACCTACAGGACATGCAACTCAGAATGTCCAAAGGGCAATTGATGATGGTAACTGTAGTTCAAGAAAGACTAGGACTAGATATTTAGATCTAGGAATCATCCTCAAAGAAATGAGAATTGAACCCATGAGAGTTAACAAAATTACCAAGCAAGACAGAGGAAAAAGAGAAAAGTCTAGGATATAGCCTTGGGGGACACCCACCATTAGTAGTTATGACCTTGATGAAAAACTAGCAAAGGAGATTGTAAAGACTTGTTTGGACATATAGGAAGAAAACCAGGAGAGTGTCACAAAAGTCTAGGGAGGAGAAGGCGATTGGCAGAATAAGATGCCTCAGAAAAGTCAGGAAGGATGAGGGTTGAGAAAAGACCATGAAATTTGACAATTAAAAGACCCCTGGTAACCTTGAAGAAGACAATTTCAGTTCAATAGTGAGGTGAAAAACCAGATTGCTGAGGTTTTAGAAGAGAATGAGAAGAGAAAAAGTGGAGAAAAAATATTATAGATGACTTTCTCAAGGAGATTAAGTCACAGAGGGAATAGACACAGGAAAATAGCTATTGGGGACGTTGGGAGCAAATTTTAATAAGGAAGGGGGAGATGTAGGTATATGTGTAAGCTATAGGGAAGGAGATAACAGAAAGAAACTGAATATAAGAGAGAGAGGTGAGGGGCAGCTAGACTTCATAGTGATTAGAGGTCTGGCCTTGGAGTCAGGAGGACCTGAGTTCAAATCTGGCCTCAGACACTTGACACTTACAGCCGTGTGACCCTGGGCAAGTCACTTAACCCCAATTGCCTCACCAAATAAAATAAAATAAAATAAAATAAAATAAAATAAAATAAAATAAAATAAAATAAAATAAAATAGAGAGAGGAGAGATGGCTGGGGTGGCAAACTGATGGAGAAGATGGAAGAGGATGAATGCATGTAAAAGGGTGTTCCTTGGTGAGAAAAAGAGCCACCTTTCTATGTAAATGAAAGAGGAAATAGTGGAGGATTGATGTCTTTTCATTGATTTTAGTTCCTAGAGGAAGAAGTGGGCAGGAGGGCTTAGATAAGAAAGTATCTGAGGTGAAAAAACATAGTTGGGTCTGGGGTCAACTAGATAGAGTGAGGTCTCACACATGACGACAGTCTGACTCCAAGAAGGAGTTCTAAAGATCTTCCAGAGCATGTGTTTTGGACTTCCAGTGGCAGGGTGCAGTAGCAACAGCAGCAACTCTGCTAGAAAATAACTGGAATGAGATAAGAATCTGTAGGAGTTGTACCCCTGTGTGTGTTGGGAGAGGGAAGATTTCTCTTTTTTATTTATTTCGCTACTCTATCTTAATTAAAATTCTTGCTACTTAATTTATGTCTTCTGGATTATTAGTAAAAAAAAATGCACTAGGCTTAAGGATAAGTCATAGTTGCATAACTAGCATAACCCCCAAATACACCATAGTGAGGGTTCCAGAGTCATCTGGGACCTGGGCTACATCATTTGGCATCAAGGTGGGTTTTTTTTGAGGGGAGGGCTGAGATAACATTTGACTGTCAACAGCTTGTAATTTTGTCTAGGAGTAACTAATGTGATAGAACACATTACCATGTCAACACTCAGGATTAGAGTTTGTCTGGAATATATTTTGACAGACAGTCTGCTCTCCCTTTAGCTAATTCAAAACCTTATTTGTTGTCTATCATCTACATCCTTGAAATCCACAGCACTTTTTACCCATTCCCTCTCCCCTTCTGCCAACTCCCTCACAAATTAGTCAAATATTGTTTTTCAGTTTGCCTCCTGGTTTTCTGCTATGTTTTGATGACAAATTACATTTTCTTGTTCTTCAGTCAGACTCGATAGGGACTGGACCACTGCTTTCATTAGTATTTGGGGGTGGGGAACCTATGGCCTTCTTAAGGGGATTTGTTCTGTGAAGTTTGGATTCAGTCAAAGGGTCACACTTGAGGACCTAGAGGGCCACATGTGGCCTCAAGCAGATTCAACCACCACTGGATAGGTATTCTTCCCAGTGAAGAACCCTCTCTACCAATATATGTTGGCACGTTCTCTGAGACTTAAGGGTCTTCAAGGGTTGCTTAGTGTACAAAGAGTTAAGTTATCCAGGTTACACAGCCAACAACACAATTAGTTACATACACAGTTGGGTGGAACAGTGGACAGAGTGCCAAAACTAGAGTCAGGAAGATTTGGGTACAAATCTCACTTCAGATACTTACTACCTGCAACCCTGAATTTGCTCGGTTCCCTCAGCTGTCAAATGGGGAAATAATAGCACTACCTCCCAGGGTTGTTGTGAGGATCAAATGAGATAACATTTATAAAGTACTTAGCACAGTGTCTTGCAAATAACAGTTGCTATCTATCATTATTATTATTATTAGCCATAAATAGAACTTGAACCTAAACCTTCCAGGTTCTGAGGCCAGTTCTCTAGTTACCACACCAAGTCATTTGGTCAGTCAACATGCTTTTAAGTGCTTACTATGTGCTGGACATTATACGACATGTTGGGAATAGAAAGAAAAGGAAAGAAGGGGACCATCTCTGATCTCAAGACATATAGATTCTAATGGGAGGAGATAGCATCTAAACAGCTAGGTACATTGAAGATATAGACAGAGTAGATGAAGGTCACGTAAGGAACACAACGGAGGACTAGACATTTTCTCTGATCTTTATAACCTCTCACATCTCTCCAAAACAGAAATTATGCATCAGAGGTAAAACAACTTTAGCCAACTCCATGGTCTAAGATGCCTAGAATCCAAAAGAATTTTTAAAGCTCCCCCCAAAACTATAAAATGATGTTCACTGACCCTGAGCTCATTCAGTACCCCTCCCCCACCTCCCATGCTACCAGCGGCAAGGCTACAATAATAAACCCAAAGACCTGATAAGCAGTTCAGGGCTTGCAATAAAAAACTAACCCCACTCCTCAGTCTCCCCTCTCTATTTCCAGTGCCAGGGTTCCAGGCCATGAAATTTTGCTCTAGCATGGCAGGCATCAGACCTTCAGGAGCAAAAGCCTACAGAGGGCCACAACCCTGTAGCACTAGCACTGCAAAGCTCTCAACCACCCATGATAGGTGGACAACCCCATAACACCAGTGGGGCAAGGCTCTGAACCTCTGGTTTTGGGGGCAGACAAGCATATTGCACCAGTACAGCAGCTCTTTGAACTACCTGGAGGGAACAGAACATGACATTTTGTGTGTGGGGAGTGGGTGTGGGGGTGGGGACAAATAGCACTCCAGTAAGTCTGAGAGAAAAAGCACAGCATCCAACTAGGGCTAGTTCTGACCCCAAAAAACCACATGGAGCAGAGATCTAGGCTGGACTGAATTGCCCAGCATGGAACAAGCCCGAGAAGCTTTGATATCCAGCTTCCATGGAAACCATCATCAGGGGGTTAGAGTCAGAAAATGAAAAAAAGAAAAAGGCAGAGGTAGGGAGGAGTACCAGGGAGACTGAAGCTACCAAAGATTTTAGGAAGAGGAAAACTCAAAGAACTTGAACATAAAGAAATAAATCAAAAGGGAAAACATTAACAGAAGGAAATATGGCCTCCAGATCTAGTAAATGAGTTCAGGCATCTATGAATAAATACTGCAAAACAAAGGAAAAGGATCTAACACTTGATAAGACAATTTGAGAACATAGAATGACAATACACTGTTCCTACATGGTTCAAAAGACAAATGAGAATTATGAAAGCAGAATTTATGTCCTTTTACAGAAAAACTGGAGCCTGTGACAGCAGGTCTCATCAAAGAAACAAAAGAGAGAACAATAGATTAGAAATGCAAATATTTAGAAGTGAAAAGCGGTCTAGAAAGATAGAAGCAAAAAGCAAAAGCATTAAAGGAAAACATGTTCATTATGCAAGTACAACATACTGATGTCAAAGGAAACATTTATAGAGGCAGCTTTAGTAGCATAGATCTCCCAGAAGAACATGATAAGACAAAAAAAAAATAGAATTTAACATCGTAATGTAGGAAATAATGGAAGAGAACTGCCCAGGAAAATGAAACTCCATTTTAAAATTATCATCTCAAGAGAAAAAAAAACACCAAGGCTATAAACTTCATGAAACATAATGGTTTAATTTAACAATTCAGTTCAGAAATAAGTTCTGCAAATAATCAGAAGAAAGACCTTCAAATAAAAAGGAAAGGAAATCTGAATAACACAAGACTATTCTCTACCCACCAGAAAATGTAGGAGGGAATGGAAAATGTGTTCCAAAGAGCAATGAAACTCAAGATGCAGCCCAGGGTGACCTACCCTATAAAGCCGAGTTTAGCCATAAATGAAAAATGATTCAATTTTATATTCAATTCAATTCAATATTAAAGAAGCATTTGAAACAATTTTAGAAAGAGAAGCAGAACTGAAAAGATATTTGCTTCTCAAACATGGCAAACAACAGAAATATAGGAGGAATGAATAAATGCAGTCATCAAAGACATCAATAGCAACAGAGAGAGAGCAGTAAGAAACTTCTTTCTAAATGTACACAAGAAGACAGGAGTGGAAGGCAGCTAGGTGGCACACTGGATAGAGCACCGGCCCTGGATTCAGGAGGACCTGAGTTCAAATCTGGCCTCAGACACATAACACTTACTAGCTGTGTGACCCTGGGTGAGTCACTTAACCCCATTGCCTAGCCAAATATGAAAAAAAAAAAAAAGACAGGAGGGAAAGCTTAAGTCCAGTGGAAGCAACAATGAAGAGATGAGCCTGCAGCATTATCTGCCTACAGGTGAATGAAAGTTTTTCTGTTGTCTGTATATGTGAGACTACATTATAGCATAGGAGGCTAGCAGGCTAGCTTTAGAGGAATGTATGATGGACTGGGGTCAGATCCAGGGCTAACAGTGAAGGGAAGATGACCCCTGTGATCTCAGAAAGAAAGAGCTTAAAAGGGAGTGAGTGAGAAGGAGGGGGGGAGGATTGAAAAAGGGGGAAAAGGAAGGAGGCCTTTGCCTTGGTATTGGGGGGAGTTCTAATGATGAATGCTTCTTTGAGTTAAGAAACATGGTGTGTGAAAGAAGGGGACTTTACACTGGGAGTGGCTTAGGGGATTTGATGCTTGAAAAATCTACTCCTACCAGGACTTGGAACTCCTGGCAATTGGCACCTTGGGGTGTGGGAAAGCATAAACCTAGAGAGGAGATTTTGAGACAAATGGGGGTAAAAGGATAATCAAAAGAGGGTGTAGATCAGTGGTGGGCTGCATAATCAGGGATGTGGTTGAGGAAGGGCCCTACCAGAGGCAGTGTCCTGACTGACACTTGCAACACTTGGCATTGTTCTGGGAATGAGGCCCAATGGAAAAAGGGGATCCAGGAAGCAGGTTCTACAAGGAAGTGGCAAATACTGCCTAGAGCAGAGAGCTTAGCATGGATACCTTGGAAATTTTATTGCATGAGGAATACAGAGAAAAGAGACTAGATAGTTGCAAGTGTCACAAATCAGAAAATGAGAGTCCAGACAGAGTAAATAGAGAGGATAGATAATGAAGCAAGTGAGAAATCCTTTTTAGAAAGTGGCACAAAAAATTTTTAAAAACCAACAAAGAGGACTAGTTGAAGGAGAGGAGAGGAAAAGGTTAATCTACTTGGCAAACTAAGTGGAAAAAAGGGGGCAGGGGAAAAGAATTATGTCACCAGATAAAAGCAAGAGATAAAAAGGAACTAATAATAAGCAAAACCCCAAAGAAAAAGGGGTAACAAACAAAAAGAGGGAATCAGAGGTGAGAGGAAGAGAGCCAGTGGGAACAGGACCACCTTAAAAAAAAAAGATTAAACTAAAGTAACCAAAGGATCATTGTCCTATGTTTATAGCAGAAGGGGGGGGGGGGATCATAACTTGAGAGTAGATTAAGGTAATCTGAAATAAGACATTAATAATTCATAATATTAATAAAAATAGCATGAGCAGTAAGATGCAGCAGCAGATGATGGTTTTAATAGCTGTCACCATACCAAATACACATAATTTCTAAGCTATGTGGAAAGAATCTATTTGGGAACATTATTAGGTATATATCCTCCCTGTCATCCTGCCTGCCTCTGGAGTTGTCCTAAAGAATCATCTCTTCCAATGAAACTCCAGAAGATCAGCTTATACCTTAAAACTTTTAGACAATTATAATGGCAGTTATTTTATCTATCTGCACAAAAGTCTGAAGAATATTAAAATATAGAGCAGAAAATAACTTGTCAGATTTTTTTCCTGAATTTCATAGAATCCCAAATCACTCTGGCTTTCATTGAATGGCCAATAATAACCTCTAGCCCAAGCCTCTGTGGCTTATTGCTTAGGTTTTGATGGCTTAGAATGAGGGTAAATAGCAATTGTTTTCTGTTCTGGCCAGAAAGTTTGAGGCTGCTTAGATTGATATTTTTGTGATGGTAAATTAGGCCATCTTTTGTCTCAATTCTTACCTAGCCTTCAGTTGTTGAATGGGAGGCCTGGGAAAGACCTTAATCTAGAAAGTCCAGGGCCATCCACCGCATCCTAGGCTATCACCAATCATCTTGACTTTTGTCTTGCCACTGGATTTGGATGACTGGAGCAGAGAGTGAGGCTGAGATTTTGCACAGCTCTGCCTCACTTAAATCCAATTCATGTACAAGTCAAGACATCACCCTCATGATGTCATTGGTCCTCTTCGAGAACAAAGGAACAAGAAAAAGAAGAAAAAGAAAAAGATGAGAAGAGCAATGATAATCATACATCATAATTTTATAAGAAAAAATTTTTTCAGGGACTTTTTGTCTTTGTATTCCCAAAACCTAATAAGGAACCTATAATAAAGTAGATGTTGGTGTTAAAAAGATGTAAAAGAAGTATAAATAAGAGCTTGAACTTCTTGAACTAGTTCTGGAATCAAACACTATAACTCTGAAGCTGCTAACCATTGGCTAAATGGAGAATCACCTTTGACCCTGACAGCCTTTAAAAAGCAAACTTGCCAGTCAGTCAAATCAAGAAGATAGTCTTTTTTTTTTAGTAAGGCGAACACGGTTAAGTGACTAGCCCAGGGTCACACAGCTAGTAAGTATCAGTGTTTGAGGCCAGATTTGAACTCAGGTCCTCCTGACTCCAAGCTCTATTCACTGTGCCATGTAACTGCCCCTGATAGTCATTTTTGATTGAAGGGAAGAGTCATCCCTGGTAGTTAAGATGAGAGCCAGCTATGTAAGAAGAATCTAGTTCTTAAGGGAGCAGTTCTTTACCTTTCCCTCTACTCCTCTTCTAGAATACATGGATGAAAGAGGGAGTGAAATGTGTCAGTGGAGTAGTTTGCCCAGTGTAAGACCAACCAAGAGTGAGCCCAGAAAGTCCAGCTGTGGAATTGAGTTGAACTTCTGAGAAAAGCAGGCTTAGGGAGTCCAGCTGAGCAAATTAACTACCAAAGATTCTGAGCCAGGAGGAAAAGTGTGAAGACATCATGAAGAAAGAAAAGACATTTAAGGGTATGCAGTTCTAGAGGTGAGAGTTGCTTTGTCCAAGGATATTCTCTTCATGTGTACCTCTTTACTATATAATCTAAATGGGTACCTATTCTCCCTATATATTATTTGTATTTTTATGGGTATGTGCAACAGGGGAATGTTCTATAGTTACTATTCTTACTAAGTTGTTTCAATAAATTCCTTGTTTTAAACTAATTATGTCAACTGGCTGTCTATGAAAAGTGAACACACTAGTCAGGGCTCATGAACAATAGTTTCGCAGTGTGGGCCAGTGGTGTCTCAGACAACAACAGTTGCCTTTGGAGGGCCCCAACCTGCAAGTACGAGCCGAGGAGTAGCCTGGAGGAGGTACTATGCTTAATAAATAATTATTGAAGCAAATCATAACTCTGTTTCTCCATAAGGCTGGAGGAAATAGTCATATTTCCCTGTTTCCAAAAGTTTGACACAAATAAATCCAATGACAGATCATATTCAATTATGAAAATTCCTTAAAATATTTTCATTAATCCCTTAAGTATTTTTGAAGATTTCACTGTCAAAGGGATTTATCAAAGACTTGGCTTTAGTATCCATTGGGTACTCAGGAAATGTTTGCCATTTGCTGAAACTGCCTTTTCCCGTCTGTTCTTTCTCATCTACACTACCACATCCCATACACTGTCCCTTCAGCCTTCCCCTCCATTCTCTTTCTCCATTCCCCAAACAAAATTTTACTTCCAAATCAGGTAGAAAAAATTCAACAGGTAAGGACCACTGAATATTCTTCTGTCATGTTCCAAATGATAACACAAAAAAAGCATTATATCAGTTGTAAAAGCTTTTCCTCCAAGGATTTCAGATGGACAATCTTTCCAGACTAGTAAAATTGGTATTACTTGATAGGTTGCTTTATGGTTTCATTCAACTATCATTTGAGTCACTTAAAAGCAAGGACCGAGTCTTCTAATTCACTTTTATATTCCCTCCCCCAAATGAGCACCTAATATTCTGTATGTCAGGTGCTCAGTAAATGCCTAAATCTCATCTAATTGAAGATAGGAACCATGTCCAATTTGAAAGGCTGGGAACACAGAACAAAGTCTTGGTTTCTTGACTGCCTGGCTGCTGAAATCAGCTTTCCCTAGCCAGTGTTTCACAGACTCCAGTCCCTTAATCCAGTGGTATTAAACTCAAATAGAAATGGAGGGGACCTTAAATAAAAGTACCTGTGAGCCACATATTGACTTAGTTTTAAAATTTAATGTTATCTATGTTGTATTATATCTTTTATTTATTTTGTCAACTATTTCCCAATTACATTTTAATCTGGCTCAGGTCACACTATGGAGGGTTGTGGTTTGCTGTGTGTTTGACCCTCTGCCTTAATCCACTTGCCTTTGGTTCTTCCACCCCAAGTCTTGTGCAGAACTGATTATTGAGTAAGCTCAAAATTCACTTAGACCACTTTATCTAGCCCACCCCAGACAAAACCATCCAGACTGTGCTTAATTAACATCCCATCCAGCCATCATCTCAGACTATCTTCTTCTAGGACCGTCAACTCTAACAGTGTGTATGTGTGTCTGTGTGTCTGTGTGTATTCTCACATACTTACTTCTCCCTAATTTCTCCACTTTCCCTTTTGCTCTGGGAACCATGATGGAATCAGTACTGTCATTGCTTCTGGAAGGTACAGATTAACTCCCTTTTAGCTCCACCTACTATCTTGAGACATACCCAGACAAAACTCTCTTTCCGTGATACAGCTATGCTATACACATTGTCTCTCCCATTACAATGTAAGCTCCTCAAGGTCAGGAACCAAGTCACTTTTGTATTTATATAGAAAGTGCTTAGCACTGGGCTTGGAATGCAATAAGCATTTAATAAATATTGTTCATTCATTTTCACTCCCCTCCTCCTAGCAAGTCTTACTTCAGATAATAATTTGGGAAGAGAATCAGTCAATAAGCATTTCAATCAATAAACATCTATGAATCATCTACTAAGTGCCAGGCACTGTGCTATGCCCTGGTGATGATACTGTTAGGTCTTAGATTCTGTGCTTAAAGCTTTTTGTTGGTTATTTCATGCAGATAAGCCAAGGGAAGGGGAGCATCATGGTACTGTGGAAAAGACACTAGATTTTAAATCAGACAACCTGGGTTCAAACCCTGGCACTGCTACTTACTACCTGTATTGTACGACTTTGGGTACGAGGTACAGTGGACAAACTGATGAGGGCCCAGTTCTTAGACTTATGCTCACATTTGCCCTTCTTGGTAAGTTAAACAGGGTATGCACAGATATCCCCTTCCTGGTTCCATTCTAACATATGGAACTTCAGAGAACCAGGTTCTAGCCATGAGTGATTGAAGGGTTGGTACAGCGTAATAATGAAAAATCTTACTGGCTCCAGAATCAGAAGAACCCATGACTCAGGTGCTGAGCCAAAAGTGAGTTCATATATAAAAGGGCAAATGCTGATCTCTCAATATCTTTCCTTTCTTGGAAATGAATGCTGCAAGAACTGCTTTAATCTATCTAATGACAGATCAACAGCAAGCCACCCCCACTGTCCATGGGTACATAGCTCCTCTGATCATATTTCTCCTTCCCTGATTTTAGGTGAGTGAGTATCCAGAGACGGAATTGTCCAATTTGGAAGAATTGTGAGTTTAGAAAATTCATCACAGCCACCAGAGGTCCCACCAGCAACCTGCATCAGCCAGGGAGTTCACAGTGGAGCATTCACAGTAGCCAATGGAGTTGTAGTGACTGATAACAGAGGGAGTGCTGGCAGACAGATATGGAAAGTCTAGGACGGTGATAGTTTCAGGGAGTTCAACCCCTAAAGAGAGAAAGACTGGTTTATAGATTTTAGGAAGCCACTGGTACTTGGACTTCAGCCAAAACTACATGAAGGAACAAAAGAACTTCTGAGTCCAAGAATCAGGTGGTATACTTTTACCACATAGATCTTGCACATAGGCACCTCAATGTGATTCTTCTTCAAGCTTGAACCCACTCTCTCCAAGGACCTTATATATGCAAAAGAAAAGTATGCCCACATTGTGTGTGGGGGGGGAGGGGTAGAGAATGAAATGATTCTGTTACTATTATTCTTGATATACTTTCAGTAAATCTCTTTTCTAAAAATGAATAGGGTTATATTGTTTGATTAACAATTAAAAGCAAATTAGATGGGGGCTCAGAAGCTACAGTATTGAACACTTCATCCCCTTAGTAAATATCAATCTACCTTCTAGAGACCAACTTGTCATTGGGATTGAGAAGTAGGAGAATGAGCACGGAAAAGGATACTACAACTAAATTAAAATGAAAGGATTGGACTCTGATTTCAAAGATCCCTTCCAGCACCAAGTGTATGGTCCCAAGCTTCACAATGAAGGTCCATCAAAGAGAATTAAAGCAGATGGCTTTGGGGAAGCCAATCTGATTCTTCATGTTTTGACCACTGAGAAAGGATATTGTTTTTCTTCTTATCCAAGACATTCCGGGATGTGATTTGAAAACCTTGTCAGTTGTACTGGCTTTCAGAGCACACAGAAGGTGTAAATTCCTTCGTGGAGTTTAGTTCCACAAGGGTCACCAAACTCTCCCATTCCCCTTCCCAAATCTCCAACACTGTCTGCACATAAATTAGACAATCCAATGAGTTAGTAAAGTACTTTGCAAACCTTTAAGCACTGAGTAATGCCTACTATTATTTTCATGATGATAATAATAAATTGTGGACTACTCAATGGGCAGGCCTGCAGCAGGCCAGATAAGCCTTTTGTCAATACCTTTCCCTCATTCTGTCAACAAAGCACATTTACTCCAAATGTTCCCCAAGCCATTGTCTTGCTTCAAATTGCTGTAGATGAAATTGAAAGGTGTTTCAGCACATTTTATCAACAGAAAGTAATTTTACTCAGCCCTGCTCTGTCAATAGAAAGGTGTACCAAACCTGATTCATTTTTGCCCACCCTCTGCCCCCTTCCCCCCCCCTCCACATGTGCTGTCTCTCTTTTTATTTGAGAAGAGGGAAAGAATGAAATTCAGCAACCTTAATTTGCAGGCCCAATAGAGACTGATTAGGTTCGTTTGGGGCTAAAATATGAAAAGTTCCAAAAGCCACCAGATGTCTACAATAAGAAAAATATACAGACTTTAATAAAGTCAGCCACTTGTAACTATCTTCCTGTGTCAGGGAAACATCAACTGAAGAATTACATTCGAGCTAGGAAAATATTGAACAAGAGGCGATGCTGATATTGCAAAGCAGGTTGAGCTGAAGGCAGGCCTAGATAATATTTCATTCTCTAGTTCATGAAAGCATTTTGACATTCTGCAGGTGCACAGATGCCAAGCTTGATTAAAATCAGACTTGGAGCTAGGAGGGACTTTAGCAATCATCCAGCCTAAACCCCTCATTTCAAAGAGGAGGAAACTGAGGCCCAGATGGGTTTAAATAACTTGACCAAGGGCACCTGGATAGGGCCAGGGGCAAGATTAGAATTTAGGTCTCCTACCATTCTAGATAATTATTTGTAATTAGTTGAGAAAAGTCACTAGACTATTTGTAGCCTTTGATCTAGAGGATATTGGGCATATATTCTAAGGAGGTCAAAAGAAAGAAAGGTCCCACGTAACAAAATATTCACAATAGTGCTGGCTGCAATAGCGAAAAAACAAAAAACAAAAACCTAGAAACAAAGCGGGTGACCATCTGTTGAGGAATATTCAAACAAATTGTGGAATATAATAGAATATTATTACACAATAAATAAATCTAAGGAATTGAGGGAAATGTGGGAGAACATGTAAACTAATTCACAGGACAGTAACTACAATGAAATTAACAAGATGAGGATGATGAAAATAGTAGCATTTATGTAGTATTTTAAGATTTGCAAAATACATATTATTTCATTTGATTCTCACAACAACCCTAGGAGGTAGGTGCTATTATTATCCCCATTTTATAGAAGAGAAAACTGAAATGAAGAGAAGTTAAGTTTCTTGCCCAGAGTCAGACACCCAATAAATGACTAAAGCTGGATTTGCACTCAGGTTTACCTGGCACCCAGTCTGGCACTCTGTCCACTGTCCCAACCGCCTGTTTGGCATATGTATGTGTATATGTATGTGTATGTGTATGTGTATGTGTATGTGTATGTGTATGTGTATGTGTATGTGTATGTGTATGAGTATGTGTATGTGTACGTGTATGTGTATGTGTACGTGTATGTGTATATGTACGTGTATATGTATATGTATGTGTATGTGTACGTGTATATGAATGTGTATGTGTATATGTATATGTATGTGTATATGTATATGTATATGTATATGTATATGTATATGTATATGTATATGTATATGTATATGTGTATGTGTATGTGTATGTGTATGTGTATGTGTATGTGTATGTGTATGTGTATGTGTATGTGTGTATATGTGTTGTGTGTATGTGTATATGCGTATATATGCATGTGTACATGCATGTGTGTCTGTGTATATGTGTATTATATAGGTGTTGTGCGTGCATGTATGCATATGTGTGTGCATATATGCATGCATGTCTATTTTGTATGTAATGTATGTGTCTATACCATATATAACATATCATTGTGTGTTCACACACATATCTATTGTGTTGTGTGTTTGCATACATGTGCATGTCTATTGTAACATACATGTGTATGTAAATGGTGACTACAGTAATGTAAATGAAGATAAAGTCAAACTAAAGCCAGGTTCTAAATAATTGCCAGTCTTGACGCCAGAGAAAATAATGAGAAGATGCCAAGAGGGAAAAAGAGGGGAAAGTTGGGTTATTTTGTTGGTTTTGCTTTAACTGTTTTTCTTTTCCACAAGGGACAGCCCATGAGTTTAGGGAAAGAGAATCCAGAAGTGATTATTATTAAAACAAAATGCCTTGATAAAATTTACCTTTTTTTAAAATAAAATTTACCTAAAAGAATGATAGTCTCCTGATCGCTACCTAATAGTACCTTCTATTTTGCTATTGCTTTTTTTTTCTCTTTTAGGCAATCAAGGTTAAGTGACTTGCCCAGGGTCACACAGCTAGTAAGTATCTGAGGCCAGATTCGAACTCAGGTGAGGTCTATTCAGACGCCAGGGCCAGTGCTCTATCCGCTGGGCCACCTAGCTGCCCCCATATTACTATTCTTATTGACAGAACAATTAGCTGTAACATGGTTTTCCAATCAGTTTGATTCCAGTCAGAAGATACTAGATGGAAGGGGCTGGAGAAGATCCATAGTCCCACCCACCAATAATTTACAAAAGGAGAGGGGAGGGAGAGGCAACATATATACAAATAAATACCACTCAATAGGCCCATATCTATCACCTAGTCTGGGAAGGCAAAGATAAAAGTGAACATTTAAAGCTGCCATTCTAATGTAAGAGATAAAATGAAGATATAAGTGTGGAAATTGATTTCAGTGGGGAAGGCATTTGAGGGTTGGAGATGGGGAAGTAGAAACCAGGATATCGAGGGTGGTGCTTTCAGCTGAGGTTTGAAGGAGACTAGAGATTCTAAGGGCAGCTAGGTGGTGCAGTGGTAGAGTGCTTGACCTGGAGTCAGAAAGGGTCAAATTTGTGTGACCCTGGGCAAGTCACTTCACCCTGTTTGCCTCAGTTTCCTCATCTGTAAAATGAGCTGGAGAAGGAAATGGCAAACCACTTCAGTATCTTTGCCAAGAAAACCCCAAATGGGGTCATGACTTAAAGATGAAGGAGTGTGTTCCAGTCATGGGGAGCAACCAGGACAAAGTCATGGAGACAGGAATAAGAAGAATAGCAGGAAAGTCAGTCTGACTAGATCTAGAGTGCTTGAAGGAGAATAATATATAATGGGCTAGAAATGTAGGGGAGTGGAGGGTATTAGCCCCAAACAGGAATTTATGCTACAGAACACAGTGGAGCTAGAGTGTTACACTTGGTGTCAGGAAGACAAAGCTGTGTGACCTTGAGCAAATCACTTAAATTTTGTCTACCTCAGTTTCTGTATCTGTAAAATGGGCGATAATAGTAGCACATACCTCCCAGGGTGATTGGAGCAAAGGAAGGATCCAGATAGGGAGATGTAGGGAAATTTAAGGAGAATTAAATCACTTTTGGGACAGCGAGGTGTGGTAATAGATAGAGAGTGGGGCGTGGACTCAGGAAGACCCAAGTTCAAATGCAGCCTCAACCAATGTATACCCCCGGACAAGTCACTTAACCCTGTTTGCCTCAGTTTCCTCATCTGTAAAATGAGCTAGAGAAATAGATGGCAAACAACTCTAGTATCTTTGCCAAGAAAACCCCCAATGGGGTCACTAAGAGTTGGACATAATGACAGAAATGACTGAACAACTAAAGATTACTTTCAGCTTGTGGGAATCTGGGCAGAGTTGAAGAAGAAACTTTCATCCACAGTCAAATGCAAATTTCAGTCTCTTCAGAGCATTAGGTGAGTGGGTGGGTAGGTTTGAGGGGATCATATAAGAAAGAAACAGCCCAATGAATATGAATAGACGAGAAATCAATAACCAATGAAATCTAAAGTGAATCTTTTGTCATTTTTAATTCCCCTACTCCCCTTTTTAAAAAGCAGGCTTTGGGCTTGATTTATTTCAATGTGAAAGATGTCTTTAAGTATCTGGAGGCAGATTTTGGCTCAGAAAGTGACAGCTTTTTCCCTGAAGGATGATAGTTAAACTCTCCCTTTTCACCTTTGCCTTCTAGTTTCCCAGGCTTCCTTTGGAGACTTAAGTACAGAAACTTTCTGAAGCTTCCCCTAGGTACCTCCCACCTACTCAGTACGTAATTATTTACATGTCATCTCCTCCTCCATTAGAGTGTTAGCTCTTTGAAAGCAAGGACTGTTTTGCCTTTCTTTGTCTCCCTAGAGCTTAGCACAATATCTGGCACATACTAAGCATTTAATAAATATTTATTAACTGACTGACTGCATTGGTTCTGGTGTCCAGAAGAACTGAGTTCACATATGGCCTCAAGCACTTACTATGTGAACTTAAGCTTGTCAACCAAGCTCTGTCTGTTTCAGTTTCATTATTATTATATTTCCCTATTTGAATAATAATAGCACCTCCCTCCTGGTATGTTATGACAATCAAATGAGGTCATATTTGTAAAGTGCTCAGGGCTTAATAGGTGCTTAATAAATGTTGATTCCCACCTCCACCCTTCCAGTCTAAATGGTTACAGATCAACCATGGGAAGGAATTACTGCATAGATTAGATACATATCTCCTAGATGTAATGATTCTCTAAGAGTTCTAGATAGAAAGCACTTGATGGCAGGCACCAGGCTTTGTTTATCTTTGGAGACAAAGCCCCGTATTTGTCAATTTCTAGTAAAGGAGTAAAATGCTTGAGACTCCAGGCTTTAAGTTCTCAGGAAGATTCATTCATTCATCCATTCATTCAAAACTAAGAAAACCGAAAGAATGAGATTGTCTCATTGTACTACTAATTTTAGAAGCTGCCTAGTCCCAATCCTCTGTTTCTATACAGTGTAGAGTGTACATTCTTCCACCCATAGCACACTGTGGGCATTCAGAAACAATGACAACAACTCAAATTTATATAGAACATAAAGCTGACAAAGGGGCCCCTCATAAGAATCCTATGAGATAGTACAGCGTAACTATTGCCAGTCCCATTTTCCAGAAAAGAAACTGAGATCCAGAGAAAATAGGGAAAGTAAGAAGCACAGTAAGGACTAGAACCCAAGTCCTCCAAAAGCATTGCTGTTTCCATTAGAATTTGCTGTCTCTATTGATATTGAAAGCCATCAAAAACATATGATATGAATTCACTATACCTCTAGGTTTTTTTTTTAATTCTCCCTTCCCTTTTATAAACTGAGTCCAAAGGATGGCAAAAATATTTCCTTTCCCAGTACCCTTGCTCTAGGACCCACTACAACTTTAGAGAAGGGCTTCATTGATGATAAAATGAACTTCTCTGGACAAAGAATCTTCTGGGATAAGAAGGCACTGGTGGAAAGGTACCCACCCGGATGAGGTCATGACTCTACCAAGGTATTGATGAATAAATTTTATGACTAGCCCATTTCTTGGTGCTCAGGTTGAGGATAAATATTTTAACCAGTATGGATTATTTTGTGTTTATTCTCCCAGAATTGATAGATGGATATGAGTCATGGAAAGCTACAGTATCCATAGAGTTCAAAATAAGTAGCGCACAGAGAGCAATGGGGAGGTTCATGGTGGGTGTGAGCAGGCTGCAATGTATAACAAATAAAGAACTTTAAAGAAGAATGTGAGTAAAAGCATACTATTGGGTAAATGCATAATTGAAAAAGGAAATGGACTGGTCACATGAGACAGTGAGGGATAACCAACAGAGAGCCCCATGGTCTCATTGGCATCCTTGCAATGTCAGGAAAATGTGAGGAAGGCTCTCAACACCTTGGGTGGACCCCCCCCATAACAAACTGATTGGAGGACATGGACAAAGGTCATATGGAGTGTAAGGACATGAAAGGATTCCAATTTGCATCTTTGGAGAGAACATCCAATTACATAATCTCACATATACGTATTTGAGTAACGAGTGGAGGGGATTGATCAGGGGAGTGAAAAAGACCTTCCCTTGAACTTCTAGGATTCCTTTCTTCCTAAGAATCTTGATAGGATATGTTAGTTATTCTGACATTTATATTTTTCTCCTTCATTCCAACTCTTGAAAATTGCTTGACTCAACATAGCAATGCTTCATTTCCACCTTTAATATGTCACCCTTTCCTGAGAGTTTGGCAGTACTGGCTGTCTCCATAACACATAGGTCAAGACATTACATCATAGGACCAGAATCTTTGCGCTTAGGTGCTTATATCATGTTAAAACAGGGGTAACCTTGCAATCTTCTGAATTAGCAGCCACAGCCAAAGGAAATGGACCGAATCTCCCTTCACCTCTGCCCTATCCTAACAGGTGTCACTATCTCTGATCTGTTTTCTACATCCGGCCTGACATTCAGCAAGCCCTGAAAGTAACCTTCTGTAGTATTCATCCATCTTGCTCTGGTTTTGTGATCTCTGACATGTTTTCTACCAGGTTTTAGGGTCAGTGGACCTGTAAACAGAGATATAGAAATTCTCATGGTACTGTGCCATCCAAGGTGTCCCAAAAGTCTTGGTGCAGTTTTAAGCTTCAACAGCTTTAGAAACGTAAGTGCTACAAGCTTACAAAGAAAGAGTACAGACCACTTGGACAGAAAGAGAAAATAGATAAGGAATTCAAGATCAAAAGGCTGACACAAAGGCATGATCTATTAGTGATAGTGGATTTCAACTATTTAGACTTCTGTTGGAGTTCTTTTTTCTCTCTTCCAAAAAGCAGAGTAGCTAATAACTTCTTGACTTGCTTTAATGATAATATCAGCTTTCAAAAGGTAGAGGAATTAACAAGGGGAAATTCTAAATCCAATGGGATTCTCCCAAATAAGAAGAAAGTAATTGATGGACCTAGGGGAGAAATGATCACTCTCCCTCCCAGGGAAGAAGAGTAAAGCCAGATACAGTCTAACATGAACCCAAGATTTTTGGAAAGCAGATTTCAAAGGGTTCAAAAGAATAAAACTTCTGTAGGGGAAGTCAGTCCAGGAGGAATTGGAATTCCTTAAGAGTGAAATTCTGATGACACAAAGGGAAACATTTCCCATGAAAAGAAGAGACTGATATGGATTCATGGGGAACTAACTAATCAATTTAAAATTTTAAAAGCTATGTACAGAAATTGAAAGCAAGAGGCAACTAACAAAGGATGGATATAAGAACATGGTATAAGAGTGCTAAAGCTCTGAATTAACCGAGGTTAGCCAAGGTAACTAATTACAATAAAATGAAGAAATTCTTTAAAGCTATATTGAATGGGATAAGATACTGCTTGGGTATGTGTTATCATTGTTGAGTCGTTTTTCAGTTGTATCCAACTCTTCATGATCCCAATTCGGGTTTTCTTGGCAAAGATACTGGAGTAGTTTGCCATTTCCTTCTCCAGCTCATTTCACAGATGAGGAAACTGAGGCAAAGTGAAGTGACCAACAAGAAGACAGAGATGCTCAATTTTTATTTCACTTCTGACCTTTGCACTAGAGATGGCAGAGCAAAAATAGCTAAGAGGAAGCTGATATATGAAAAAAGAAAGTAAGAGATACCTTGTTACCCTCCATGAACTCAAGTCACTTGGCCCATTCTCCAGTACTGAAAGAAAGGGCATTAACAGAGATGTGATTATTAAGGCATTATCAATAATATTTTAAAGAGCACGGGAAATGTGAGAAACAGGAGAGATACTGGAGAGCTGGTTCACCTCCAATTTTTTTTTTTGAGTAAAGAGGTCAGAATCTGCAAACTATAATATTAAGAGAGCTTGACTTTGATTCCTGGGAAAATTCTGGGAGAAATCACTAAAGAGATGGTTAATGAATATCTATAAAAGGAAGTGGTAATGATGATGATAATAGGATTTGTAGAGCACTTAAAGATTTAAAAATCACCTTACATATGTCATCCCATTTTATCTTCACAACCACTCTGTAAGGTAGGTGCTTTTATTATCTTTATTTTATTTTATTTTATCTTAAATAGTATTTTATTTTTTCCAATTACATGTAAAGACAATTTTTAGCATTTATTTTTAAAAATGTTTGAGTTCTAAATTTTTCTTTTTCCCTCTTTCAGCTCACCCTCCCTAAAACAGTAAGCAACTGATATAAATTGTATATGTGCAAGTATGTAAAACATATTTCCATATTAGTCATGTTGTAAAAGAAGAAACAAACCAGAAGAAAAAAAATACATGCAAAAAATAAAGAAAATGAAAATAGTATGCATTGATCTACATTCAGACTCTGGATGTGGATAGTATTTTCCACCATGAGACTTCTGGAATTGTCTTAGATCATTGTATTGCTGAGAAGAGTTAAGTCTATCATAGTTATCGTTACACAATGTTGCTATTGCTGTGTATACTGTTCTCCTGGTTCTGCTCACTTCACTCAGCATCAGTTCACACAAGTTTTTCCAAGTTTTTCTGAAATCTGCCTGCTCATCATTTCTTTTAGCACAGTAGTATTCCATTACATTCATATACTACAACTTGTTTAGCCATTCCCTAATTTATGGGCATCCTCTCAATTTCCAGTTCTTTGCTACCACAAAAAGAGCTACCATAAGCATTTTTGTACATGCGGGTCCTTTCTCCTTTTGTATGATCTCTTTGGGATTCAGACCTAGTAGTGATATTGCTGGATCAAAGGGTATGCATAGTTTGATTGCTCTTTGGGCATAGTTCCAAATTGCTCTCCAGAATAGTTGGATGAATTCACAACTCTACCAACAATGCATTAGTATCCCAATTTTTGCACATCTTCTCCAACATTTATCATTTTACTTTTCTGTCATATTAGCCAATCTGATAAGTGTGAGATAGTACTTCAGAGTTGCTTTGATTTGCATTTCTTTAATCAATAATTTTTTCATTTGACCATAGATAGCTTTGGGGGGTTTTTTTATCTGAAAACTGCCTATTCATATCCTTTGACCATTTATCAGTTGGGGAATGATAAATTTGACTCAGTTCTCTATATATTTGAGAAATGTCATCTTTACCAGAGACACTTGCTGTAAAAATTGTTTCCCAGCTTTCTCCTTTCCTTCTGATCTTGATTGCACTAATTTTGCTTGTGCAAAAAAAAGTTTTAATTTAATATAATCAGAATTATCTATTTTATACCTGTTTGGTCAAAAATTCTTCCTTTTTCCATAGATCTGACAGAAAAACTATTCTTTGCTCTTCTAATTTGCTTATGGCATCACCCTTTATGTCTAAATCATGTACCCATTTTGACTTTATCTTTATGTAGTGTTAGATGTTGATCTATACCTAATTTTTTCCATGCTGTTTTCCAATTTTACCAGCAGTTTTTGTCAAATAGTGAATTCTTATCCCAGAAGCTGGGGTCTTTGGGTTTATCAAACACTAGATTACTATGGTCATTTACTACTGTGTCTTGTGTACCCAATCTATTCCACTGATCCACCATTATATTTTTTAGCTTGTACCAGATAGTTTTGATGATTGGTGCTTTACAATAAAGTTTGAAATCCTGCTAAGGTTAAGTCACCTTCCTTTGCATGTTTTTTTCATTAATTCCTTTAATATTCCTGAATTTTTGTTCTTCCAGATAAATTTTACTATTTTTTCCTAACTCTATACAACAGGTTTTTTGGATAGTTTGATTGGTATGGCACTGAATAAGTAAATTCATTTAGGAAGAATTGTCATTTTTATTATATTGGCTCAGCCTACCCATGAGCAATAGATATTTTTCCAGTTGTTTAGATCTGATTTTATTTGTGTGAAAAATGTTTTATAATTGTGTTCATATAGTTCCCGAGCTTGTCTTGGCTGGTAGATTCCCAAGTATTTTATATTGTCTACAATTATTTTAACTGGAATTTCTCTTTCTATCTCTTGCTGCTGGGCTTTGTTGGTAATATGAAGAAATGCTAATGATTTATGTGGGTTTATTTTATGTCCTGCAACTTTGCTAATTTCAAGCAGTTTTTTTTCACTTGATTCTCTAAGAATACCATCATATCATCAGCAAAGAATGATTATATCCATTTCACATATGAGGAAACTGAGCAGAGAACTGTATTAAGTAACTTGCCCAGGATCACACGACTAGTATCTAAGGCAAGTCTTCAGCTCCTTCTGTCTTCAAGGCCAGCACATTACTATGACACCCAGGTATCTCCCAGCATGGCTTCCTCAGAATAACTCATGTCATATTAATTTTATTTCCTTTTTCATTAGGGTACTAAACTAGTGGCTCAAGAGAATTCTATCAGAGGCAATTTATTTAGATTTTAGCAAAACATTTGATCAAGTATCTCATGGAAAAGTTGAAAAGATAAAGACCAGATAATAATTAGATGGAATTGGAATGTATTGAATGAATGAAATCAGGATTGTTTTTGATGGCTTGTTGTCAACTTAATGTCAACTCAATTGGTATGCCCCAAGGGTCTGTACTTGGCCCAGGGCCATTGAATATTTTTATCAATGACTTGGATAAGACAGATGATATGATCATCAAATTTATAGATGACACAAAACTGGGAGGGATTGTCAAAACATTGAATCACAGTCAGGATCCAAAAGAAATTTGATGGCCTAGAGCATTGGTCCAATTCTAATAAGATGAAATTCAACTGGAATAAATGTAAAGTCATATGCTTTGGTTCAAAAAATCAACTTTCCATGCTCCTATGGTCCTATGAACCCAAACTTTAGGTGGAAGAGGTCTGATTTGATATTAGTTTGTCTAAACTTGAGCAGAATTGAGAAGCATAACTTCTAGTGGTAAAGACTTGATAGTCCCTCAGTGCTCTGCCCTGGTTAGACTATATGTGGAGTATTGTGTTATGTCGTAGGTAGCACTATTGGGAAAGATATCAGTAAGCTAGAGAGTGGCCAGAGGAAGCCAACAAAAATGGTGTAAGACCTTGAGTTTATGTCCTATGAGATTGTTTTAGAGTAGAGGAAACTAAGGGAGAAACATAATAATTGCCTTCAAGTACCTGAAGACCTATCATATGCAAGATGGGGCAGCTAGGTGGCACAATGGATAAAGTCCCGGGCTTTGAGTCAGGGAGACATCCTTCTGAGTTCAAATCTGGCCTCAGATACTTACTAGCTGTGTGACCCTGGGCAAGGCACTTAACAGTGTTCACCTCAGTTTCCTCACCTGTAAAATGAGCTGGAGAGGAAATGGCTAAGCACTCCCTTCTCTCTGCCAAGAAATCCCCAAATGGGGTCACAAAAGAGTCAGACAATTGAAGCAACTAATCAATAAATACACAAGAGATGCAGCTAAGTGGCACAGTAGATAGAATGTAGGTCCTGGAGTCAGAAAAACTCATCTTTGTAAATTTGAATCTGGCCTCATATATTTACTAGCTGTGTAACCCTGGGCAATTCATTTCATTTCCTCATCTGTAAAATGAGCAGGAGAAGGAAATGGAAACTACTCTAGTATCTTTGCCAAGAAAATCCCACATGAGGTCAAGAAGGGTCAAACAGAAATGACCAACAACAACATATGCAAAAGACTCACTTGATCTATTTGGCCTCAATAGACAAAATCAAAAGCAATGGGTAGAAATTGAGGAAAGGCAAGTTTAGTCTTAATTTCAAGGGGAAAAAAATCCTCACTGTAGGTTTCCAAAACTGAGGCTGGAAGACCACTTGTCCATGCAAATTCTGTAAGTGATGAACCTGGCAGCAGGATGAAGAGAAAAGAAAGCTAGATTCAAATCCCAGCTGACTGACATACTACATATGTGATCTCAGGCAGGTTGATTGATTGACATTATTGACCCTCTTAGAGTCTTAGTTTATTCAGCTATAAAATGAAGAGTTTGCACTAAATGATCTTCCAGCTCTAAAGTTATGACCTCTTTGAACCTATGTCCTCATCTATAAAATGGAGATAGTACCCATCTCATCAGATTGTTTTTATTGTATTTTATTTCAATAAAAATCCCATTTATTTTCTCTCCTTTCCTCTGCACATTCCATTGAAAACAAGAAAAGAAAACCTTCATAACAAATATGCTTAGTCAAGCAAAAGAAATCCTTCCATTGACCATATCCAAAAATGCACATCTCATTCTACATCTTGAATCTGTTGCCTTTCTGTCAGGAGGTAGGTAGCATTCTCGTCAGATTGTTATGAAGAAGGTTCTTGGTATCCCACCTCTGATGCTTGCTATCTGTGTGACCTTGGGCAAGTCACTCGTCTGGGCCTCAATTCACCAATCTATAAAATAGAGAAATTGCACTAATTGGCCTCTGAAATTTCTTCCAACTTTAGATCTACAGTTCTATGAGCTATAAACAGTAAAATGCAATAGAAATATGAGTTACTATAAAACTTGAGCAACGCACTGTGATCCTTTGATTCTAGAGATCTGAGAACTGGCCCACCTCGCAGTACCCTTGGCTAGCAAAAGCCCAGAAACATCTTATTTTGGAGCTAACCCAGAGTCTAATTAAATAACCAAATCCTAGCAAAGAAAAAGAGAAGAGAGTCTTGGTGCAGGTTGCCATCCTAGCCTTTGCTTATTCCTCCCACCTTCTGCCAAAGAGGCTCTGTCAACACCTCTCACTTAAGGAAAAAGCCAAGACAAAGCAAGTAGGGCAAAGCAGATCAAATGCATATTGGAATCATTTCCCTTTCTCTCTTTCTGCAGTCATTGCAACATCAGACAGTTTCTCTCTGTGAGATTTCTTATTGTGACAAAGTACAGCTCACACACGCACCAACCAGCCCTGCCAAGGAGGAGTGGTTGGCACCCCCTCCCTGAAGAAACTTTGTGCTCAAAATGGGAGATGGTTGCTGAAAGATCTTCTGGCCACTGGTCTCTGTGTTCCTTCACACTCCCCACTTTCACACACACACACACACACATACACACACACGAGAAGCTAACCCTTAAGGGGAACATCTTCCAAGTGCAAAGCAGCTAGATGGAGCTACCTTTTACCCCTGGAAAAAAAAGGACCCTTCCCAAACCAAAATAGTCATTTCCTAATGGGACATTTTAATAATCAGGCTCTAAATCTGAAAGTCTAAAAATCCACAAGCTGGAAAACGAATTTCAGTGCTTTCCTAATCGGTGTCCCTGCCTCAAGATTCTCCCCACTCCAATCTGTCCTCTCTACAGAGCTGCCAAAGTAATAATCTTGAATCATAGATCTCTTTCTTCATGTCACTCCCCTGCTCAAGAGGTTCCAGTGACTCCCTATTGCCTTTAAAATCAAATAGGAACTCTCTTATTTGACATTTAGAGTCCTTTGCAATCTGGCTCCCACCTACCTTAACAGCCTTATTATATATTATTCCTCTTTACGAATTCTGTGGCCCAGCCAAACTGAGCTCTTTGCTGTTCCTCATTCACAACACTCCATATCTTTTCTCTGTCTTTGTACTTAATCTATAAAATGAAGGAATTGCGATAATTGGCCTCTGAAATTCCTACCTGGAATGTTCTCATTTCTTACTTCTACTCTTGGAATTCCTAGCTTTTTGCAAGTTCACCTGAAACCCACCACCTCCCTCTACCCAATTACTAGTGCCTTTACCTGTCATTGCACCCATGCCAGAAATTACCACCTGTTTACTTTCCATATATTTTGTATAATGCATACCTATACGTGGTTTTCCCCCTAATAGAATGAATGTTCCTTGAGGGAAGAGACTTTTTTTTGTTTTAAATAGTATATCCCCAAATAGTCAGATATTAGCATAGTGTCTGACACATAATAGGTGCCTATATAAATTCCTGTTGATTGGTAGAAGAGTATGGGTGAGGACTTTGAAGGCTGCTGGAGAAAGACCTCACAGTGTATTGGAAAGCCTATCAGACTGGAAGTCAATGGCTTGGAATTATTTGAGACCTGGATTGGAATTCTGCCACTGATATACTAATTCTGTAGCCATGGAGAAGTCTCTTAACATAACCATGCTTCAGTTTTCTCACCTGTGCTGTAGGGATAATTATATCTGACACATAGAGGGTCTGTGAGGCTCAAGGGATATCATGTTCTTAAAAGTGTTTTCCAAAATTTAATGCATGGTGTAAATGTTTTTGTAATTATTGAGTCATTTCCAACTCTTCCTGATCTCATCTGGGGTTTTCTTGGCAAAGATGCTGGAGTGGTTTACCATTTCCTTCTCCAGCTCATTTTAAAGATGAAGAAACTAAGGCAAACAGGGTTAAGTGACTTGCCCAGGGTCATATAGCTAAAATCTGAGGATACAATGTTAACTATTATTATTATTGTTGTTGCACTATGAGGTTCTAAGTACCCTACAGAAACTTTTAGCAGTTTCTCAAGGATTATCTCTATGACCAAACAGGAAGAATGTCCATCCCAAAAAAGAAAGGGCAAGTCTAATTCAGGGTGGTGAATTTAGGGCCTAATTCACAAAAAAAAAAAAAGACTTTGCTAATAGGATATTCTTAAGCCATTAGAGTTTCTAAGAAGGAATTCTCAGTACTAAAGGAATCTGACAGTGGACTAAGGTGTGGCAGGTCCATGCCTCTGGGAACTGTGGGACCACTCCACTCCCACCCAGAACAATTAGCCAAAGGGGGAAAGTCCATTAAGAAACTTCTAATGTTTAAAAGTGTTTTCCTTGAAGTAGGCCTCCTACTTCAAGACTTTAGAAATAGCTACCATTCCTTAGCTTGTTGCTAGATCAGGGGCTCTTAATGTAATGTCCATGATCCCCAAGGGGGTCCATAGATAAATGTCAGGTTATATGCGAATTTGGATGGGGAAAAAAATATGTCTTTATTTTCACTGTCCTCTAACTGAAATTTAGTATTTCTTTCAATTACTGAAAATAATAGTAATACTAGCTGCACTATAACCCTTTGAAATTCACAAAGTATTTTACACATTATTTCATTTGGGCTTCACAATCATCCTACAAATAAGTGTTACTGTTATTCTCATCTTGCAGATGAGGAACTGAAGCAGAGAAAGGTTAAATGATTTGCCCAAGAAAAGATCTCAAGGCTAGCTAGTAAGGGTCTGAGGCAAGTTGAGAATTCGGGTCTTCCTGATTCCAAGTGCAGCATCCTATCTATTGGGCTACCCAGTGGACTGAATAAAAGCCTAATTCTCGGAAGGGGTCCTTGGACTTCACTAGATTGACAAATGGGCTCAAGATACAAGAAAGATTAAACAATCCTGGACTAGATATTCAATACCATTGCTTGAGTTCATCACCAACCTGCTATCAACCATTCAAATCAAACCTACCAGACCAAAGATTTGGCACTAGAAGAGACCTCAAAAACCATCTAGTTTTAAAGTTGAGGAAATCAAGAGAGGGTAAGTAGGCAATAAGGAAGATTTGAACCCAGGGCCTTCTAATTCCAGGGTCAATGCTCTTTCCATTGTATCCCACTGCCTCCCTCCTTTAAGGACAAATAAAGACCCAACATTTCCATGAAGCTTTTCCCTACTCTTCTTACCCATATTGATCTTTTCCCTTTAAACACTACCTTGACATTTCATCATTTTACATGAATAAGAAAGTAAGAAAAGAATGCAGGGCAGCCACATAGCCTTCACCGTAGAAGCTCACTCTAGCTTGGACTTCATGCATTGGAACTCTAGCCCTGCAGCCTCTGCCTCTCATTGGCTTGCTCCTCCTCACCCAGGCACTCAGGCCAGCTGTGCTTTTACTGTTCTGCAAGGTGAACTCTCTAGGGTGGGTCACTCTCTTGGGACCTTCCCTTCAATGCCCTCCTCAAAAAGTACCTTTGTCTCTTTTTCTACTCATTTTATGAATTATCTTCCCCCGTTAGAATGAAAGTTCCTAAAAGGCAAGGATTGTCTCTCTTTCTGCTTGTATTTTTATTCCCAGCATCTAACATATTCCCTGATATTATAGTTAGCATTTTAAAAAATGCCTCTTGACTTAACTTCCCAAAAGGATCCAATAATAACACAAAGCATTTATAAAGCACTTACTGTGTGCAGGAAAGGCTCTGTGATTTCTGTAGTAAGAACAATATTATAATAAGGCAGTTAAGTGATGCAGTTGGATAGAGTACTTGGCTCATTTTCATGAGCTCAAATCCAACCTTAGATACTTAGTAGCTGTGTGACCCTGGGCAAGTCACTTCACCCTGTTTGTCTCAGTTCCTCATCTCTAAAATGAACTGGAGAAGGAAATGGCAAACCACTCCAGTATCTTTGCCAAACAAAAAAAAAAAGAAAGAAAGAAAAGAGGTCATGAAGAGTCAGGAATGATTAAAATAACTAAACAACAGCAATAGCTAGCATTTTTATAACACTTTACATAGCTTATGTCATTTGATCTTCACCACACTCCTGTGAGATAGGTGCCCATATTACAGATAAGGATATTGAGGATAAGAGAGGTTGACTAGTATCTGAGAGAAGATTTGGACTCATGCCTTCCTGACTCAAAGCCCAGCATCCTAGTCACTATATCACCTAATTGCCCCCAGTATATTTATCAACAGCAGGAACAGTATCTCATTTTGCATTTCCTTCACAATGATGAGCATCAGAGAGACAACACTTCTTGAATTAGCCACGTCCAGTCACTTCCCAGCCAACATTTGAGATGGCAGCCAGAGAAACAAGATGACCTCAGTTCAAGAGAGGAGTGCCCCTGGTGGAGAAAATCAGCACAAAGGAACTTTAATTAAACTATCATTCCAAATTCAAAGTTTACAAACTGGATGGAAAAAAAAAAAAACGGCAGAGCTAAAGCACACCCAGTCTCTCCCTTATTACTATAAAGCCTATAGTCCTAGAAAGAGACATTCATGGAATGCCAGGAGCTGAGTTGGAGGAAATTTTAAAATTCATAGAATCCAACCTGGGCAGCTAGGTGGCACAGTGGATAGAATGCTGGGCTTGGAGTTAGGAAGACTCCTCTTACTGAGTTCAAATCTGGTCTGAGACACTTACTAGCTGTGTGACCCTAGCAAGTCACTTCACCCTGTTTGCCTCAGTTTCCTCATCTGTAAAATGAGCTGGAGAAGGAAATGGCAAACTACTCCAGTATCTTTACCAAGAAAAAGTTGGACACGACTAAAAAATGACTGACCAATCATGTAATCCAATCACATTTGGTAGGGGAAAAAAACCAAAGCTCAGGTAAGTTAAATGACTTTTCAAAGATTACACAAATAGTAAATGACAGGCTGAGGTATAAAACCATGTTTTCTGATTGCACATTATCACTCCTACATTGCCTCCCTTGCTCTGATCCCTTAGCACCACTGTCACCAACATACTAATCTCTGGGAAATGAGTTGATTAATCTCCTGCCGAATGCATTCTTGTAGGTCTTCATAAGAGATACTCACCCCTGATCAGGAAACTCATTGTAGTTATCAGAAGCAATGGACCAGAAAACAAAGATATATTCTTTAACACCAGCTATATAGCCAGCTAGTCATTTCCCATAGGCTCTCTTCTCTTCCAAAGCCACAACCTTTGAACTCAAAAAAGATGGTAAGAATACCACTTGTATGCCCAGATCTCTTCATTTCTTCTGTAGGAGTTGAACTTGAACTTGGGAAACCTGGATTTAAACCTCAGTCCCAATGCCAATAACCATGGACAAGCTCAATGATTCTTCAAGACTCAATTTCCCAGCTGTAAAAGGGGAATGATACTTCCTACACTACCTACTTTGAAGTTTAATGTAGGGAAAGCCCTTTGTAAAACCTTGAGGTATTATGTACATAAGTTATTATTATTATTAAAGATATGAACTGGATCTGTCATTTCATCAGTAAAGAGAACTCCCTGAAGAGAATGCTGGCTTTTACCAGAATGGGTCAGCAACTTTTGTTTGAGAGTTGCCTAGAGCAGAGAGGCCAAAGGTGTCCTACAACATTCTCAAATTCAGCTTGAATGATATTTAAATATAATTAGGAAATATTTAATCAAATAAACAAAAATACAATAAAACATAGATAATACTAATATGTGGTTTCCTAAGTCAATATGTGGCCCTACACTATTGGCCTAGAGCACTGAGAAGTTAAATGATAGTGTGTGTCAGTGAAGGGACTGGAATCTAGGCTTTGAACCTAGGTCTTCTTGGCTCCAAAACTAGCTCTCTAACATCGCAAGGTCTCCTCCTCCTCCTCCTCTTCCTCTTCTTCCTTCTTCCTATCTTCTTACTCTTCCCCCTCCCCCTCCTCCTCTGTCATATCATTTGTATTCACGTGATTCATCAAATACTTGATTTTCCCATTTCTTCTGAGTCATCTCTATTTCTTAATCACATCTTAGATACATTCACAGCATAGCAAATAAAACTGAATCTTCTAGTAGATCAATATATGGTCACTTCCTCATTTAAGAGATCAGGAAACTAAGGCTAAAAGGAGTGAGTGATTTTGGACAAGGTCAAACCACAAGCTAGTAGAAAATCCAGTATTAGTCTTCTAATCTAGGTTACATTTTTTCTCTTCCTCTGCCCCTCCCTCCCTCTCTCCCCCTTTTAACACTTGATTTAATTCCTCTCTTGGATGACCAAATCAATAACCATTTATGCTTACTTAAGCACTTAACTATAAGCCAGGCACTACGCTAAATACTGGAAATACAAATACAAGCAGAAAGAAAGTCCCTGCCCTCTACAAGATTATATTCTTTTTTTTTGAGGCAATTAGGGTTAAGTGATTTGCCCAGGGTCATACAGCTAATCAGTATCTGAGGCCAGATTTGACCTCAGATTTTCTTACTCCAGGGCTAATAATGCTCTATCCACTGCACCACTAGCAGCATACATTCTAATGGTGGTAAATAACACAAAGAAGAAAACTGGAAAGGAATGGTAGGAGATAGAAAGTAATCTAATAAGCCATATTTCACAGAGGAACTATTCAAGCCTTTCCCCTTCTATCTAGCAGGGAGAACAGCTTGTGTCTGTAGCACATGGGATTGGTGGCTACCTCTGGCAGAAAGACAAACATGGCACATTCTCTTAAATTCTCTGGCATAACAGTTCAATTCAATTTAACGGCCATTTATTAAATGCTTACTATATACATCAGGCACTATGCTAAACACTGGGGACTGCAGAGACAAGAATGAAACTGTCCCAGTCGGCTCTCAAAGACCCTACATCCTACTAGGAAGCAGCATTTCCCAGATCAGTAAATACAAAATATATCCAAGTAATTTCACACTGAGGGAAAGTACAGATCATGGGGAGATCAGGAAAGGCTTGCTGTGGCAATTGGCATGAGCTGGATTTTGAAGGGTGGTAGTGATTCCAAGAGGGAAAGGATCTAGGGGACAGCCTATCCAAAGAGATGAGAGGAAGGAGATGAAATTTCTTTTCCTGAGAAAGTTGGCCAGTTTGATTGGAATTTGGAGCAAATATGAAAGGGAGTGATAAAAAAAATCAGTCTGAGGGGGAAAAAATGCTTGTTTCCTGGGAGAATGGAAACAAGTATGTATTCAGCAGTCACTAGGTACAAGGCAGCTAGTGGTGCAGCAGATAGAGCACAGACCTTGGAGCCAGGAAGAAGAAAGTTCAAAGCCGGCCTCAGACACCTACTAGTTGTGTGACTTAACTGTACAACGCCTCCATTTCCTCATCTATAAAATAAGCCAGAGAAGGAAATGGCAAACCACTCCAGTATCTTGCCAAGAAAACCCCCCCGAAATGGGGTCACAAAGAGTTGGAAATGACTTAACAATAACAAAAATACGCCAGGAGGAGGTGCTAAGCGCTGGGACACAAAGAGGAACAAGAAGACGGCCCTTGCCCCCAAGGAACTTCCACGGTAATGGAGCCAGATCGTACATTACTGTTTTGAATTTTGAATTGAGCAATTATCCTATAATTTCCCATAGAACTCATCTTTTTGTCAGATTCCTTGTTTGGTTCTTTGCTTATTTGCCATTTTTGTTTGTATTCCTAGCATGTAGAAACAGGGAGGGGGAAAGGCCGTCCGATTTCATTGATTTTGGGGACTCCCAGATGAGAAAATTCTCTCTACCCATGCAGATTGGTAGCTTCTTTGAAACTTAAGGTCTTAGTTGCCTAGAATACTAAGAGTCTAAGCAACTTGCCCAGGGTCACATAGCCAGCATATGTGAAAGGCGAGACTTCAGCCTGGGTTCTGCAGGCTCCAAGGTCAGTTCTCATAGGTCAGTTGACCTATGCTGCCTCTAACAGAGTAGGGGCTTCATAAATGTTTGTTCATTGACTTTATATTGATTGCCTCTCTTAGCTATTATCCTCTACTGACCTACAATGAATCAGTATGCCAATAATAATAATGGTGATAATAATTACTATTATTATGTAGTGTTATTGTGTCATATGTAGTGTTGTGTAAAGTTTGCCAAATGCTTTAAATATATAATCTCCTTTCATCCTCATAATCCTGTGAGGTTGGAGTTATTCCTCTCCTTTTATTTTTTCACTGTTAGTAATTTTTTAAAAATTAACTAGCATATATTTCCTTTCTTTCCCAACTTCCTTCCCTCATTGAAAAAAAAAACTCTTGTAACAAATATGCATAATAAAGAAAAGCAAATTCTCCATGTTACACATGTCCAGAAAATGAATACTTTACTCTATATCTTGATTTATATTTATTTTTATATTATAATTTATATTTATATTTATATTCGTATCTTGACCCTCTGTCAAGAGGTGGGTCCCCCTTTTATAGATGAGTAAATTGAAGCCAAGAGAAGTCAAATGACTTGGCCAGGATCACACAGCCAGCCAATAAGTGTCTGAGGCAGGATTTGAACTCAAATTTTCTTGACTTCAGGTTTAACATTCAAAAGATCTACGATTTTCCTCCACACTTATAGAAGTGGCCCATCACTACTTTAGTAAACAAATGTGTTTAGTATTTGTAACTAATGAGGCCACCACACGATAGCCATCTTCCTGGTGGTGAGCCTCTTCGCCCTTCGCTGGCCTCATTCTCAGACAATCAACTGTTCCTGGCAAATCCTTTCCTGCTTGGAAGGACCTGCCAGAGCTTGAACTCCACTAGTACAGCCTAGAAGAACCCAGGGTCACTGCCACACCCTGCTCCTACATCAGAGGAGGCCTCTATGGAGGAGGTGTTGGTAATGAATGTTAATTAGCACTAACTGGGTGTCAGGTCCAATCTCCTTCAGCAAACACAGGCAAACATTCCAAGACTTTTCTTCTACCCCTTCTATCTCTTTTCCTCAGAATATTTGTTTGCTTGCTGTGGCTGGCCAAAGGTTGCAAGGTGGAGAGAACTGGGAATTCTGCTTTAAATTGTTCTGGCCACTCCCTTCCCCCCTTGCTACTAATCTGCCTTCCCCTCCCCTTCTAGTTTTATTACAGGAATAAGCAAACAAATCTGTGATCCCATAACAATGTAGATGGCAATCCATCAGTGACTGTCCATCTGGTAGAACTTTAGGTCTTTCACCCCCCCCACCCCCCACCCCCGTCTCCTGATGCTTACTATCTATGAGACGTGGGTCTATTCTCTTAATCTCCCTAGATCCCTCATCAGTAAATTGAGGGCATTAGACTAAATGGCTTCTGAAGTCCTTTCCAATTCTAGATCCATAATCCCATGACCTTTCTAGAGTGTGACAAGGTAAGAGGGCGGGGCACTTGATATGCTGCAAATTCTTCCTCATCTTCCTTCACATCCCAGGGATAACAACAGGCCTACCACTCCTTGTCCTTGCTCTACAACCAGTCCATCTTTTTCTATCATATATTTCCCAGATGGCATCCTTTACTCCTGGTCTTCAAAATGCCTCATTTGTCATCTCTTGCAACCTGCTCACACCCACTATGTACCTCTCCATTACTTTCTTTGTGAGATTCATTTTCAGTTCTTCAGTGATTACTGTATGGCTATAGAAAGACATTCATAAGGATAATGACATTTTAAAATACCTGTTTTATTAAGTTGTTTCATTTTTTAAAAACCCTTTTAGGTGTTTTGGTTCACGAGGTATGGGACAATATACATAGGTCCAAGAATAACACAGTATGGATAGAGGCCTGGGCTACATGGCTTCTAAATTCTAGTAGAACTTATCAAAGGGAGTTAGAGGACCTAGGCTGCATGGTGCTTGGAGTTTGGAAGATTTGGATTGGAATTGCATCTCAGACACTTAATGACTCTGTGACCCAAATGTAGACATTGGATTCAATTACCTCTAAAGTCTCTTACAGCTCTAAATCTATGATACTATGGCCAAAACTGTGGACAGCTGGGTGGCCCAGTGGATAGATTGCTGGCCCTGGAGAGAGGAAAACTCATCTTCTTGAATTCAAATCCAACCCCAGACACTTCCTAGCTGTGTGACCATGGGCAAGTCACTAAACCCAGTTTCTTGCCTCAGTTTCCTCATCTATAAAATAAGCAGGAGAAGGAAATAGCAAACCACTTCAGTATCTTTGCCAAGAAAACCCTAAAGGGGGTCCCCAAGAGTGGAACATGACTAAAAAGCAAGCTAACAACCAAAATGACCACAATTAGGGGTCAGCCAAGGAGAGAGGAGGAAGCAGGAGAAGGAGTGCCAAGACACACATCCGAACTGGAGTAAATCAGATCTCGAAGTAGAGACTACTGTGCTCGCTCAGATCACTGGTCTCCAGAAAGACTTGTCACTTTTTTAACTGGGCCTACGTGTTTACCTTCTTTAACTCTAGGAATAAGAGATACAGCTAAGGTTACCAAATGAGATTGTATTTGCAAAGTGATTAGCACATTGCCTAGCCATAGTAGGCACTTAATAAATGTTCATTCCCTTTCCCTTCCCCCGAAGACTAAAAGGGACTCTTGTTGTTGTTCAGTCTTTTCAAGGGTGTCTGACCCTTCGTGACCCCATTTGGGGCTTTCTTGGCAGAGATACTGCCATTTCCTTCTCCAGCTGGTTTTAGAGATGAGGAAACTGAGGCAACCAGGATTACGTGACTTGTTCAAAAGAGACTTAGAGAACATTAAAATCTAGTGAAAAGATGATTGGATCTAAAATGAGAGAATCTTAGTTGTGGGACTTTGGTCAAGTCACTCAACTTTGCTGGACCTCAGTTTCTTCATATGTAAAATGAGGGGTTTGGGTTAGATGGCTTCTGAGGTCCCTTCTAGCTCTAAATGTGTGTTCTAAGTCTACCTCCCTCTCATTTTATAGATGAGGACACATAAATTGTATCACCTTGGGAAAGTCAAGGCCAAGAGAATTTAAACAGTAGAACCATATCTCCTAGCCAGATCTCCTGACTCATACTCTCCTCACTAATGTTCTTTCCATCTGCGAGTCTCTGGTACTCTCCCTCTTCCACCCCATCTGCCTTCTTTTTGCTTATCCTATCCCCTTTGAAGTCAGGACCTGCATCCCCAGGGCTTCTAAAGCCTGGGTTGCACCACCCCCCCAAAAAAAGATTCCCTGGTAGAGCAAGAAGGTAGTTCTAAATTCTAAAAACGTGTTAACAAAGGTAGCAAAGATAACAAAGGTAACAAACTAGATAGAGTTGGACTTGAAGTCCAGAAGACCTGAGTTCAAACCCAGCCTCAGAAATATTCTAGCTGTGTGACCTTGGGCAAGTCACTTAACCACTGTTTGCCTATGGATCACTGCCTTATTCCCCCCAAAAAAAATGATCCACTAGAGAAGAAAATAATAAACCACTCCAGTATCTTTGCTAAGAAAACCTCATGAATAGTGGCCCACAGGGTCACAAAGTTTTGGACATGACTAAAACTACTGAACAACAAATAAAAATAAACATTTGTCACTTAACCCTATTTGCCTCAGTTTCCTCATCTATAAAATGAGCTGGAGAAGAAAATGGCAAATCACTCCAATATCTTTGCCAAGAAAACACCAAATGGGGTCACAAAGACTTGGACACAACTGAAGTAGAAAAATAAAGACCATAAACTAAAAAAAAAATAGTCTTTCAGCCCTCAAGGGGGTCTCACTTGTGAAGAGCGTACAAGATTCCTCAATAGATGCAACAGAAGTGATGCCTTTTTGATGATGCTCATTCCAATCAAGCTAGGCATAAAAGAGAGGCATGCATACTCTTCAAGGGAGAGCTACTGTCATGGAGATATCTGGTACAGAGTCCAAATGGAAGAGGAACTTCCTGCACACAGATGGCAAGGTCTTCTAGATGCTCCTATTTGTGAGTGATATTGTGCTGATCAGACCAAAACCCAGAACATTCTAGAAAAGGAGTACCTCAACTAGGGTCACAGAAGTTGCTTTTAATAAATTAATTGGTTAATTAATTTAAAAAATCTGAACAAGCTTGGCCCCAAGGAAGAGATAAGAAAAATACACCTCCCTCCTTTCTTTTCAGACTGGGGGACTATAGGAATGAAATAATTAATCGATCAACAGGCATTCATTAAGCATGAAGGAAACAAAGAGAGACAAAAACAGTCCCAGTAGCTTCCAGTCTAACAGGGGAGACAACATGTGTATAAATAGTCACAGACAAGTTACCTACAGAGTAGATGAAAGCTAGTCATATCCTGTCAGATTCAGCTGGTATGTTGGTTAGTTTTGCTGAACTACTTTATTTCCCTCTTTCTTTTTTCTTTTTATTATTTGTTATAAGAGATGGTTCAATGGGAAGGGGAGAAGGGAAACATATTTAGAAATTAAGGCCATCTAAACACAAAAGATATTAAGATTTAAAATGGTAAAAAGGAAAATTTAAAAATAGTTACAGTAGCAGTTGTAGCAGTAGCTGCAGCAGCAATAGTAGTAGGAATGATAATAATAATAATGTATCAGAGCACTTAAAATGGGAAACATTCTCCCGCCCTTATTAGAGTCTCCTCTTTAATCCCTCCTTTCCAGGCACACCCCAGTCTTCATTATCCCTGAACAAGGCCACTGTGGCTTCAGTTTGGTAGCACCTTCAACAAATATTTTATCTTTTCCACTTATCCCTATTCTGCATCCCCAGGACCAGTGGTATATACAAAAGGATGACTTATCAGGGTTCTGGGATTGGTAAGGAAAAAAAAGGGCAAAGAACTGGGAGTTTCTGAGCTACACTTCCATTGTTCTCTTTAGAGTCACAAAGGCAATGCTTAGATAGAGAACTGTCTAGCCCTAAAGTGATCAGGTGACCCAACCCTACATCTCAGGTAACCTCACTAAAGCCGTCTTTTCCAAACATGGAGCCCAAGCTTAGATTCTAGTGCTCTTCCTAGATTGCAGAGGATATTTCGACTGCATTTGTGTTCAGTGAAATGGTATCTTTGACATATTCAGGGCAGTGATCTTTACTAGATTTCCCCAGAGGCACCACATCCAGTTATATGACAGTCATATAGGAAGACAAAGCATTTATGTGCATATTAATATCATATTTGATTCTTATGGTTATTACTATAATTGATGTCAAGTGAAACTTTTATGATGTCGCTTTCTAAGGTAGTCATCTGTTTATTCTTCCCTTCACTTCAGTCCGTGGTCTATCTTTCATCCTCTTCTCTTCTTTCTTTAGATTTTCTCTCCTGGAAACTCCACTCCTTCCAAAACAGATGATTCCCAAATCTATGTCTCCAACCTTGACCACTTGTCCCTATTAAATGTCATCTTGTTGACTTTTGCCTAGTCTTCCTTTCTGTCAAGACAACTTTGAATTACAACTGTGCTATCCAGTATATTGGGTCTCCTTTCCAGCTCTGTGTCATTCTCATAGTTGATAAGCATTCCATTTAGGTCATTGTGAGACAACTAGATGGCTCAGTGAATAGAGCTAGGCTTGGAGTCAAGAAGATCTGAGTTCAAATCTAGCTCCAGACACCAGCTGTGTGAGCCTGGGGAAATCAATTAACTTCCACCTGCCTCAGTTTCCTTAACTGTAAAATGGGTATAATAATAGCATCTATCTCTCAGAGGTATTGTGAGGATTAAATAAGATAATATCTGTAAAGTGCTAAGCATAGTGCTTAGCACATAATGCTTATTTAGAGCAAGATGAACTAAACAGGGCCAAAGACAAAAGCCCTGGAGCAATCCCATAGAGCTCCAGACAAGTTGATATTAACCCATTAAGCAGTCTTCTTTGGGTCCATCCTTTCAAACACATTTAAACCCACCTAACTATATATGTATCCAATCCACTTCTCTCCATCTTCTCCTTAAGGATATTAAGAGACTTTGTATATCTGCATTTCTGCAAGATACTTGATAACACCCATGGCAATTCCCAGATACGCAAGCCTAGTAACTTGGTTCCCCCCACCTCAGAAAAAGGAAATTAGGTTAGTCCAATATGACACATTTTTATCGAGCTCATATATATTAGAGGCATAACTTGTTCCCATTTAGTGGTCATCTACCCTTTTGGGGAGGAGGGAGAGGCAATCAGGGTTAAGTGACTCAACAAAGCTTTTTCTAATCAATTTTACAATTTACCAATGAAGTGCTTGATTTGGAGTCAGGAAGTTCTAGGCTCATATCCTACCTCTGACCCCTATTGGCTGGCTATGTGATGATGGGCGACTTAGCCTTTCTGAGCCTCAGTTTCTTCATCTGTAAAAGGACACAACAAAGACCGCAATGCCTACTTCACATGACTGTTGTTCGAATCAAATGAGTTCATGGATGGAAAGTAGCATGCAAACCTTAAAGCACTATATAAATGCCAGCTTTAAAAATACTCAAATATGGGGCAGCTAGGTGACACTAGCTGTGCGACCCTGGGCAAGTCACTTAACCCCATTGCCTAGCCAAAAAAAGAAAAATTTAAAAAAAATAAAAATACTCAAATATTCAAGTGGCTCTGTGTTCTCATCAACCTGGATGTTCCTTCTAGAGATCACAACCTATTTACACCTAACTAATTTGTGTCACTTTGTCCACATTCTGCCACAGAGGGCCCACTCAATGAGCTAAAGACCCTCATCATTTTTTCCTGACATTAAAAAGATACCAGTGGAGGCAGCTAAGTGATGCAGTGGATAAAGCACCAGCCCTGGAGTCAGGAGGACCTGAGTTCAAATCTGACCTCAGATATTTACTAGCTGTGTGACACTGAGCAAGTCACTTAACTTCAATAGCCTCCCCCCCTCCAAAAAAAAAAGGTAACAGTGGAGCATTTTTACTACCCCCCCACCATATCCCACCCTTGCCATGTGACCTGCCCTATCCATTTCTATCATAACTCTTCCTGACAGCAACCTTTACTACTATTCTTTTTCTAAGTTCCCTATTTACTATATATTGCAGTCTTCTAACAACCAACCACCATATGCTTCTCCATTGTCTTCTCTGTGATAAAGATTTTCAGTTTTTCAGAAACTGTTCTTTTTCATGTCTCACAGACAAATAACAACCCCAAAAGAATATTGGTATTAAAAACGTGGGACTTTGTTTCTGGGAGGTCATTAAAGAAGCTTTGCAATTCCCTAAAAGCAATTCATTTATACTCATATTATACATGCTGATGTCCAAGCTTTAAAAGTTATACATTCAGCTTCATGACATAATCTGGCCAATAATTATTCTTCATCCATTTGGTTTTTCCTGTGTGGATGGATATTTAATACAAACTCATATGAATGGTTACAAATCTCCAGGAAGGGGGCAGCTAGGTGGCACAGTGGATAGAGCACTGCCCGTGGATTCAGGAGGACCTGAGTTTAAATCCAGTCTCACACACATAACACTTACTAGCTGTGTGACCCTGGGCAAGTCACTTAACCCCATTGGCTAGCCAAAAATTAGAAAGAAAAAAACCCAAATCTCCAGGAAGATCTATAATGTTCTTGGCCTTGATGCAACCAGTATAATGCCCTCTACATCAATGGAGTATCCGGAGGCCCTCACCATGCACAAGGAATCTCTCTTCAACCTGAACTCTGCATTGGTTCTCCTCCATCACAGTAGCAAACACCTTTGGCAAACACACATCACCATGTTTTATGCCTCACCTGTTTATAATCAAAGAGTGCTGAACAGTTATTTATGTGGTTATATCTGCCAAAGAATCTTGAATTATTTCAATGCCTGGGAGGGAGACATTTTGCTGGGAGAAAGCCCTTAAAGAGCTATTTTACTTTACAGAATCAGATAGTTTTTGTTTTGTTTTGTTTTTTTACACAATCAACAAATAATAAACACAGTGGGACCTTATATTCTCTATTATCTTGTCATCAGTTGTGTGGCTGATGTGGTATTCTGAGGAATATGTCTTGCAAAAATCCTGCCTTATTCCTATGAATAGCCTCATCAGGAATGTCATCACCGAAGTGCAGGTGATTCTCCTAAAACTGCATATAGATTTTAAAAAATTGAAAATTGAAAAAAATGTTATATATATACACACACACACACAACAAAATAGGCATATAGACTGTTAGCTGCTCCCATACTTATTTTTCAGTATTGGTAAAGTCAGAAATTTTTTCCCTTTAACCTTTGGTAACTTATCCTTTTTTTTGGAAAACTGTGAAAAATCCCTCAATACCCTCACAATAGTGTCACTTCCTGAATAAATCTCTTCTGGGTACATTTCATCTACTCTGCCTAATTTTTCATTTCTAGTCTCTTTAATGCTATTTCTACCTCTCCATAAACACATCTGGGACTGTAATGTCAGAGTGTGGCAGCTCTATGTTCTTATCTATGTGCTTCCATAAAATGTCAGCTAGTTTTGTTACTCTCTTATTTCATCAACAACTCTTCCTTATTGGAGTGGCAACCATTGTTAATTCCTCCACCTTCTAAATGTTGAAATTTTCAGGAAGGAAAGACAGGTAACTATCTATCTTGTGCTTTGAGCAAAAAAAGACTTCCAGAAATGTCTCCCTAATTTGGATCCTATCACAACTCTGTCCTTTCTCTATTCCGTATCTGGAGTCAGCAGTAATTCACCCCATTCCTCCAGAAGGCCTGTCATATTTAACCACTTAAAAACCTCTTCCATTTCTTGCTTCCTCTGACCCACCCCTATTCTCTTCCATGTGTTCTTGCTTAGGTTTAAGGATTTCCATACAGGTCAATATATTCTTAATGTACAGGACTACCTCACCTCCACTTGCCCTTCTGCCTTATCTATTCTTCTTGGATAAGCTACACTCTTCCTTTTCTGTAGTCTAGTCATGAGTCGTAGTCTGCCAGCTCTCAGTGAAACCTGTGAGGTCAGGTCATATACACCTCCTCACATTAAGTTCATTTACTTTATTATCCATACTTAATGCACTGAAATCTAGACATGTGAACCCATGAGTATCATTTTTAACCCCTTCTCTGCCATTGTCTTCTCTGACTTATTGACTCCTCTACTGCCATTGTTCTTTCCATGTCATATCTGTTGTCATCTCTTATACCTGTCTTAGTAGCTCTCGATGGATAATTTTCTTCCATCCTTCCTTTTTGAGTTTAAAACCAGTTTAATCATATCATCAATATGCAAACAGGTGCCTTCTTCCATTCTCATTGGATAGAATCTTGAGAAGAAGTAAAGTTCATCATTCCTGTGTCTTACGCCAATTTTCCAGTGCATCCATGACATCACTGATGTGGGCAGTCCCTCCCATGGCAGGTGGCATTCTGGTTTGTCTTGTGCAAATCTTGATCATGTCCTTACATAAATTCACCACATGATATCCATCCAACATAGTGGGGTACTTCCTCACCTGATATTCCATGGATATAAATAAAATAAATGGATGGTACATTGGGTATCCTTTACCATCACTACATGACCAGTCTATGTTAATTTGTTTTTCTCAGTTATACACTTCTCTGATGACATCTTTTTTACTACTTCTCCATTTTAGGTAATAATCCCTTATCATTAATGTGTTGCAGACAAGTGACAATAGTATGCACCCTTCCATTTACCTTTGAGCAATCTATACACTGATACCAAAGCTCAATAGGTTGTCCATCCAACAACATTTCATAGTTGGGAAAAAAAACAGACATTTCCGTCCACTCAAAAAGTATGGCCTAACCATCCAAACAGGACAAATCAAATGGATGAAGAAAATCTTATGCCATGGTCCAAAACCCCCACAAATTTGCTATCATCATTATCATCTTGGCCATTAAATCATTTCTCATTTCCTTTCTAATCTAATAATCTCACTTTTAATCAACAGCAATGATAAAAGCACTAGCTATGCTCCCTAAATCTTCAGTTTCCCATCCAGGATATCTAAATACTGAGAGATTTTTTCTAGGTTCTTTTCTGGAAGTATCATTTCCTCCTATAGGGTAGGGTGGCAGTCCTCAGGTCTGACAAGTCTTTAAAGGCTCTCTGTCAGATCATTCATGCCTCAAGAAGCCAGTACACCTCTCAAACTGAGATGTCAGGACAACTTATGATCACCTCCGTACTTCTCAACAGGGAATCATCTACCATCTTGACATACTTCTTCCTAAGGCCAGTAATAATTTTTCAAAACTCAACACCAAGTTCAAGGTCATTTGTTTGTGACTTCTTGAGTCCACTCTTGTCCTTCTCTGATAGATAGGACAGAATATTTGATCTAGAAGCTCCCTCAGGGCCATTTAGTACAGCTACTTCATTTTCCAGATGAGGATACCGAAGCTCAAACAAATAAAGAGACTTACCCAAGGTGGCATAGTTGAGACCACAGCCCAGACCTCCAAAATCCCCAGTCATTCAGCCTTCTGTCCATTACAATATGCTACCTCCTTAAATATTTGTATGCATTAATCTAAGCCTGGTTCCACATCGTATTGCATGCAAATGACTAGTATTTATTTTAAAATGGAGGCTCTAGAGACTGCTTGAACCTGACCATCAGTCTCCTACAAACTCTTGAAATGTTTATTCTGATTTCCACTCCTCCTTCCCCTCCTCCCCCACCACAGGAGGAAGCCCAAGAACATACATAAATGTTGTTGTTAATGCATCTTTAAAGCCTGTATAGTTGAAGGTGGGGAGGGAGGGGAAGGGAAAGAGGAGAATCAAATCACCATGAGTGCATTCTGCTAATTGCCAGTCAGCCTGGAGAGCTGTTGAGTTGGAGCCGGAATTCTGAGCAAACCTTGTTTCCAGTCCTCCCTAGATAGATTCGCAAATGCAATTCAAAAAATGTACTCGACTCTCTGCACTTGGTGAAGGGAGGTGGAGAGTGTTTCAGTTTCCAGGGACTTGCAACTGGTGCCAAAATAGATGATACATCAGGATCCTGGATCTGCAGAAGGCAGCAACATCAAACCACCTGTACGCGACATGATTCCTTCTAAAAAACACATGCAAAGCAGGTATGAGCAAGAGCAAGAAAACCAGCCGTAAGCTTTGCCTTCCTTCCTAATACACTTGAACAGGTGGCATTCCAGGAACCGGGCCAATAAAGGACTCAGGGGTGCTTCTTGCCAAGTTACATGTTTTATTTGGTGGGTGGCGTGACTACCACAAATGAAAAATTTTAGGGTTCATCGATTTGACAGGGAAACCAATGTTTCCCTCATGGGGCTCGCTGATGCCTGGTTTCCAGGCTGTTCATGAGAAGAGCATTGCTCATTTTTCTTTTTGGTATAAGGGTAAAATGAAAGCATCAGGTGTTAGCTTCAAAAATACGTAAAGATAAGTTGGACCCTGTTTGGGGACTCTGACCCTAGAAAACTGACCCTTCTTGTACAAATTTTATTTGTGCATATTGTATACATGTAGGTGGCTCAGTGGACAGAGCACTGGGGCTGGAGTCAGGGACACCTGAGTTCAAATTCGACTTCAAACACTTACTAGCTGTGTGACCCTGGGCAAGTCACTTGACCTCTGTCTGCCTCAGTTTCCTTAACTGTAAAATGGACATAATAATAGCAGGGTTGTGAGGATCAAATGAGAAACTATTTGTAAACTGTTTAGCACAAGGTCTGGCACACAGTAAGCACTATGTAAATGCTTGTTTCCTTGCATCCAAGGGAAAAGGAGGAAGGACACATAATACTTACTAACTGTGTGACCCTGGACAAGTCACTGAACCCCATTGCCTAGCCAAAATAAAAAAAGGAGGAAGGAGACTTCCATTTTTTCCCCTTATCCCCTACATCAAGCACAATGTCTAGTAAGTGATTAATAAACATTTGTTGATTAATTGTTTTATTTCCTTCAAGTCAGCTAAAGGGTATGAAAATTATGACTCTAAATGGTCAGTCGACAAGCATCTGTTAAGGTATCTACCATGCTGAGGTGCTGGGGCTATAAAGAAAAGCCAAAAAAATGAAGGAAAAGAATAGTCCTTGCTTCCAAGGAACTCACAATCTAATGGACAGAAAGGACTCAAGTAGACACTTAGGAGCAAAGATTTACAGATGGAAGGGAGCTTAGAAGTCATCTAGTTCAATCCCCTCCCTTTACAGAAGAGGAAACTGAGAACCAGATACAGTAAGTGAAATTATGTCATCAATGCCTTCCCAGTTCCTGTGTACTGATACTTCCTCTAGGTATTAATGCCTTCACATTACTCCAAAGGTCACTGAACTTGGAATCAGAAAGACATGTTCAAACCCCACTTCAGATAATTAGTAGTTGTGTGACTATGGGCAAATCATTTAGGTTTTCTGAGTGTCAGTTTCCTCATCTATGTGATGGAGGACTGGACTCAATGGTCTCTAAGGCCCTTTCCAGTTCCAAGCCCATGATCATATGGTCCTATTATGATCCCTCTTCTCATGAGATATATAGGCTTTCTTGTTGCTCACCATTACTTGTGTAACCCAGGCTTGTTTGAGCATCCCCAGTTCGGGTACCCTAGAGGTACCTTACAGGGGCCATTGGAACCCAAAGAACTCCACCAGGAGCGGCTCAGACAGATCTGGCCTATTAAAAAAGGGCAGAGTCTGTCTAGAAACCATAAGAACAGTCCAAAGGCAAGAGCTGGGGGAGGCTAACAAAGGGATTAATAAGGGAGATCTAGAGATTATGAACAGGAACTGGAACCAGGAAATTCAGTTATCCAAATAGGGAGAGGCAGCTGTTACAATAGGCTGTGGGACTTGGTCTCTAGAAAACCCTATATTTCTAAGCTTATATGCAGCTATGTGTAATGTGTGTATGTATGTATGTATGTATGTATATGTGCATATATGTTTATATGCATAGATATATATTCTATATGTAGTATATATAGAGATCCTAAGGTTTCTACACATTAGCCCGCCCTGTACAAGTGCCTCTGTTAATCTTCCCTGCCCTGAGTTCTGTTTTCCCTTAGCTTTTTGTCATCCAAAATTTACTCTCTTTTTTTGACTCCTATCGTCAAGGCTTTGGTATCTAGTTTAAGCCATCAACTAATTTTTTGGGAAAGTGGCAAAGGAAGGATCCAGATCTACCATTTAATCAGTATAGAAACTATCCTCCACAAGCACAGATTCAGAAGCATCTATAATTAACAGTCTGAGTGAGTTATATTAGTCACTGAGAGGTGATTTGCTCAGGGTCATTCAACTAGTATACGTCAAAGGCAGGACTTGAACCCAGGTCCTCTCAATTCTAAATCCAACTTTCTATTCACTATGCCACAATGAGAGGAAAAAATGTTGGGTTTATAGACATGAGATCTGGGTTCTAATACCTATTCTGCTTTTTAATATTTTGGGGTAGGGAGGTGGCATGGTGCCTAGAGCACCAGGTCTGGAGTCAGGAAGACTTACCTTCCTGAGTTCAGATCTGGCCTCAGACATTTACTGTCTGTGTGACCCTGGGCAAGTCACTTAACCCTGTTTGCCTCAGTTTCCTCATCTGTAAAATGAGCTGGAGAAGGAAATGGCAAACCATTCCAGTATCTCTGCCAAGAAAACCCCAAATGGAGTCACAAAAGTCAGACACAACTGAAAATGGCTGAACAACAATTTTCTGTGAGACTTTGGATGAACCTTTGGAATTTAGTTTCTTTCACTGAGCCAAATCATAGGCACAGAGGTTGGAGCACTGGACTTGAAACCAGGAAGACTTGAACCGAAATCCTGCTTCAGACACTTACTAGCTGGGTGACCCTGGGCAAGTCACTTAACCTCCGTCTGCCTCAGTTTCCTCTTGGATAGGAGGAACTCTGATTGATCCACCAGTCTGAACTTAGAGCAGGAAAGAGGGGAGAAGGGAAAAGGAAAGGAACTGAAAGTTGCCACAGTCTCCTCCCTCCACCTCTCCCCCAGGTCCCACATCACCTACCTGGAACTCTGGTCACATTATATAAAAGCAGTATCTGCTATCTACATTAGTAAATATGGCAGATAATCCAGGAATGTTAAGCCATATTACAGAGCATGTGAATTTGTATTATGCAAGCACGACTACATTTTAAAATTACTCAAAGCTATTTTCCCAACACTGTTATGCATTTTTCATGCAAGGCAAATTGTTGTTGAACATTAGCATTCTTATACACTGCCTAATACTGACGCAGCATCCACAGAGCCATATGATATATTTCAGTCCTATATTAATAAATCATACAAAGCTTGCAACGAGACCTTTTAACCATTAAAATTCAACAACAGCAAACTGCAGCCATGATCAGAAAGGGGAGAAAAGGCATCTTTAGGCAATATTTTCACCTGAGGGATTCACATAGAGGAGTCCTGCTTAAATCCAGGAACCACAGAATAAATTCCTCCTTTTCACCCTGTCTGTAAGAATGCTTCAGTGTCAGTGTCAAAGCATATATGTATGAACGGTGGCCTTGGATATATCTTCAGGAGCCTTGCAAGGAAGCAAGACATCCCATAGGGATAATCCATGGCAACAATCATGCTCTTAAATGAATCCGAATACAGCATAGTGCAAAATGGTACCCTTAACACTGAACTGTAAAGAAGAACAAAGTCAGACAATCAAAGCAGCAGCAGCCTAGATCAGAAAAGCTTCCAACCTTCACATGTTGGAGAGAGAGGCATTATTTTCAGAATGGAAATCGATCAAGGGAGTTCTCCTAACCCTGCCCCTACTCCCCATCCAATTAGTCCAATGAGTGGAGCTTTCTTCCATTGGAGCATGGATAAAAGGTTGAGTAGCCCACTGGCTCTGAAGTTAGAGGTTTGGGGCTCAAATCCCGGCACTGCCACCCACTTACAACCTGTGTGACCTTGGGTAAGTAATTTTATCTCTTTGGGCCTCAGTTTCTCAGCTGTAAAATGAGAAAGTTGGACTAGATAGCTTCTTAAGTCTCTTTCAGCTCTAAATCTATGTTCTTATGACATGCCCTTTGATGCTTTGGTAAGAGGGCAAAAGAAAATCCCTGATTGAATTTCCTTTAAAAAAAAAGACTTATTTATTTTTAACATCCTTTTCTTTTTAACTTGAGTCCACATTCTCTCCATCTCACCCATCCCCCCACCCACTGAGAAGGCAAGCAAAGTAATATCAATCAACTATTCATGTGAAATCATACAAAACGTATTTCTGTATTAGCCATAGAAAGGAAGGAAGGAAAGAAAACAGGGAGGAAGGAAAGAAGGAAGGAAGGAAGGAAGGGAGGAAGGAAGGAAGGAAGGAAGGAAGGAAGGAAGGAAGGAGGAAGGAAGGAAGGAAGGAAGGGAGAAAGGATGGGAGGAGGGAGGGAGGGAGGAAGGAAAGAAAGAAGGGAAGAAGGAAGAAAGGAAGGAAGGAAGGAAGGAAGGAAGGAAGGAAGGAAGGAAGGAAGGAAGGAAGGAAGGAAGGAAGGAAGGAAGGAAGAAGGAAAGAAGGAAGGAAGGAAGGAAGGAAGGAAAGAAATGAGAAAATTATGCTTCAATTTACACTCAGAATTCATCAGTTCTCTCTCTGGAGGTGAATTGCATTTTTTCATTATGAATCCTTTGGAATTGTCCCGGTTCCTTGTATTGGTCAGAGTAGCCAGGTTTTTGATCATGATCACAACATTGCTGTTACTGTGCACTATGATGTCCCTGTTCTTCTCATTTCACTTTGCATCAGTTCATTGAGGTCTTGCCATGTTTTTCTGAAACCACCCCCTCCCCTTATGATTTCTTATAACACGATAGTATTCCATCACAGTCATATGCCACAACTTGTCATTCCCCAATTGAGGCATATCCCCTCAATTCCTGATTGAGTTTCAATGACTTGTGATTGTCCCCAAGATGCTTTCACTGGCTAGGTCATTTAGAAGGATGAGCTCTTATGGTAAGAACTGCCTTGTTTTTGATGGCCTTGTTATAAAAGAGACTCAACAGTTAACTCAACTTTCCACCAGAGTGCAGATGGAAGGTGCATCATCTAGATACATGTGCTCCCCCAAAGCTTTCTCACCTGGTTAGCCCAAGAAGAAAACTCCTGATAGCAGACATTCCCAGCCAAAGAGATGGCAGCAGGTTGGGCAGTGGAGAAATATCAAGCATGCCTGCAAAAGTAAATATATGCTTGCTAATCTAGAGGCAGCTAATGGATAAAGGATTAGGCCTGGAGTCAGAAGTCTTGAATTTGAATCCAGCCTCAGACATTTACTACCTTCATAACCCTGGATGAGTTAACTAAACTCTACTAACCTCAGTGTTTTCAACGTAACACATCGGGCAATATAATAGCACTTACCTCCAGGGTTGTTATGAGGATCAAATGAGATAATAATTACAAAAGTACTTAGCACAGTGCCTAGCATATAGTAAGCATTATATAAATGTTAATTATTCCTCACAAGGTTGTTGTGAGGATCAGATTAGAAAATATTTGTAATAAATACTTAGCACAGTGACTGGCCCATAGTAGGTACTCTATAATGCTTATCTTCTTCCCTGGCCCACTTAGTCTGAGAGGTCATGGGATCATATAGCTATCAAGTCCAGTCCCCTTAGATAAGGAAACAGAGGCACAGAGATTAATTTGCTCAGGATAAATCAGGCAGTAAATGTCTGAGGCAGGATTTGAACACAGGTCTCCTGACTCTAAGTCCAGTGCTTCATCCACTACACCACATGGACCATGTTTCTAAATCTCACCCTCTTAGTCAGAGGTAGGAAATGTCCTAGGCAGTATGATCCTGGCAAACTTCCTGCAGACAAGGGAGAGTTCTTGGCTTGTGCCAACCTCTAAGGTAGCCACAAGAGTAACCCTGAGTTCAAAAGTTTGAAGATTAGAAGACCCTAGGGAAATGTAGGAAGTTCCCAAGCAGTGTACCTCTTGCAGAAAAAAGAGGGTGGCACCTGCATTTAGTCAAGTACTAAACCACCAGATGGGAGAAACAAATTTTGACAGAAAAGAATTGCCCACTCAGAAGACCCAAAATATATTTATCTTTTCAGGGGCAGGGAAGTCCAAATGATGGTTACCTAAAAACACATTTTATAGGACTTTGTCAGGGAGCTAAGGATTCACCAGAATATCATAGTGTCTATAGCCTTATTAGCAACCCCACATTATAAACCTTTCTGAAAGAAACTTAAGGCTTCCATGAATGTTTAATGCATTTTCTATGTCTGCCTATTCTTTCACATTAGCTCATTATTCATAAGGTCTCCTTTGAATCTTTTGTACTTTCTATATTCTTCATCAGATTATGTGAAGGCTGTCCTCTACCAGCTATGCTTTTGTTACCTAGAGCTCCTGTTAGGGAGCTGGAAGCCCTATTATGGATATTTATACATAAGCATATTTTGAGATTCTCCGAAGAAAGTTCTGGGCAGGGATACAAAGAAACAAAAAAAGATAGATGACCTTTCAGATCATCTCCCTGATTTGTATGAGCCCAGAATTTTAGTGAGGTAGTAGGTTTTAGGTCATAATTTCTTCATTAATAAAGGCTCTACTGAACGTATATGATCAATTTTATTTCCCTGGAAGGAATGTTAGCAATGAACTAGTCCAATCCACCTTCTTCATTTATCTGCTGTGGGTGTTGAGGATTAGAAAACTAAAGTTACAAGATAACAAGATAACATAGCTGGTTAATAGAGATGCAGAGTTCTTTCCACTACATCACACTTCCATTTGTC